>NC_053123.1:982078-1582078 GCF_010015445.1 Perca fluviatilis | reverse complement strand
ACATTCATCTGTTACAGCTTTAGTTACTAGTTACTTTAGTTACTCCACTACATTCATCTGGTACAGCTTTAGTTACTAGTTACTTTAGTTACTTCACTACATTCATCTGGTACAGCTTTAGTTACTAGTTACTTTAGTTATTCCATTACTAGTTACTTTAGTTACTCCACTACATTAATCTGTTACAGCTTTAGTTACTAGTTACTTTAGTTACTCCACTACATTCATCTGTTACAGCTTTAGTTACTAGTTACTTTAGTTACTTCACTACATTCATCTGTTACAGCTTTAGTTACTAGTTACTTTAGTTACTCCACTACATTCATCTGTTACAGCTTTAGTTAC
The DNA here is from genome assembly GCF_010015445.1 of Perca fluviatilis. NCBI lineage: Eukaryota > Metazoa > Chordata > Actinopteri > Perciformes > Percidae > Perca > Perca fluviatilis. The sequence goes on along the minus strand of NC_053123.1, from coordinate 1,581,733 downwards.
TAGTTACTTTAGTTACTTCACTACATTCATCTGTTACAGTTTTAGTTACTAGTTACTTTAGTTACTTCACTACATTCATCTGTTACAGCTTTAGTTACTAGTTACTTTAGTTACTCCACTACATTCATCTGTTACAGCTTTAGTTACTAGTTACTTTAGTTACTTCACTACATTCATCTGTTACAGCTTTAGTTACTAGTTACTTTAGTTACTTCACTACATTCATCTGTTACAGCTTTAGTTACTAGTTACTTTAGTTACTCCACTAAATTCATCTGTTACAGCTTTAGTTACTAGTTACTTTAGTTACTCCACTACATTCATCTGTTACAGCTTTAGTTACTAGTTACTTTAGTTACTTCACTACATTCATCTGTTACAGCTTTAGTTACTAGTTACTTTACACATTCAGATTTCTGCACACAAAACACATGTAGTTTATCAAATCTGATGTTTTATTCTAAAGTAAACTAGTCAACAATATATTGGCCTACAAATCCAGCTGAGATGATGAGACCATTAAACACTCAACTGGTTGGATCCTTTACTCTTTCTACAATGGGAGGAGAGTTCTGCTTTGAGTACTTTTACTTTTAATACTTTAAGTACATTTTCCTGATGATACTTACAGACTTTTACTCCAGTAACATGGGGTATGTAAATATTGTAATAAATTGTAATAAAATGTATAAGTCAATGTATAAGAATGTCAGTATTTACTATGGATGCTCAATTATAATACGGTATCTAAACATGGGCAGTATGCGCAGTCCAGCTGGAGGAAGAGTGGTTGCCCCATAACGACAAGGTTGGTGGTTTGATCCCAGGCTCCTCCGGGCTTTGTCCCTGAGCAAGACACCGGACCCCAAGTTGCTCCCTGTGTGATGCCTGTCCACTGCTCCTAATACTAGGATGGGTCAAAGGGGCACTATTTAGTTTTGGCCATTTCTTCTCTGTTTTCTCTCTTTTTGCTGACAGGTTTCTCTATAGAGCCCCCCCTACAGCTTCAGAATAGATATTTGACAGCTCCTATGTTTTACTTGTTTACTTGCTTTCCTAGCTTTCTGCTTCTTTTTTGCCAGCTCAGCCATGATGATAGTGTGAAAAACTCCATCGCTACCTTGTTCTTATAGCTAGCCGGTTCCTGAACGGGCGTATGTGTTCAGTGCCATGAAGCAATTCGTTACATCACAAGACCTGATATCACACCATACTTCCTGACGCTGAGGCGAAAGTTGCAAGGGTTTTTTTTTCCGCTCACAGGCGCTAGGGGGGAGGTGGACAACCACCATTCAACTCGAAAAAGTCATATAACCATTGCAACTATGCAGACAAAACTGCATAGTTCCCCTTTAAACTACAAATATAAAATTTCATTACATTGCACTTTGTGAATGTGACTAATGAGAATATTTTCTTTCATTTTTTTAAATTTATTTTTATTTTTATGGCATGTTGGGGGACTGTTATGACTGCGGCCATATTTTTTCTTTAGCCTGCTGTGTGTGCTAGTGTGCCCTGTTTTTTCTCTTGTTTTCAATTTCACATGCAAATAGGTGTGTGCCATAGCCGGGAGATAATTGGTGGAAAGCGTTCATGCCTAAACCCGTGATTGGCTGCAGCTGGGGAAACCACCTGATATATAAGGAGCCAAGATGGTGGCTGTCTGCTGGCAGCAGGCCTTCCTCATCTCCCAACTGGCCACACTTCTGCTTTGTTCAACCTTGTTTTAGATTAGGTACCGTTTCTTGTGAGTAGTAAGGGTGGGCGGCCAGGTGTGTTAATCCTGTTTTTCCTGTTTACTTAGTTAGGGAGGTAAGTCTTTTGTCACTCTTTTTGCCATTTTGTTTGTTAGGTAAATTTCTTATCTCCTAGACAGGATTGTTGGTTATTTTGGTGGTAGGCCACCCTGAAGCCTTGTATAATTTACCTATATCTATATGTTTATCTATATATTTTCTTTTTAATGTAAAATAAATTCAAACAAGTAATTGTTTGTGGCTATTTGGGAGACGGGGAAGATGGGGCCTTTTCATCTTGTGTCCTAGGCCCCCCGAGACTGGGGCGTAACGGGGACAGTGAGAACAAAACAAGCCAATGCTTCTTTATGAAGCCAATAAAACACCAAAAAGTAAATAGTTCAATCATGGATTTATGGACATTTTTGTCATAGTCACGTAAAGGGTATTCTGGATGTATAAGGGGTGTTGGTATTTAGGTAGTTAACAAACATTAAGTACCTAACACATACAATTGGGTGATACATTTTATAACAATCACTTTCTGGAGGATTGAATTTGAGGATAATAGGAGGGTTTACAGGTAGGTTCATCAGTAGCGCAGCTATGAAAGATGAAATGGGATTTGCAGGAGTGGGATTCTTAAACAACATTTAACAGAAAGTTAAGGAGACAGAGTGCTGTTGACAATAGCAGATTTTACAGCACACGCGAAGGAGTAATTGCTATCCTCAGACAATGCTGTGTGTGTGCATTGCATACGTACGTATTCCTCTCTGAGAGCAGTAAATCAAACGCTCTCTGCTCAATGTTCTCTGCTGTTGCATCTTTAAAAGCAGTCTTTGTCTGTAGAAGTTTTGATGGAGAATACAATCAGGACACACGTAAAGTGCCTACATTTAAACCTAAGAATACAAATAAAACATACACACATAAAACGGTTATGACTAGACATTTCCCCTCAAAGGCAGATTTTTCTTCTGAAGCTCATTTCTAATCTTTGTCATTTGAAAGCCAATTCGGGCGCTGACAACAAAGCCTTCATCGTGTAGCTCGATAAAATCACAGCACAAGGATTATAATCACACGGAGAAAATAAAGTTGCCGTGCATTATATTTAGCTCAGTGCAGGCTGTTGATGGCTTAGTGCTTAGACACAGGCAGTGGATGGATAGACAATGTAAGGGCCATTTTACAGTAGCCGCAGCCGAGCTTGTGCGTGCGAACATGAGTTAGATCTCGCTGGCGCGCCAGGATTTTCAGTGCACCACTCTGTTTTTTCCAGCGTCGCACGACAAAGCGAAAACAGAAAGCATGAACGAGCTCCTGGGCAACGTGATGCCAGGACTCTCAGAGTGACTGCAAGTCTCTCTTGTAAACTTACTGGGTTAAGATGAGTTCTTTTATGGTGATTGAAAGGCTTGATCCGACCAAGTAGCTCATCAAATCGAAGCATTGACGTCAATACTGCTGCCAGTTCTGCCGTTGGTTACCTTTTTCTTCTTCTTCTAGTCCGTAGAAATAGAAAAGTCGGTAGCCTTTCCTCATTAGCGCCACCTCTGTCCAGGAGAAGACTGCAACTAGTGTCACGACCACCACGCACTGGTATAAATACTCACGGCGCTCCCATGACGTCACATTTGCACGCGCCAGCTCAGGACGGCGAGTGTACTGAACGTTTTAAATGTAGGAGGCAGCAGCAGAAGACAGAATGTAGTTTTTAATTTGCTTAACTGCTGAAACCAAGACAATAATGAATTGCACAACTCATAACAGATTAATTAATACTTTCTTTTTCTAATTCTGTGCAGTGAAGATGTGTGATTTTTATTTATTTTTTTTAAATGATAGAACTCTATGTACTATGAGTCCAACGCAAAAGCTACCATCTGTTTCGCATGTAAAACAAATCTGTATTCATATCTATGTTTGGATGTACGCCTGAAGTGATGATTGGGATGATTATAATTGGGAGTTGTGTATGCAATGAGAGGAGTTTGAGGTGAAAGTAAAGTTTGCCATTAGACATGCCCTTTTGAGACGCTCCCTAGCTTCTGCTCATTCTTTATTATTTTACCGTCTACTGTCAAGTTGTGCAAAGCCCCAGGACTTACGATCAAATCACGAGGTCAAAACAAAGAGCCGTTCTCTATCCTGCCGAACACGCCTTCCTAATTGATGATTTTTATCCAGAAATTATTGAGGAACAAATCTCTGAATATTGAACTTGATACTACTGTATTTGTGTCCTGCCAATATCTCTGTTTTCCAGGACTTTTATTCCCAGCCAAGTCTTTTCAGACGCGGGGAATCAATGATGAATCCTACTGCGTGTCAGAATGAAAGTAACTCTGGAAAGCTCCATTTCGACCTCTTGTCAGGCGCTCTGCCCTCATCTTAACCCGAGAATTTACAACCTAAAAAAAGAGATGTTGACCACATAGCCTGCAGCCAGGAGCTTCTGGTCAAAAAGAGCCTTTCTCCTTCAGTACACAAAACACAAATATTAACAAAGAGAGGCCACAGCAGAAATCACTCAAACGACTGCATTTCATTGTGTTGCGGTTTGAAGGATAGCCCGGTGTAATAAACATAAAGAGATACACGGTCAGGGGGAAATTTCCAACTTTCTCGGCCAGCTCGGAAAAGGATGATTTTAAAAAATAAAGAAAATAAAAAAAGTCATCTTGACCGACCAGAGATGATAGAGATGATACTGGGACCTTTGCTGTTGGAGTTGCAGAATAATAATTTCGGATGCAACATTTGGTAAGAAAGGAAGCATTGAGTTTATTTAGCGAATAACATCCATAGTGATATTACGGTATTTGACTAAAAATGTAAAACAATGTTTGTCTGCCCCCTGAACAGTAAATCCATGTGTGGATATTTGATGTCTAAATTGCGTTAATCTATTGCAATACTCAACTGCACGAGAAGTACTTACACACAGACACATATAAGTGCATGAATTTTAAGCCACTTCCAAGTATTCTACCTTTCTAGGTGATTCTGCGAGCACAATTATCCCTAATGTAGCTGCAGCAGTAACAGTCCGTCCATTATTGTCTTAGAGAGCCATTGACTACATTAGCAGGTTGCATGTCACCAGATGGATGCAATTATTATTATTTTTGGGGGAATTTCCGCCTTTTTAATGGACAGGACAGCTAGGTGAGAAAGGGGGGAAGACATGCAGGAAATCGTCACAGGTCGGACTCGAACCCTTGGACCTCTGCGTCGAGGCATAAACCTCTATGTATATGTGTGCCTGCTATACCAACTGCAATTATTGATTCAACCCCAACACTGTGATAGGGTTCTTTTCATATAAAATGTTGCGTCCTTCATTTTTAGATCAAAACAGCTTTTGGAACAAGCTGTCATGACAGAAATGTTTAAAATGTTTTATTGCTGCTTAGAGTGCACTCTAAGACATTTTATAAAACATTTTATATGTGGCTTCTTTTTGGTGGTGGTTGTAAAAGAGTCTAACAAGGTGCTCTTTGGTGCAGGGGTAATCCAATAGTATCAGAACAGCAAACCAAGGCACTTGTGTTGAAGAAAATATTAAAAAGCCTTTATTGACAGGCCATCATACTCAAAACCATAGTAGAATAGAGAATGAGTCAGATTAATTCTCTATTTTACTATTGTTTTGATTATGATGTCACTTCCTGTCTTTGCTCTATACATTTCCTGTTTGTATCTCCCTTCTCGTTAGTCACCCTGAAAAAGGCCTGTGTGCCGCAATGTCTTGGTGCGTATTTAGCTATGCATTAGCCGCGTCAATAAAGGCTTTTTTAATATTTTCTTCAACAAGAGTGCCTTAGTTTTCATGCTGTTCTGATACAGCCTTTTATATGCTGTTAACAGCTCAACAACAAGCCTAAAGACAGAGTGTTGATAGTCTATATCATTTGCCGGATCGCTCCAGTGCTGCCAGAAATTCCGCAGGTTGTCCCTCATTTTCAGCTGGATGTCTGCCACCTTCCTCTTTCTTTGTGTTGGCGTTCTAACCTCCGGTGGATTTGTGAGGACTATGGTTAACTGCTCCTCAGATCTCTGCAGGGTAAATCCAGACAGCTAGCTAGACTATCTGTCCAATCTGAGTTTTCTGTTGCACGAGTAAAACTACTTTTGAACGTACACATGTTCCACCAAAACAAGTTCCTTCCAGAGGCTAGTTTGCAGTGGTAACGTTGCTATGTCTGGCACAAGATGATTGTGATTGGTTTAAAGAAATGCTAATAAACCGAGCACATTTTTCTCCCATCCTGTAAATGCTGTTCCCCAGGAGGAAGGTCTGGCAATGCAAGACTAGAGTGTTGATAACTTGATAAAAAGTGGCAGGGCTCGAGGGATGGCAATGTGGGTTGGTTGGTCAGTCCAATACTTAGGTGCAGACTTAAATATCTCTTACAAATACTGGATGGATTGCCATACAGTATATACAACCATACCTACTTCTCACTTGATTTATTACCTCAGTAAACATCATCTCAATCGCTAGTTTCAGGTTTTCTTCAATACATCATGATGTTCATTTTGTAAATTATGGTCCCGTTTATATTAAATTAGACGATAAAGCAGGGGATGTTTTAAGGGCATGGCTACACGCCGACCTGTCAATCAGGACAGAGGCTTAGCAATGCTAACCATGGCCCTGTGGACATTAAAATAGACCTTAACTTGTTTTGGGTGTTTACGTGTTTTCATTTTATCTTTGAACCACTGTGTGTTTTCACTTCATCAAAGTTTATTGGAACACTTTTGTCACCCCTACAATGTATTGTTCAGTGTTTTTTCCAACCAAGCTAGCTAGCCAACGCTAGCTTGTACACAATGTTTGATATTTCAATTTAAACCACAGATGTTAAAATTATGGGGGTGCTAGAAAAAATTAGTAGGATAGATCCCCTATGCACCATGAATGTCTGTGCAACATTTCATAGTAATCCATCAAAGACATGGTGGACCGATCGACATCATCGTACCTCGCGTGGCTAAAATTACCAGCCATGAATATTATCAACAAGGGCGTTAGATATGATAAAAATGTGAGTTAGCATTTAGCTGATAGTAAAGGCACAGCCTCACAGAGCAGTTGGTGTGGCTGTATCCGCCATGTTCACACTATAAATCATCACGAGCCAGTTTCAATAAAGCCCATGTTTCCCATGTCGGCTGGCAGCGCTGGCTTCAAACTATTCTTGGACATTTGTTTGAATATCTGGAATTTTAAAATGCCATGAGTGAAGTGTGTATGTATATATATATATATATATATATATATATATATATATATATATATATATATATATATATATATATATATATATATGTCTAGCCCTTGGTTTTTAAGAGGAACAGCATTTGTGGTCTAAAATTTAATTTCCTAGAAACATCAAGGCCATTTGTCATAGATTTGTTTATACATGTTTCCTGTTGGCCAGAACAGGCTTTACTGAGATTAACTGAACTTTATTTGCCATTTGACAAGGGAAAGTAATATCTTTTTTTTTTTTTTTTACATTGGAGCTTTTAAGCAATCCCACCCAAAGTGTTACAGTGTCAGACTCTGCAGCCATGTCTAATGGGCTTGGCACGCCTTCCACTCTTTTACACACGGTAGTCAAAAGTGCTCTCAGCAAGATGAGCTAACATGACTAATATTTAATGTGCATGTAAAGGGAGAACATGCCTCCAGACGCTGATAGTCATAACAACACAGGTCAACTGCCAAAAAGGAAGAAAGTTAAAGGAAAGATGGATAGAGAGAAATATCTATATTAGCATCTCAGCAGTGACTGAATCAGGGGTGGGGCTAGAGTGCTGTCAATCTGACAATTGTGATTTCCATTGGATCAGAGTACTGTCACTTGGCTGCCTGTTCTGACAATCTTTCCAGCCCTTGTTACATGACCAATTAATTTCTCCATGACGACTATCCCAAGTTCCCAACCATGGAACCAGCACTAGAATTCTTTTTTTTTTTTTTAAGTGGCAAACTGAGTCTATAGCAAATGTGTATTGTTTTTGGATACGCAATGTGAAAGTGAAACTAATAATGAATGTGATGTTTCATTAAGCAGAATTTCATTGTGTTGTTCTATCCTATCCAGTTTTTCCTATATTTCTAAGCAGACTTTCTACGATTATTGGTCCCCCCTGTGCCACCCCACTTAAAAAATCCTGGAATCGCCCCTGGACTGAAGGATTGATGACTGTAGCATCACCGCAGCCCAGTTGTTTGGGTTGTTATTGTGCAGTGATCAGGCTGGAGGACAGAGCGGAGATTACATGGGAATGGATTGGACAGGGAAGAAGGTCTGCTGTCTCATCTTATTGTGTACCTTGGCTCCTATCTGTGCCATCTCAGGTTGCCACAGACGCACCACTCATCAGAACACTCAAAGCTGTTACCAATTTGCATGGGTTTTAATGGTGACGTCATGACTTAGATACTTCCCATATGAGCAACAAATACACCCGGTAAACTCAAGAAAGAATCCATGTACAACCAACTGTAACTGTGTAGAAGAGCCATATGCCTATTTATTATCATCACCTGATGATGATGATGTTCTAAGATTTTTCAGAGCCTTAACGTATCATTGTTATCGCAAAAGTGAAGCTTTACTTTAATCAGTAAAACATGTTGTGGACAAATTGGTGTTTCAACATTCTAAACTTGTGTTGTCAGCTTAATATTTCATTGTTCAATTCAAAGTATGAGGCTGGTGATAGCTATGGTGATAAAAATATACTGATACATTTGTGACTCATTTTTAACGATGTACCTCTTCAGTGGTAACCAATGGCTACTATTGAGAGATGGACTACACCTGTAATGTATACTGCAAACCGTACCGTTTATTTAATGAATATGCTTCCCTCTTACATGACAGTGGCAGTAGCAAGAAAGTGAAAGGACTTTGTGTAAGAAAGTGCAGCTCAAGAGCCCTTGTTTTGATAAAAACGTATTTCTATTCATCTGCACTTTACTCATCTGTATATCTGTGTATATATACTGTCTGTTCATATAAGGGTGTTTATTGTGTAAATATGTTTGTTTTATAACTATTATTATAAATATTCCTATTTTTTTCTATTTCTTATAATACTTTCTGTGTATTTTTTTATTTTTTATTTAATATGAGTCAAGTGTTTCTACATGTCCAAGTACAATTATTATATTGACAATCAATCCACGCATTTATAATTTAGTAATAAGTATGTGATTTACGAGGCTTTCCTCATTTATTTCCATAGAATTGCGCTAGAGTTGTTTTTCCCCCTTGGTTCGGTTTGTTTGGGCAATCCCACTCGGGAGCCTGTTCTCATGAACCATTCGTTCAAAAGGCTATGCAAAGTAGGAGTGACCTCTAGCTCACCCAGTAAGAGCGTGAGCCCCATGTAGGCTGAGGCCTTTGCAGAGGCCCAGGTTCGAATCCGACCTGCGTGTCCTTTCCCGTCTATCCACTGTCACTCTAAAATAAAGGGAAAAAGGAACCGCCAAAAATAATATTTAAAAAAAATAGTTAAGCACTGTAATTCATAAGCATTCCATTTTTTCTTTGCTGTATTCGCTACATTGATGGCCGCTGTATAAGAATGCGGCTGACCACAAAGGGAGATCGGGGGGGATGGATTAGTGTTAACATAAAGGACTTTCAGCCAGAGAGCAGAGTTCACTTCCTGGGGAAAACTAAAGACTTTCATCCAGGAAATGTGTGTTCCTTAGGAGTGTTTTAGTCAAAACCACCATCTTTTTCCTAATCTTAGTCGTTTCGGTGCCTGATCTTAACTGTCCTCGTGGCAAAATGCTCATATTTCGTGGTCTAAATTTAACGACCGGCAGCTCGCGGTGCATTTTACCCGGCTCAAAGTCACCTATTCTCAGTAACTAAACCACCAACTACTGCTGGTACAACGGAGGTCTGTAGCCGGCGTCACAAAGCTCTGTAGCGGCTTAAACAACTAGCAGCTGCCGCTCGGCGTCATGGAGCTCGTAGCCAGCCGGCGTCGCGTGACCAGCCGGCGGTCTCCTAATTTCTTTGGATATCATCCGTTTTGGTGTGCATACATTTTAGTACGATATAATATTACCCGTTCATGAGAATGCGTTGCACTCGGATTTTGTTGAATAAACTTTTCTGTTTTTTTTGTTTTTTTATGTGTGAAACGAAATAACCCCAAATCACATGAACTTCACTAGATTCAAAACAATAGAGATCTGCTAAATCTGCTAAGCTAGCTTTCTTTATGCTAGGCTAGCTACCTTTAGCAGGAGTTTAGCTGTTTTGTTTCTCCTTCATGAATTGATTAAATTGCTGCCTTTTTCACTTATGTGGATCTTTTTTATTTACAGATAACAACTAGTACAACTCATAGCTGAACTTTGCTTTAGGTTCAGACAAGGCCAGGCAAGGCTAGCCGCGACTAATTGACAAGCTAGCTTGTACAACATATAGCCCTTTTACTTTACCCATCTAGTTAGATGTCTTTCTATGGCAGTGAGTATGTGTGGTCTGGACAGCAATACATCACCAGAATGCAGTAAATACACAGCCAAAGTGCAGATACTGCATTTTTAGGTCCGTTTTGTTGTTACTGCAAACAGCACTTGTCCCAGAAATGACACATTCTATGGCATACTATTTTCTTTTTATAGTACAACAGATGTAAGAATGTCTGATACAGGTTATAACTTAATTTTGACCAAATATTTAGTTACTGCATTTTGCTTTTGGAGGGCAGTATTGTTTATTTGAACACTGGTAAAATGGATTTCCTTTTTCCAAGGACAAAATTGACAGCCAAGCTATTGTCCCCAATTAAACTAATACAAGCCCGCTGCACACAATTGCAGCCATACTGCTATTTGTTCCATGTGGTTTTAAAACCATCTAGTCCGCTGTCAGAGGCGGGATGAGAGGCTACTGTTGTATGGTGTCGGGGCAATGAGCACAGACAAGGCCGCTCGGCTCACAACAATAGCCAATCACTGTCAGCTGCCGGGGCCAGATATTCATGAGTCAGTGGGGGCCTCCAAGGACGCAAGGCCCTCTGCTGAAAACACAGGCTATCATCACTCCCTCCCTGTGATTACACACACATTTTCTCTTCTGTTCCCCCAGAGTTGGAGAATCTGCCAAAAGTTTTGAGTGTGTGCGGGGGAGAAAGAAAGATGGAGGGAGAGCTACAGAGCTGAAAGAAAAGAACACAACCCAGCAGCCCTTTATCACCACTTCCCTCACAACTGAAGCGTTCGACTGAAAGTTCACAGAAAGAGACAGAAGAAAGAAGGTCAAGTGTGATTTTATGATCAAAAGAAAAGGAAAGTTTGTTGATTTACCCTTTGTGTGTGTGAGTGTGTGTGTGAGAGAGAGAGAGAATATTCAGCCATTGAATCAAGGCCTATTGTGTTATTGAGCCTCCACCCTTTCTTCAATCCACAAACAATCAACACAGTACACTCTGCCCCGTGTGATGGGATGGTAGTGAGGCTTGTCGTCGTTCCAGTTTCCCGCTTGGGCAGATTTTTCTCCATGCTTTCTCATTTCTCTCTGTTCTCTCTGTTTGAAGCATTTGTGAAGCAGGTAAATGCAATTTGTTTAACTTGGAGCAGTGATAGGCCAGAGAGAGAGAGAGAGAGAGAGAGAGAGAGAGAGAGAGAGAGAATCGATCTGAATGAATGTAATACAAAAAGAGGTGAATAAAGAGGGGAACCAAAGGGCCTCAGGGAGGGATGGGGAGGACATGTGGTTTAATGAAATACACTGAAATTACATTAGTGGTCTGCTAAAGAGGACTGTAACAAATATTTAAGAGAACAGAAAAGCATATAAACAGACCTTTCACAGACTAAATGAGTAACTTATCAAAATTATACCCCTCCAGTAGTAATTAATTTAAATGCTGCATGATATTTCCATTGATTGAATCAACAAACTAGTCTGCCCTCTGTGCAGCAGGAAATGCAACATATTCCATTTGGATGCATGCATTTTAGGGGAACTTGTTTTGCTGGCATGTCGCCTGCATGTGCATGCGTGTGTGTATTTGCAGCAGTGAAAGGTCTACCCTGGCCAAGAAAAGGATTTATAAAACCTGACAATTGCAGGCTTAGAGAACTTGCCTTATTGATTTTCATTATCCGGTTTCATCGCTGTCACATGGAATCAACACTAATGGCATCAAGGCTCATCAGCATTGGCTAGGAAGAAATGCAGCAACAGGAAACAGACCACTCAGAGTGTGTGTGTGTGTGTGTGTGTGTGTGTGTGTGTGTGTGTGTGTGTGTGTGTGTGTGTGTGTGTGTGTGTGTGTGTGTGTGTGTGTGTGTGTGTGTGTAAGCAGTGGGCCACGATCGGCTGAAAAGACAAAGACACAACCCAGAAACAACAGTTAAGATAATCACGGTATGTTTTAAGTCAATGTCTTTGCTACCAAACATCATGTGCCATCACATCACGCACTATTACATGTTTTGCAAAATATGTTTTGGGTTATCTTCATACCACAGTTAAGGCTTCATGCTCATTTTTGCATGTTTTTAAGTTAGCACTCAGGCGATGTAACTCGCAGCCCATGCTAACATGCCCTTGATTTGAGTATCTATTTCACTTGTTTTTAGCATGCGTTGTTATTGGTGTGTGCCTAGGAGTTTTAACTGGATCAAAGGATTGGTTTGACAAAGCTTATTTGCTTCCTTGCAGATATTTAGGTTAGATGAGAGGATTGATACCACTCTTATGTCTGTAAGCTAAAAATGGAGCTACCACCAGCAGCTGGTTAGCTTAGGTTAGCATAGAGACTTGAAACACAGGGAACCAGCTAGCCTCTCTAAAGGTAACATAATTTATATTAAGAAAAAAACAAGTGTAAGCTTCATGCTGCACTTTTATTCAAGTTTTTACTATGTTTTGGCAAGTGGCAGCAAGGCCTTATTTAGACTGCCAGCCCAAATCCATTTTTTTGGCATTTGTAGATTGTGTCCAGATTAATTTTAGAAAGTCTGGACAGCAAAAAACTAAGCTTCGCTTCAGAACGGAATTACCGTATAGTACAGGAGACGCTCGCAGGCAGTTTGGACTTACATGAGCTGTTTAGGTTTAATTACTAATGTTAACTAGCATTTTAGTTAGCAATAATTAGCCTGTGCCTATGTTATCTCCTTACATATACCTACACTCTCCGTCTCTGTAAGATTGGGAATGATTGAGATTTCTCTTGGCACAGCTACCAGAAGACTTCACACTTTCAGACAGGTTGTTCATGTCACATTTACGTTGTCTCTCTCAGTTGGAGGCTGCGCCATAACGCTCAGCGCTCACCGAAAAAGTGCTTCTAATATCCTTCACTGGTCTCCGTCCAGAGCAACGGGATCTGTTGGTCCAGTTTATATACTGTCTATGGCGTGAACCAAGACGGCCATTATCTACTTCCACATTGTCAGCAGGTCTTTCCCGGTTTTACATTTCACAATAAAAGCTCAACTTAAAGTCACTCCGAGCATTTCGCTGAAGAGGCAGCTCAACAAAAGAGCTTACTCGACACACAATGACAACGTCAAATCCAGAATGACAGAAGTGCTGAGCAGAATCGATGCTACTAGCAGAGGGCTATGGAGGAGAACGGCAGGCAGCTCTGCACCGCGACTTGATACCGCAAGTTTTTAGAGGGCGAAATCATGGACTTCCATTTCTTATGGTTCTTCAATGAAAAGCCGCGTTACCAGCGTAGCTGCACTGACACCTATGTCGTTACCACAGCAACCAGAAGTTAACCACTCCACGCCATTTTTACACATTTTTTGTATGAATTAAACAAATGAACAATAATGAGTTAATAGATAGGTGGTTTGCAGATTTTATTAAGTTTGGACAGAGCTGTCCCCAGTCTGTATGCTAAGCTAAGGTAAGCTAACTGGCTGCTAGTAGCTATATAATTAGAGAACAGACAGGTGAGGGGTATCAATCTTCTTATCTAACTCTCACCAAGAAACCATATGAGGATAATTGCCAAAATGTCAAACAATTCCTTTAAGGTGTCTCCTCAGAATTTCTTATCCGTGTCCTATCCCCGTTTGTGTTAACTCAACATAGACCCAACCATACCTGCTGTGGGTACCATGTCCATGAATGACATGACGAACATACTGATTCTTTGTTCAGTGGACACAAAGTCAGAATTGAGCATTTAATTACAATGAAGCCTCCACAGTAGGTCAAATGCAGGGTCAGATTTTTTACTACACGCTTATATCTTCTATATGTAGTAATTTGCAAATTCAGTTTTGTGTTTTGTGCGCTCATTCGTACACATACATTCATATTTTTCAGCATCTTGTGTTTGAGAATGTGCAAAAATAGACAACCACTCCTGGCCAGGCACACAGACAAAAAACAAGGGCAATAAACTGATTCCCAAATTGCTGCTGCTGCAGTACAAATTAGACATGGAACAAAGCAACATATTAATTTAACTCTTCTCTCAAGGTAAAGCGTTTCACACAAACATGGGAACATAATTTTAAGACCAAGGGAAATGTTTTTTTTGGGTGAAATTGTAATTCTCTACTCGCCCAGTGAATATCTGGAGCTCCATCGCATTACAGATCTGGAGTTCATTCAGTTCAGCCACCATTGCATCATCTATAGTCTCGATTTGCCTGACCTTTCTCCACAGCGCTGCAGAGGTACGTCTGGCTAGTCCACACAGCATTCACAGGAGAAAAACATGCTCTGGGTTATTGGCAATAAATTAAACCAATCACAGTCGTCTTGGATGGCGCTAAGCACCGGACAGAGCCACGGTGCCTCTGCAAAAGAGCCTCTGGAAGGAACTTATTTTGGTGGAACATGTGTACGTTCAAAAGTAGTTTTAGTCGTGCAACAGAAAACTCAGATTGGACAGATAGTCTAGCTAGCTGTCTGGATTAACCTGCAGAGATCTGAGGAGCAGTTAACCATAGTCCTCATAAAGCCACCGGAGGTTAGAACGCCAACACAAAGGAAAAGGAAGGTAATGGACATTGGTGAAAAGATTGAAATCCGGCGGAATTCCCGGCATCAACGGAGTAATCCCGGAAATGGAACGTTGTGGATTTAGACTACATCATCTATGAATGAGCCAGTGTAACTGTGACTAGTGACTTTTTTGTGCACTGCCATTAGCATCACTTTAAGGTCAAACCATCAGTTCTTCACATCTGCCACCTTTTGTTTTTTGGTGCGAGCCTTCGATGAACCTCGTTTAACACTACCTGAATCTAGTTGTCTGTTATTTTTGCCTTCTTCAGCTTTTTCAGTTGCTACATGTTTTCCAAAAAGTAGTCCTACATTACGGCCATAAGGCTTTTAAAGTGGTTGTGATTGACCTAATATTGTGTTTTGCCAGTGTTTTCTTTATGTAAATAGCAAGAGCAGATGGGAAGCTTGGATAATTGCTCATAGCGTTCTAGTCTATATTTTGGTAAATGCCAACTGTTTTGTGTGTAATGGAAGTTTTATGCAGATATTTAAACCTTATAATGAGGCCGCAGGTCAGAAGCTTCTCGCTATTTACCAATTAGATAAAAAAAAGGGTTGCAGATCCTTGCAAAAAAGACCTGATCTAGCAGAAGAGACCATTAAGAATGGCCATAGTAAAGTAGAAGTCAAACTGATCCTAAACTTACATCAACTCTTGGGGCCCTATCTTGCACTCAGTGCAATTGCCTTTGTACACTGACGCATGTATCATTCCTATTTTGCACCTGACGCACAGCGGACTTTTCCCTCCACAGACGCACGTCAGTAAATTAGGGAATGTATTTGTGCTCCTGGGGGCGGTTCAGCGAAAAAGAGAAGGCGTGTTCAGGCGCAAACGTTCCCTGGTGCTATTTTGCAGTTTCAAGAAAGCAATTCCGCCACAGATCAGGAAAAACCTGGTCTAAAGTCAGTGCTGCTAGTCTAAAATCAGTATAGCGCATTATTCAGATGCTATTTTAGGAGCGCATGCTTGGCCATAATGTACATACACTTTGCTTCTTTCATCTACACGGACGCGGCAGTTCCCATTTTTACAAACCATACATAATTACAAGGAAAAATATTACTGAAAATGCGCTTCAGGTGTTTGGATACATCAGGAGGCACTTTACAGTACAGTCCTCAAAAAGTGTGTGTGGCTTGTTGTGTTTTACACAACATTTCCATGAATCATGGATGTGTTGATGACATAAATGAGGAAATATTAGAGGACTTAAGGAGACGTGATGTTGAACTACGGTGGGATTGGACTCTGGCGGAATCTGGTCCGGGAGTGGCATAATGCGCTATGCGCTCCTGGTGGAGCGGGTAGACGGAGATGGAGTGGGGGGGAAGGGGCACAACAGGACCAGGTGGTGCGTTTGGAGGCCCACGCTCCATGGCTGCAGCAATCCTCTCCAGACTTGAGGAGATGCGCCCGAGAGGAGCAGCAACATCGCCACCAGGTCAAGACGGGCATTTATTACTTTGCCGCATCCCGGACAGCTCCCGCTGGCGTGCGCCAGGCAAATCCGCCGTCATAACAGCAATCTGCCATGGAACAAGTGTGCCTGCTCTTAAAGGGAATGTGAGATGACGCTCTGATTGGTTATTTTCACGTTACGCCCAAACCACACCTAACTACTTCAGACCAACCCATTCTAGATTTGCGTCGGGCGCAAGAGTCATTTATCCCGCCGGCATAATAGCAACAGCGCCCGAGATCCGCCCACAAAGCTACTTGCATTTCACATTTGATATTTGCATTTCAGATCGTTAAAATAGGGCCCTCGGAGTTGGTCCCTCTAAACTGAAACAAATAGAATATTTGTGTTTGTTAGTAGGGTTTAGGGATGTATCACTAGTTGGACCACCAGACTGCTTTAAATATATTTTAGTTTCCTGTGTATAGTTCACCATGCTTTGCCTGATTTTTTTTTTTATTGTTGTGCTTCTGGAAAATTACCCAACTGAGTGACAAGACGAGGGTCTAATCTATCAAACTTGCATAACTTCATGAATAACTTCATAGCATTTGCAGTCCGTTAAAGGAGTTTACACACGGCGCTAACGTCCCGCGGCTTGAAAAGTGTGTGGAGAAACGTTAGCAAACCAAAGCAAGAGCAAATGGGAACAAAACAGAAAACACGAAGGCTTCCTGCTGTTAAATCAGTCCTCAAATAAAGCTCAGGCTCTGTCACTTCATTTGAGGTAAATAAAAGTCCTATATTTTAGAATTTATGGTGCTAGCCAACTGATAAAACACCGACAGTGTAGACAGATATCGTATATCATCGTCAGTATTGGATCCATGTTTTGACCCTGTGACATTAACCAAGATGTCTGGACGTTTAACTGTGGATGTATTCATCAGACAGGAATGTCTTTGCTCCCTTCCTCTGCCTCTCCGGCCTCCCTGCCACCAGTGTGTGAGGCTTGTTAAAAAACTTTATGAACGTATGAAAGGTCTGGCCTGTGTTTCATATGACATAGATAGCCCAGTAGAGGTGTGAGGAGGTCAAGTTAATGTGCAGGGCGGCGTTATGAAGAGCCCAAGCGAAACCGGAGCTCTTGGGTTCTGTTCCACAAGTAAGAAAACCCCATTTCAAAATCCCATTGACATTTGGAACTATGCTGAAAACTAAAAATACAGTCTTGGAACCATAGGCCTAGATTTGGGTGGGGATGCAGGGGAAATGTCCACCCCAGTATTTTGAAGAGGTAGATTTGTCCCCATCAAAAAATTTGACAAGCCACTCCCCAAAAGAAGTAACCGTTCAGGGGACTAAGAACATGTACAGTATATATCCTTCTTACCTGTAAATATGTTTCGATTTTAGAAACCACTAAAGTTGACCGTACCATCCTAACCTTGCAGCGCACGTCTCGTTTCCCTTTCTGTTTCTCTGTGAAATGAAGCTGCCTTAAAGTGTGGTTTTAAATGTCCAGATTTATAAACGATCTGACAGAAAACAGTAACTGTGAAATATAAAGTCTACTTGTGCTACATGGGGGGGCATTCACCAGAATGCAGGAAATTAAAGGGATATTTTACCGTTGGAAAGATGAATATATCTTTAAATTGGGTCACTGTGAAATGTGAATTCTTTTTTTTAGAAATTGGTGGCTTCTAGGCCGAGAAAAGCCAGAAAATGTGTTTTTGGCTAATGTGGATGAAAGACACCAAATCCCAGAATGCACTTGCTTCGCTGCTTTAGAGTATACTCCCAAGCCACGCCTACCGTTTACAGACAGACAGACAGATAGGGAGACGGTCAACTCAACTCAAGTGTGTTTTATTGTCATTTCAACCATATACACAAAACAACGTTTCACCGTGGCTCAAGTGGTTACACAATTAAAATATATAAAAACAACATACGAAACAGGCTGTGCACACACATTATAGGCTCCGTAAAGTTCAGCTAACACATAGCTACTAGCATTAGCGCTTGGTGGGCTGTAAACAACGAGTATAAACACAGCCGTAAATTTGCGTGGAATGTAGAATGGTCAGCATTTAACAGTCACAACCTCCACCAGCAGTTAGCAGTTAGTTGGATACAAGCACCAGTCCGTGTTAACACAGCCCACCTCCACTAGCTAGTCGTACCCAGCGACAAAGCAGCAGGCCTGGTTGCTTGATAGTCCGGTACACTGTTGTTCAGCCATGTTTCCACAACAACAAAAACACAGCAGTCTCTGAACTGAGTTTCGTTGAAGGAGGATGTAGTCCAGTTTGTTGTCTAATGAGCAGACACTTGCAAGCAGGATGGATGGGACAGGTGGCCAGCTAGCGTAAGCTTTCCACCTAGCTCGATGTCCCTATACAGGCCAGAGGCATCGAGCAACACCGCTGGTCTCCGTAGCAGGCGAAACTCGCGTAGTGTGTTGAGTATTCCGTCTGTAATAAAAAAAAATTTCCTGCATATTCTCTGATCTGTACCAATGTATCCCGGTGGTACACATGTGCGGTAGCTTGAATGCACACAATTGTTGTAAAAGCTGCTGAGAGACTTACTGTTTAGCGAGGATTCAAGCTGGCTGATGCTCGTTTTGCAATCTTCAGAGAAAGACAAAAGTCCAACCCCCTATTGGCGGGTTGAAAACATGCGGAGTAGCTCCTACTGCTGGCTGTAGTCCATTTCCTCTGGTCAAAAAAGATTTTTTCCAAACCCACAATACAGAGATTTCTCATTTCAGAGGGACATGAGGGAGGGAAGCACGATCATACAAAGCTCAAAGAGTTTTGATTATTATAGCTCCAAGACAACAAATCATGCGTTCAGTCATGAAGATAATCTCATAATTGTGCATTTATTTTGCAGACAATCATTTTATTTTTTCAATTTTGCATGAACTTGCATGTAAGAACTGTCTTTGGTGTTCTGAATAGCTGATATAATACAAATGACTTCAAAAGAAAGTGTTGCTGAGTTTAATGGTTAAAAATTGGTTAAAAGTTACAATACGTAGGTAGGCTACCTACGCCAAAGCACTTGTAGTTTTTTTCAAGGGAGTTCAGCGCTCACAAAATAATCGCTGTTGAACTTTGTTAAAATCACAGATTTTCATATAATTTCATATAGCAACTGCTGAAGTGAAGGGCGTTTTTCCTTAGACTAAGGAAAGTAAACACCAGGAACACGCCTCATTTGTTTGAGAAAGACTGATAAAAGAAATTCTAAATGAAAAATGGCATTGAGTTAAAGAGGCTAGTGGAAGAAGAGGCTAGCCCCAATGTGACGTCATGACTTTGGTTCTCCAAACAGGAAAGGGTCAGCACATATGAAAGAGTTGAATTCCATCCCTGGCATGCAGATACAAACTGTGTACAGTCTGCATCTTTGCTGGTGCAGCAAGCATGATGTGTTAGCATGCTAACATACTAAACTAAGATGGTAAACATGCAATTTTTTACCTTGTAAACATGAGCATTAGCATTGTTAACATGTTAGCATGCTTACTTAGAATTAAGCTCAAAGCACAGCCTCATAGTGCTGTTAGCTGTAGACTGTTGTGTGTGAATTTTTCGCTGTGCCATCATGCTAAAGATATGTTGTGAGTCTTTATGGTTTTCCCTGATTTCATGCTTTTAATCACTGCATACATCTGTTTATGAGTTTATGAGTATGGATGACCCCAATGCAGAAGTGAACACACACATCTTTATACCCCACCCAGCATAGCTGTGCATGATGGTGTACAAGCAAGTGTAAATGTGTGTGTGTGTGTGTGTGTGTGTGTGTGTGTGTGTGTGTGTGTGTGTGTGTGTGTGTGTGTACAGTATGTCCACAGTAACCCAACTGGGACCTGATAGTGTAATTTGTCTTTTAATTCATTTTTTTCCCCAGTACTAAAATACTCAATGATTCCATTTTGTAATGCAGTCTACAGTACTGCACTGCATATGAAAGGCAAACAACTATACACAACCTCATGGAGGACAGCCCCATTTTATAATTACATGCTGCTTTAATCTCAACTCTACCTACCTGCTTTCAGGCCTCTGTTCCCATAAGTCTATGCCTGGTTTAGTGAGGTAGAAACTTACAAACACTGATCTCATCTTCAATCAACAAAACATCAGCTTATATATATGTATGTATATATATATATATATATATATATATATATATATATATATATATATATATATATATATATATATATCCTGAGGCCGCTCCTCTATCACCATCTGGTATGCTGCTGCCACTGCTAAGGACAAGGGCAGAGTGCAGCACGTCATCTGCTCCGCTCAGAAGGTGATTGGCGGCAATCTGCTGTCTCGCCAGGACCTGTACGCCTACAGGACGCTGAGGCGGGCAGGAAAGATTGTAGCCGATCCCTCATAAACTGTTTGAACCCCTCTCCTCTGGCAGGAGGCTGTGAACTTACTGTGGCAATAAACCTTTTCTGATTATATATATATATATATATATATATATATATGCGATTTGCCGGGGTGGGATGTGTAGGATTTCCCCTTTCTGGTCTACATATCCATGCCTCTGCTGAATTATGTTTGTCCCCGGTGGGGATAAAATGTATTTTTAGTTAAGTTTTAGTTAAGTTTAGGAAAAAGATTGTGGTTTGGATTAAGACACTCCAGAGGAAAGAACAAGCGTTTCCTCTGTGAAAGTATTTTGTTTTCGCCGCGAAGTGAACTCCATTCTCCGGCTTGAAAGCGCTGTGATTACCATTGAATATTGAAGTGCATATGTAAGTGTTTGGCATGCCTGGTCGAGTGGCTCTATATCCATGGTATTGAAAGGGGAATTACATTTTTGCATGTTTTGTTTTGTTGTGCATGATCAAAAAACATCAACCCCCCTGCTTTTTTCACAAAAACACCCTGTATATATATAGAGCATGTCAGGCCACCAGAAAGTTCACGACCTGGCCAGAGAGTTACCAGTCTTGCTCTGCCAAGGTTCCGTCACCTCCACCTTATCTCCTCCCACCCCTCCCGTCCCGTCCCCTCTCTGCCTGCCGGCCTGCCCCGCGCTGAGGCTGGGAGACGGGCTGGAGCAGAGGCCCAGGTGTTGGGAGTTAGAGAGCGTCACTTCAAAGACATCAGTGCAATCCGAATGGGAAGGCGCTCACACAGCGGGGCGACGGCGCCTCCTTAGTCCAGAGCTGTGAACAGGTTCCTTTTATTTCTTACTTTCTCTCCGTCTTTCCAGCTCACACAACATAAGCTGTGCAGTCGCTGGCAGCGGTGGACTGTAACTAAGTACATTTACTCAAGTATTGTACTTAAGTACAAATGTTAAGGTACTTTTTTTCCATGCCACTTTCTACTTCTACTCTGCTACATTTCAGAGAGAAATATTGCACTTTGTACTCCACTACATGACTTGGTTACTTTACTAATTAAGATTTTTTGCACAGTAGTTTACAAAATACAATGTTTTATTATAAATTAGACTACTCAACAAAATACTGCACAAAGGCGGAGAAATAGATTGAAATCTCCATGCGTCCCTCTACTTTTTCTTTATACCTCCTCCCTCTCTTCTCATTTCTCCATGTTGCTCATTGAAATGGGTCTTGAGGTTGCAATTAGTAGTCGCATTAAAGTAGGAAATTGCAGCTTTATCAGGTGGCATGAACGCACGAATACCTGGGATAAAGTGCCTGTCAGTGGCTTTAATATGACAAACACAACCGCAATCTGTGGCAATCACCCAATCAGTGTTTAGGGTCATGTAGTCAATGTGCTGGGCTGCTGCTACATTGATTCGTTGAGGCTGTTGCGTGAAAGGAAACGTGTGCAGAATAACAACATCTGTACATCTCTAACGTTGTGCTCACCATTGGCATGCACAAACGCCTTATCTATGTTATATGCATGCGTTGTTTGTGCATTTGTGGCCATGCGTGCTTTCTGTTTGCTTGCGGTTGATGCAGTTTGTTTGTCTTGTGTTGTGGGAGTGTATCTTAAAACACACGGGCGTCTGGCAGTGTACCACGGTTTGTCCCAGAGGCACTTTAGGGATAAATAAAGGAAGGGAATGTTACATTTTACCATTCCCCCCCCCAGACGCTTTTCGTATCATGGAGGGCTAAGTGCACTCACTCATGGTCGATTTTCAAATCAATAAGCTGGATATCTCTGAGATGACACACTGACTTGCAAATCTCCCATGCAGGCAGAATTCTGGCAGTAATGCATAACTCATACATCATATTGCACACACGCACACACACACACACACACACACACACACAAACACACACATTCAAGCAAACATAAAGGCATATGCTCACATTATGTCTGTTTCCTGCTTAGAAAAAGATATCATGGCCCTGTTTAGGAGTCAGAGGGAGGTGGGGGGGGAGTTCAGGCTGGGAGACAGAGAGACTGCACACTGAGTTATGTGTTGTTATTGTTGTGAAAAATGTCAGCTACCAGGGGTCATAACTCACACATGGCAGGGGGAGATGATGTAAGATGAAACTATGTGTCGTTTATGAAACTTCAACCCAAGATTTAATCAGAACTGAGCTGGAATGCATGTGAATGTTTGTGGACGGGCATAGTGTATTAAAGTAACCTCTGGCATCATCTAAGGGGACAAAAAATAATACATAATTTGCCAAAGTGAATAAATAAATGAATAAGTAGGCATAGTTACTTATAAATAAAACAAAAGACTTTTTCATATGTATTGATTTTTCTGTATTTATTCCCCAATGTACTTATTTCCTTATTTATTGCCATATTTATTTATTCCCTTTTTATTTATTTCTGTGTTTGTCTCTCCTTTATTATTAGTAGGGAGACTGACAGTCGACTACAGACAATTTTGATTGAGTTTAGAGTGCATTTCATTGACCGGGGAACCAAACTGAAATGGAGTGCAGGGCAGCCAGCATTTGAGGGAAGTATAACATTTAAAGGAATACGCCACCATTTGTTGAAATAGGGTTATTCACCGTCTCCTCTATATTTATATAGGTTGGCAAGCGCATTTTTGTCTCAGTGCATGCATTGTCTTAGTCCGGCGGCGGCGCCGCTATCTTAGCTTAGCGTAATGAATGGAATCCTTTGTTGCCGTTAGCATGTCGTGAGTAAAAGTGACCCAACTAAAAAAAAAATCTAATTACTTCTTGTGGCCTGCGTATGAGTAAAAATAGCAAGGCAGAATAAGACTAGACGATTTCCTAGGTAGATATTGATTTGGGACTATATTGGGGCTACAGCCGAAGCGCGGGCACAGAGATATCGGCAGCCCGCAGAGCTCCACAACGAATATGCAGGCCACAAGAAGTAATTAGATTTTGTTTTTGTTGTTGTTGGGTCACTTTTACTCACGACATGCTAACGGCAACAAAGGATTCCATTCATTACGCTAAGCTAAGCTAGCGGCGGTGCCGCCGGACTAAGACAATGCATGCACTGAAACAAAAATGTGTTTGCCCGGTGAATAACCCTATTTCAACAAACGGTGGTGTATTCCTTTAAAGTGCTCATATTATGCTTTTTGGCGTTTTCCCTTTCCTTTATTGTGTTATATATCTTTTTTGTGCATGTAATAGGTTTACAAAGGGAAAAAGCCCAAAGTCCCCCCCAAAGGGACTTACCATCTCCAACAGAAACCACTGTTCACCAACTGCTCCAAACAGCTCTATTGTAGTCCAGCCTTTACTTCAGAGACAGACGTGGTCACTTTGGAACACACGTTATAATGCTCGCCTAGCTGCTAGCATGGCACGCCCTCATACTCTGCTTCTGACTGGCTAGTAGTCCTTACCTAGGTACTGTCAGGGCACGCCCTCATACTCTGCTTCTGACTGGCCAGTAGTCCTTACCTAGCTACTGAGCATGTGCGACTCCCAACAAAGATGGAACAGAAGTGAGGTGCCTCACTCTGTAGCTAAAACAGAGTGCTCAAAATAGGAGCTGTGCAGTACAACAAAAATATATATATATATTTTTTAAATGAAACCATGTAAACCTATTCTGATATAACCTCTAAATCCAATTATGAACCTGAAAATGAGCATAACATGAGCACTTTAATTTCCAACAGCTGAGAATTAAACTGTAGCAGGTTGTGAAAATGCTGTGGTAAACACCTTTTTCCATTTGGATTCAGCCAAGATCAATCGGGTCAAATATGAGTTAACAAAATTTTTTACGATGCTGGATATTTTTATTTTTTATTAGTCTATATCTACGGCTTTCCACTTCCGGGATTGCTCAGGTGCCACAGGAAATTCCGCCGGATGTCCTTCTTTTCAGCCGGATGTCCGTCCCCTTCCTCTTTCTTTGTGTTGGCGTTCTAACCTCCGTGGATTTCTGAGGACTATGGTTAACTGCTCCTCAGATCTCTGCAGGGTAAATCCAGACTGCTAGCTAGACTATCTGTCCAATCTGAGTTTTCTGTTGCACGACTAAAACTACTTTTGAACGTACACATGTTCCACCAAAACAAGTTCCTTACCGAGGCTATTTAGCAGAGGCACCGTGGCTCCGTCCAGGGCTTAGCGCCGCCCATGACGACTGTGATTGGTTTAAAGAAATGCAATTAAACCAGAGCACGTTTTTCTCCCATCCCAGAATGCTGTGAACGTCTGGCAAAGCGAGACTACAGTTGAGGTGGACAGCAAAGCTCTGCAGTGTTTTACCATTGTACTTTACACTGCAAACATTAGCCTAGCAGGTAGTGGAGTTTTCTTGTGCTTATAGCTTAATCCAGACAAAACAGCACGGTTACATTTTAGCCTGCATGCACGTTTTTGTAGCCTAAAACAGAGCAGCTTATATTGGTAGAGAGAGAAAAGAGTTAGCGGACTCGCCCTCTCTGTCCTCTGTCTGCTCAGCTGCTAAACCGCTGTGCTGCAGAGCATCTGCTATGCTCTGTCCACGGCAAAACTTTAAAAAAAACGTTTTACGTTATTGACAATAGAGCTTTCTGAATGACAGCAAAACGCAGTAAAGACTCTCACATTGAGCTGAAATGGAAACACTGTGCTGCAATATGATGCAAGGTTTAAGCCCATGCTTTTTCGGGGGTAACACCCTTCACTTTCTCTTGCTTACACGATTGGTTGCATTGATAAACATCATAAGTGGATAGAAACTGAAGCGATAACTTTCTTATATTACACAAAAAACACATTATTTACTTACCACTAATGGGTTCTGGTTGTACTTTGGTTTTATTTGTCTGGCTTTTAAAATAACTGTCTCTGTCTCTGTCTTCAACCCAAATTGAATGGAGGTGAATGGCATTTATGTATGTGGTAATAACTGCGCTGAAAATTTGTTAAAAAAACAAACAAACATTATATTTCTTTTATACAACAGCTACTTTGTCTCTCTGGATTATTTACTAAACACACAGTAAACAGTTTGCATAGGGACCTTTTCTTTGGGTAGGTACATGTAGTTTCAATATATTCATTCTTCCCACTCTCTTTGCCTTGTGTACAGTATGTATGCTAGCTGTTAGTACTCACTGGGCACACAGCAGACTACATTGGCAGCCCCACTATATCTGCCCACAGTGCCAGAAACCAACCAGAGCAATATCAACTGAAATATATGTATTTTTTTAACTTTTATAACAAGTATAAACAAAAACATAAACCAGAGACAACACATTGTTGGAATTGTTGGGTCTTTGTAAATTATAGATTGCGGTCTAGACCTGCTCTAGCTGTAAAGTGTCCTGAGATAACTCCTGTTATTTGGTTCTATAAATAAAATGTAATTGAATAAAATTGAACCCACAGGGCCCCAACACCCACAAACGATACAAACTGATGGGAAGATCCTATTAAATCTGGCCTTTAAACAGTGAATGTGATGCATGACCTTAAACTGTAGCTGTATTCTAGCATTAATAACGTTTTTAAAAATAGACTTTGACATAGGACCTCTTGAGGAGACAGGGCATCAGGACTAAATACAAACATTGGAGCTTTAAGGTGTTTAACATTTCCATTTAAAATGTGTTTTAGAGTTGCCAAATACATTTGGAATGAATCAAATACCAAACTAAAAGCCACTCTAGGGCCTCCGGGGCCCCAGAGTTACCCAGTTAGACTGATTGGTAATGCAGGTAACCAAGACACTGATTTTCAAAAGATATGTTGCTGTTGAAATTTTTCAAATAGAATTTTTCATCACACACACAACAAGAAAGCCATTCTATTCACTGTTTTACTAATTTTGGTTACTACTGCAGTGTAGGTTAAAAACCTGCCTGTTCGGAACAGGTTGATATAGCTTGGCCTGTGGTATTGCTGTTTGCAGCTTTCTCGAGAATTTCTCAGACCACGTGTCAAACTCAAGGCCGGTGGGCTGAATCCGGCCCCTCGCAGGTTTTTAATCCGGCCCGCATATCAATTTAGGTTCACAATAAATTTAATCTAGTTGTGCGCCAAAAACAGAAAGACAGGAAACAGTTTTTCAAAGCCCTGAAACCCGGCTCTGCTTCTATTTAGATTTAGCGTGGCTGACCCCAGACCCTTCTCAGTTGTAACTGAGAGTGGGTCTGGGGAACGTTCATTCACAGCCCATTTCCAAAGGGGCGTCACCAACGGACGCAGCTCAAATGCCTCTGGGCGCAATTGGATAGTCCTTCAACCAATCAGACCAAAGATCCGGGTAACATAGCAGCGACAGTGGCATCAATGGGTTGCTGCGCTTAAGGTGGCCGTCATGTTGAATGTAAACAAAAAGCTGCTCACCGTCGCTGTGCTACGTCATTGTGTAAAACCCGCCTCAACGGTTGTGATTGGTGCCTCGATTTGGAAAAATTGGAAATGGGCTTGAATGGGCTCCTGGCCAGACTGACTCGCAGATCAAATCTCAGATTTGCCAGAAGTTCGTCAGGGTTTTCCCAGGCTAAATTAGATTATGAATCTGGGGTATACGTTTCCCCGAAATGTCAAGACGGGAAAAAGACTGACTGGGACTGAGTTTTATGACCACCTTACACCAAACGATTAAGAGGAGATTAAGAGACGGAGCGCATCCCGACTCTAGCTACTCTCCATTCCCATAATGGAAAATTGTCTGCGACAGTGGAATCACTTGAAAAGTCGTTTGGTGTATGGTCGGCATAAGTAATCACCATAATAAGCTTCATCATCATTTAAACAATTGAAAACTGGTGTACATACTATATTTCCTCAATGCAAATGTGTATGTATATAATGTATATATGTGCCACTGTACAATAGTATTGGAAAGTTGACATCACTATCATCATCTTCCTCATAACATTTACACTTTGTCCTCCTCCAGCAAATCTAAGCCCGGTCTGAGTTAACACATCTAATTCGCCACATTTCCCACATTGCTGTGCGCTTTCCAGGATGGGAACATAAACCACAATATGGGAGCGTATCAAGTGTGTATATGCAAAAAAAAAGTGTTCCAGCTGGTTGCCGAGCCTGGATTCACTTTCTAATCCCGGGTCTTTACCTTCAGGCTGAATTCCATTATGTTAGCACGTTTATCCCTGGTTTTCTGCCTCTCCATTTTTTACTCTCTGGTTGAGTAGGAGGAGAAGGGAAAAGAGCCCGGTGCGGGCCACCTGTGCTGCTGTGTTGTTGGTTGTGTAAATCAGTAATAAGAGGAATTAACTTCTGTGTGTGTGTGTGTGTGTGTGTGTGTGTGTGTGTGTGTGTGAGAGAGAGAGAAAGCGAGAGAGAGAGAGCAAAGACAGAAAATGACGTGAAAGAATCTGGATTATATTTGCGTATGACAGCGTGAGCGACTATACATGTGTGCATATTACACATTACGCATGTTATCTCACAGGTGTGTGTGTGTTCAGGTATTCCGCTTGTTGTAAATTGCAACATTCCACACTGGTGCACATTAAATTCTAGCTTCTACATATTCAGCTTCATTAAAGAAAAGCATCCATCAGCGGAATAACATAAAATGGCTTTGCAGCAATATCCCAACAATTACAGTGGAGTAGAACATTCTTCATTTTCTCTCACAGAGAATGTGTTAATCTTTTCTCGAAAATGCTGCAAATCCATTTGTTTACATTCTTGCAATTCAGATCATATATATCATATGGGAGAGAATGTCTTGAAATACTGAGACCTGTAACATACATTTTTCAGTAGGCTGAATATACAACATTAAGGGACCATCTCAACTATTGCAAGTAATTTACTTCAAATACTCGTTCGCTTGTGAAAGGTTGTTCTAACTGAAATATTCCCTTTGTAATTATTATTAATATTGCAACACATGGGCAAAAGCTAAATTTCATCTCAGCCCCACAAAAAATTATAATAATAATGAAATAAAAAAAAAATTAAATTAATATTAGTGCTTGGGGCGCCTGGGTAGCTCACCTGTGGAGCGTGCACCCCATGTACAGAGGGTCAGTCCTTGCCACAGCGGCCGTTGTGCCTTTGGCGTTTGTTATTAACGCTAAAAGTCTCCTTTAGCGTCATATTTAGACGTGCTTGGTCGGGACTCTTGGCATCACTTTTTTGCGCTCTGGGTCGGAGCGCATGTTTAACTGACATGCTCCACGAAAACGGGACAGTTAGGTTTAGGAAAAGGCCGTAGGTGGGGTTATAAAAGAGAGACTCTGACCAAGCGTCCGTATTTGACGAGTTGGGAGTGAGAATGAGTTGGTTTTATATACACAATATTTTGGGCATGGTGGCCAAAGTCAATACTGCATGGGACGTAACGCACGCTGGTCAAAAATGATTATTCATGATTCACAATCATTACAAAAGAATGATTGTGAAAAAAAAAATGAAAAAAACTGCAACATAATGAATAAGTCCCTCTGAGAACGACAAACTACCCAAAATGACTTCTTATGAAATAAGAATGTGATCCATTAAGGCCTGCAACAATCTCAAAGTCTCAAAGGAGCCATTTCAGTCAATTATGTTCATGCTCAGCCTGAAAAGGATTCCAGTGTGCTCCACAGACACAAAAATACAGAAGCTGTTTTTTGGAAAACCTTTTCAGCTTTAATGGAAAAAATGGGGAGCCACATCAATAAGTCCCATGGTCGTCTCTCTGATCAGATGATATTCACTTTAACCACTCCCTCTAGCAGCACTAGAAAAGCTGTAACAGTTGACAGTGTGTCAATCATTACAGCTTTTCCTGATGTGCTGCATCAGGCTTCAAACTACAAAATAAAGAATTTAATAGCAACTTTTGTTAATATAACTCAGTTCTTGTCTCCACTGGTATGAGTTAAATCAACAATCTTAGAAATGTTTAATAACAAAAGTAAATCCAACAAAGATTATTAGTTGGCTTTAGCTTTTTTCAAATACTCTCAAACCTCAGACACAAATATACCTGAGAAACAAAGTTGGCATATCCATTTATTCAGCCCTGATAAGTTTTGGCAGGTATGCTTTTCAGGCTTTATACAGACCCAACAACCTTCAGCAGTAAGAAAGGACAGCCTGTATCCTGGAAGGCGAAAAGTGAAACAGTCCACAGAGCACTCGCTGCATCCCATACTGCTGCTGGTTAGGCTCATTGTGCTGAGCGCACGGTAATAACTGAAGAATAATGCTCAGAGAGACTTTAGTTAGAAAACCAACCTGAAACTACCACCGACAACCTTTCCGTACAATATATATGCCACGTCAGCTCAAATTCAAAGGTCTGGAGCTGCTCCACTCAGAGGGAAGTAGTGCTCAGACCTCCCCTCTCTTTGCCGATCATAAATAAATAAATGGAAATGGAAAGCAGACCTTTTTGTCTAGGGATCTTAAAGACAACTACTCAATGGAGTGTTGGAGTCATGGGGGGCTGCATGCTCCATCGAGGTTTGTTTGGCTAACAGCAGTGGTCGCCATCTCCCCTTACAGATAAGAGAGGTAACCAGGGGGATGAGGCGGAGAGGCAATGGAGGGGGAAGAGAGGAAGAAACGGGTAAAGAGGAAAGGGTGTATGGAGGTGTAAATGTATTTTAAGGTGGAATCAAAAACAGACCGCAAAGTCTTACATTTGATGTGTGTGTTTTAGAGGGGACCATGAGCGTATGTGTCACTTGCCATTCCAAGCTGAAGGAGTGCGAGAGAAGGATGTTGAGCAACAGTAGACAAGGTTTTCAGACACACTTCATTTCTATGGTACCTTTCGTGCTGCAGAAGCTTTGCAGCTGTGTCCATTAGCAGCCTCAGCTTGCATCATCATGGATCATTATAGAATTGGCTGCATGTCTTCATTGCTTAATATAAAACAGCTGTGTGGCAGATGAGACAAAGGAAGATACTTGTGAGAGAAAGTGGTTATTGATGACCCACTTTGCTTTCAATTAGGGTTGGAAGAAGACACTTATGATTAGAGGAACAAAGTGTTACGTAGCTAATAAGCACAAACTGGAACAGTTCTGAAGTGACCATTCACAATTTAACGGGGACAAATTCATAAAGAATAGATTGCGGCCGCTGATAGCGCCATGATTTCTGCGTCACTTGAAACCGCTATCTGCCCCGCCTCAAGGTCCGATTGACAAAAAAATATTGCCCTAATGATTTTACAGCGCAAACACGCCCAAAATGTTTTGCAGCTGAATGCTATGGAGTTATATTCCTATCTTTAATCAAGAGCGCATTCTTTCAATTTGAGAGCATTTCTCACTGATATTACGTTCAGATTTTGTAATAATTTCCCTCAAAACCTTGCTCTCACACTCAAATAGTCACTGCTCGCGCTTGGATTTGCTCTGCTTGTGCTCAAAGTTTGTGCTCGCGCTTGGATTTGCTCTGCTTGCACTCAAACTTTCTGCTTGGACTCAGATATGTTGTTGTTGGACAGATTTCCTGCTCTCAGCTTTGAACCTTCTCCTCGCACTCAGGCTGATTCTGCTTACTTGCAAAGTTTCTGCTCCGGATTTCTCCCCTGCGGCGCTTGGATTTTTTTTGGTTATAACCCTATCAAAAGTCAACAACCAATAGAATGCCAGCTGTAGTGTTGACCAATGAAATGATCCCAACCCCGTTGAGGGTGCGTTCACTTTACTTTAGAACGTCTGTTGAGGGCGCTTTAACTGTAACCTGACTGTAACCAGGTTTATATATCCCGCCGCGCGTTTATAGCTTTATTATAAGTATATGTCAACAATGTGCACAGAATGGTCGACGCACTTTCACCTGCAACCCGTCAGGAACGGGAGAAAGCTTTGAAGTGGGACGTATGAAGTTATGTCCACAACTACGAGGGTGAGTAACATAACTTAAGCACCTAGCTAGCTAGCTAGCATATGGCGCTAGCATATAGCCTAGCTTGATGTCCAGAAACAAATATATGTTCTTTATTGTATAGCTAGCTAGATTGAACGACATATGACGGACAGTGTGTGTATATGTGATGACCCTACTTTGTATTTTTTCCTCGTTTGGTTAACCACGTTCCTGGGATTTGGCTAATTTCATGTTAGAGCCAGTAGTAAAACCTAAACTGAAATATAACTGAAAGAACACAAGAAACTGGATTGTTTGTGTCAGTTTTTGCATCACTGTTGTGTGTTGTTCATCAGAATTTAGTCTTCATTCCTTCATATAACATTAGTTTGAAAATAGATTCATAGCAATCTGTATAAAACGTAATGTTAAGTTCAATTTTATCACTATAATAAAAACGGATCTAGAAATGATATGGTTTCTTATTTGCTCCTTAAATAGCAGTTATTTGTTTAATTAATACAAAGCAAACTGAACAGAAAAAACAAGTATTTTGTTTTACTTTTTTTTCATCCAGGTGGGGCTGAGGGGTTTGACCCCTGTTGATCTGTGTGTCATATCACCAACCCATGATAGCTAAAATTCACCCTGCTACTCCAGATCTACCTGCTGTATGGCTGGCTACAGACTACAACCATCTGCTCCAGATCTACCTACTGTACGGCTGGCTACAGACTACAACCATCTGCTCCAGATCTACCTACTGTATGGCTGACTACAGACTACAACCATCTGCTCCAGATCTACCTGCTGTATGGCTGGCTACAGACTACAACCATCTGCTCCAGATCTACCTACTGTATGGCTGGTTACAGACTACAACCATCTGCAAGTTTTGTTTGTAGTGAACATCATCAACAGCTACACTTAAAGTCTCCTGGGTTCATATGGGTTGTTCTCCATACTGCATCAAACACTGTATTATTTTTTTGTGTTATATTAGTACAGACAACAGTAAGTATCATTACTTAATCACAGTATATATTATTCTGGTGTACACTGTTGACTTGACTCCATGCTATTGACTATACTTTAGCTTGCCACCTCATAACTTTACCTTAATTGCTCTTGTATAGTTAATTTATCTTCTACTAGTTGTACATACCTCCTATTTAATTGAATTATTCTTAATTTGTGTTGCCATACCTGAATCATCCCTCTTGTGAACACTAGCCTTATCTTATCTTTATTCATAACCCTGCTCACAAACTCACCTGAACCTGGGTCATCTGTTTGCCAATATCAATGTTCCTGCTACAGTAAATCCTATAGGCACATTGTACTGCTTCACCGTAGTATGAACCATACACTTTTAAGGTTTCGTGTCAAATATTATGCAACTTGTTATGAATTACTCATTGTTTTGACAAGGTAAATTAAAGCTATTTACCAAGTGTCAGCTCTGGTAAATTTAATTGTACTGTTTTTTTTTTTATAAATGTTATGGAACATGAAAAAACAATTTGCCTTGATCAGGGTTTTAATTTGTTGCAAATGTGAACATGGTTTTAATAATCTGTATCTTATTGCTCTGAAAAACTACAATGATTTAAGAAATAGCAGTGATACTTATCAACATTTATTGAATTGATTGAATATATAGGCAGACATTACAGGCACCTATTCATGTCAACAGAGAAAACAATAATTTGTTCTCTTTTATCACTTTGATTATACGCTGATGGTGCAGAAAAGGGTGAAGTCCTTGTAGATCTCTGGCACTTTGAGGACAGACCGATCCAGGAACTCTCCACTGTTGTCTTTGTATAGTATGCTCCTATTAAAGACAGATTCATAGACATCAACACGTAATATATTAGGTGTACATAGCTTGCTTTAACATCATTACCATCTTACCTTACCTTCTCTGATTTGGTTTTGTGGACATCAGTAATTTTCTCTCCCAGGCCTGGTTGTGCACCCTGTGAATTTAAGCAAGAAACATAAGTGTATGTAACATGATTTTACTATTATATTATTATTATTTTTACAATTGCATTATTATCAGACTTGCCAACCTTCTTGGTTTGTGCTACTGCTGCCTGTCCTCTGCACACAGGTGAGTGATGTGCTGACTGGCACAGGTCCATGCACATAGTGCAGCTGTGATGCAGCTCAACAGGGGTACTTCAGTCACACCTGGAAGAAGAGAAACAAACCAACAAAATACTTGTTCTTTCTGCTCAGTTTGCTTTGTATTAATTAAAAAAAATTACATTTAAGTTGCAAATGAAGCATATCATCTCTAGATCTGTTTTATTAGTGGTGAAATTGTACTTAACAGACTGGGTCCGTGTACTTTTTCGTTCATTTGATTTTCATTTCATAAACAGGTATTCAAAAACAAATGGTTATTTGAT
The DNA here is from genome assembly GCF_010015445.1 of Perca fluviatilis. Taxonomy (NCBI): domain Eukaryota; kingdom Metazoa; phylum Chordata; class Actinopteri; order Perciformes; family Percidae; genus Perca; species Perca fluviatilis. Next base: position 1,547,899 of record NC_053123.1, on the reverse strand, counting down.
TTTTGTTTTAAATCATGGGGATCAGACCTCCGGTGCTGGGTCTAATATTCTAATATTAGCTGCTGCTAGCGTAGCTGCGCTAGCTACCAGCCCTGTGAGCTTGGTCCCTGCGGTTCGTTCCTCCCGGTGCTGACTGACTCTGGTCCGTCTGCAGAGCGCGTTACCCGCTCTAGCTGACCTGGGAATCTACCGCTTCGTGATTTATTCATATTTTATTTACTTTGCAGTGATATGCTATGCACTGATGTCAGGCAGGCTTGCTGCTGCTTTTAGTCTGAGCCTGTGAGATAACTAAACTTCCTTTGAATATAACGTGCATATAAATAGACGGAATAAATAAAAGTCCCCGGAAATAAATATAAGTAAAACATATGTATTTAGGCTATTGAACTATAATGACTAATGCCTATATATGTATTGCCTCATTTATGTATTTCATGTTCCATTTCATAGCCATATTTATTATGTAATAAATGGACGATCAGTCGCTCAGGAAGTTATAGACTACAGTTTCCCTCAACAGCAGCCGGGACATTCTAACGCTTAACGTGAAAAAGCTTAACGTGGTAACTTAATGTACCTAAACAATGATCAATCAGATATCAATCAGTTATCAGTCACACAACGTCCATAATAATTGGACTTTGGGTTAGATTTTTTTGACAGTTTTCAGTGGTTATGAGGAGCAATATGAGAGAGAAATTTGGTAATCATTGATCATTGTTTAGGTACATTAAACCACCTCTATTTGTTTCTGGACATCAAGCTAGCTAGCTAGGTGCTTACGTTATGTTACTCACCCTCGTAGTTGTGGACATAACTTCATACGTCCCACTTCAAAGCTTTCTCCCGTTTCCTGACGGGTGCAGGTGAAAGTGCGTCGACCATTCTGTGCACATTGTTGACATATACTTATAATAAAGCTATAAACGGCGCGGGGATATATAAACTTGGTTACAGTCAGGTTACAGAGCAGCCGCCCTCAACAGACGTTCTAAAGTAAAGTGAACGCACCCTCAACGGGGTTGGGATCATTTCATTGGTCAACACTACAGCTGGCATTCTATTGGTTGTTGACTTTTGATAGGGTTATAACACAAAAAAATCCAAGCGCGCAGGAGAAATCCGAGAGCAGAAACTTTGCAAGTGAGCAGAATCAGCCTGAGTGCGAGGAGAAGGTTCAAAGCTGAGAGCAGGAAATCTGTCCAAACAACAACATATCTGAGTCCAAGCAGAAAGTTTGAGTGCAAGCAGAGCAAATCCAAGCGCGAGCACAAACTTTGAGCACAAGCAGAGCAAATCCAAGCGCGAGCACAAACTTTGAGCACAAGCAGAGCAAATCCAAGCGCGAGCAGTGACTATTTGAGTGTGAGAGCAAGGTTTTGTGGGAAATTATTACAAAATCTGAACGTAATATCAGTGAGAAATGCTCTCAAATTGAAAGAATGCGCTCTTGATTAAAGATAGGAATATAACTCCATACTTCGTAGGGTGGGTCTTTCTTAGAACTGCTGTGGGTTCCATAATTGCGCGACCGCGAGCTACAGGGCCTTCACCAGGGGTTGATGCATAGTCTACAGTATTTAAGTGAAGCCAAAACATCTGGATCGCCTTTACAGTACAGTCCTCAAAAAGTTGCAGCATTCTTTGTGGTTGTTGTTGTAAGGAGACGTGATGTTGAACTACGGTGGGATTGGACACTCTGGCAGAATCTGGGCCGGGAGTGGCAATGCGCTCATGGAGCGGGTGGACGGAGATGGAGTGGGGGGAGGAGGAAGGGGCACAACAGGAGCAGGTGGTGCGTTTGGAGGCCCACGCTCCATGGCTGCAGCAATCCTCTCCAGGATTGCGTCAGGCGCAAGACTCATTTATCCCGCCGTTGTAATAGCAACAGCTGCCGCGATCCGCCCACAAAGCTACTTGCATTTGATACTTGCGTTTCAGATCGTTAAAATAGGGCCCTTTGTGTCTCTCCTACTGATGTGCAAATCATTTGGCTCTTTTCAAAGTTACCATTCAGGGCACGTCATAGCTCCTTCTAGTAAATGTTATTCATAAAGCCCAATATCACAAATCCCAAAGGTTCCCCAAGGGGCTTTACAATCTGTAAAGCATACTCTGTCCTTTGACCCAGGCTTTAGATAAGGAACCCAGTCAAGGAGGATATCAAGCAGCTTCCAGGGTTCTACCACAAGGATGACTAGCTCAGGTTATCTTCAAACATTAGCCAGAAATTTGATTTTACGATTCACTTTAAAATATATATAAGTTGGAGCCCAGTTAGCTCAGTTGGTAGAGCAGGTGCCCATATATAGAGGTTTACTCCTCGACGCAGCAGGCCTGGGTTCAACTCCGACCTGCGGCCCTTTGCTGCATGTCATTCCCCCATCTCTCTCCCCTTTTATGTCTTCAGCTGTCCTGTCAATAAGGGCCTAAAAATGCCCCAAAAATAATCTTTAAAAAAAAATTATATATATATATATATATATATATATATATATATATATATATATATATATAAGTTGAGCTTTGTCTCAGTGTGGATCAATGCCATTTATATCTTTATTTTCTTTATGTTCAAAAAAGTAATAATAAAGTACCTTTGTACTTACATTTCCCTTGATCCCTCACTTCACCTTAACATGAACATGCACAATTTTCATCTCAGTGAAAGTCTGTAACATCACACTCCCCGAGCAAAGTAAAATACAACTCAAGAAGCACACACTGCTCTGCAGAAGTTCAAAATAAATGAATGGAAGAGAAACTGATTCATTTATCATGCACTTATGAGTAGTGTACTATGTTTTAACTTTCCAGATGGTCTAACTATCTGGAAAGTGCCCTGCGATAACTCCTGTTACGATTTGACACTATAAACCAAATGGAATTAAATCAAATTCACAGGTCAGACAGCACTGGAAGTCGGTCAGGATTCAACATCTTACTGAAGGATACATGGAACCTCTGACTGAAGCATGGTTTTTTCCAGTGCCTGAACTGGACCAAAAAAAGTGCCAATACCCTAATTCAGCAGTTGCATGACATGATCATCGCATGTGTCTTAAATATATTTATATTCATTCGTATATCCTGTAGGGGTGATCTCGAAGAGTCGTCTATACGTTCTAAGGAGCCTGATTCGTTGCCAATCCTACAGTTAAATCTTGGCAGTGTCTGAAAATGCAGTTATGAAACAAAGGACCATTCCATTCGGGCTATATGGAGGTGCCGAATGTCTGATTTTACATAGAACTGCTTTTGGTGTAAATATCAGCCTATGAGTAATATTGTTAATAACAATTAGAAGTAAAGTTACTCATATGGACAAATATCAAATGTGCAGGTACTCAGTGCTGGCCCATTTCAGGGACTTGGTCTGTCCATGCTGCACTGATGTTACAACAAACATACACAAAAACAGCTGACAGTTTTCCCCCACAAAGATGCAGCAAGCAATAGTGCATTAGCCTCCCCCCTAATCATATGGTTACTCAACTCTGACCTGCATCACACACTTTCATTACATCTTTCTTTGATGGTGCGGGCAAGCTGAGAATTCTTCTGTGGGGAGATGCCCAGGGGTGACAAGACTTAATAGGAGCTGTCTCTTTTAATGAACATTCGCCCTGTCACACACCTTGAATGAACAACACCTCCATTCAAGGTTTTCACTACAGTTGACAGTGAACACAGTAGGCTCAGTCTTAAAGCCATACTATCACATATTACACGTGCTTCCTAAAGCTATAGTGCGTAGTTTCTGTCGCCCCCATGAGGAATTCTAAGTGATGACAACATGTTGCATCCACATGACACAAGCCTTCCGTAATTGCGCACGCCCCTACCCCCTCCTCCACCCAGTTACTAGTAGCCAAGGAGGACACGGATGATTATAAACAAACATGATGCAATCTTGAGAAGAGGTCATTATCTTCACTTGAGTTTCTGCGCAGGAAAGTTGCCAGACGACACCAATTTCCCAAAACAGCCATACTGAGAAATCCAGAGAGAGTTGTGTGGAATTGATGGTCTTAATTAGCTTTGGTGGCAACTAATTTGGCAATGGCTTGAATGTAACGGACATTATTAGCAAAGATAAATCGGCCTATTTGTGATATTTTGTTTTAAATATACACAACATTGATGTTAGGCTTACTGGCCTGTAGGTAGGGTAGCCACTAAGGTAACCATCCACAGATACAGTTTAGCCTAAGAATTCACTGTGATTTTTCTTGATCAATTAGACAAAACAAAAAAAATATATATTACAACTGGGGTCTATTGTGCTTGTGTCTAACTCTGTGCTTTGCTAGTTCATTAAGTCCATTAATATGGTGATGCAGTGTTCCCAGAGTAATAATACCTGTAATATTGCTGTACAAGACACCTGGTTTTTGTCCTGCATCTACCCGATTGGCATTAACCATAGGCTACACATGAAAACATTGACATGGGAGCCAGGGTCAATTTGCTGACTAAAAATACCCAAAACATTCATAATTAGTTATTTGTTAACGAGCTCTTTGTGACACAATACATAAATATAACTATAAGAAGCATTAAAGTTCATTATGACCTGTCAGTTACCCAAATTGGATTTTCCCACCTGATGAGCATGACAATCGGCAAAACTGTCCAATCAATAAAAGTGTCAAATCAATGAGTTGCCTGTCAGTCTGCATAATTTCATGTTGATGGCTCTTGGTTTATTTGTAAAAAGCCAGCGTGAATAGGAACTGGACCAGAACTAAAATGCAACAATAGATACAGTATATTGTTTCTCTTCAAGATCAAATAATACCAAAATGTGAACGTGATGACAAAGCTGTTTTGAATATGTCCATGTGTTGGCCCAATCTATGCCAAACGTCCTGGGCATAACTAGCTTCAAGCTATTCAAATATCCAACTCAGCATGAATTAGAACAAAATGTTAATGGTAGCAGGCGTCCCCCCTGTCTCGTACATAGGACCCCTCATGGAGTGAATCTGTGCATGGTAGCCCTAAGGCGGATGGAATGTAGGTAGTAGGGCAAAGCTTTAACCGGCGGTGTCTTTGTCTCGTCTGTTTGCAGGGATAACAGTTGGCTGGTGTGGTACTGGACCGGGACGATGCCGTGCCGGTACTGGCAAAAGAGTCCAAACCAATCTGTCACATATACTGTTGGACGGTGACCAGATTGTGTGTTGGCCTGCCAAAGAAGATGTACTGCCACTGATTACAGACAGGTGTCTCCGTCCGCGAGGCAGAAGGCAGAACAGATAGAGAGTGGAAACATTTTGATAGTGGCCATGGTCATGCTAATGAACAAAAACAAAAACAAAACAAGCCAGTATACTCCTACGGGCTCTGCTGAAGGTCACAGCCTCCAGTCACTGACTCCAATGTAAAAACAGAAAATCATAAAAATGGGATGTGGCAACACCAAAATTAGAATAAGTACTTAAAGACATTACTTCAGGATTGATCATGGTTTATACATTTTTTTGGCTCCACATTTTTATAAAATTAAATAGATGTAACATGACATACAGTATTTTCAACAACAACAAAAATGTTTCATCATCATTGGTTTTTGGTAACAGGCAGCATTACATGACATAACCTATTAACAATTCATGTGTGCATCAGCTTTATGCAGCTGTAAACCAATCAACTATTTATCTGTAAGTAGTTTTAGCTTAATTTACCCACACATGCCTGTTCCTCCAATGGCAGCCAACCAGCTAAATCTCTACCAAGCAGCAAATTGAGCTGGATAATAGCTCAAAAGTTTATCAACTATAACATTATTACATAATTAATTTAGCTAAGGATGACTGGGCTTTACTGTTAGCAGTGTGTTTGTCATAGCACTTTCCCAAATAATGCTTCCTTCTACTGTATGGCACTTTGGCGGAATGCATTGACAAAATTGTGCTAAACCAAGCTGGCTTTGTTCCTGCAGAACCGTGATGTTTCATTAGATTACCTCTGATCAATGCAGCTGGTGTGAAAACAGCAGTGTTAATCATGTTTTGGCTGCGGCGCTTTTATAGAGGCATATGCTGTGGGGTTTTAGCAAACTTATGAAAGTGTGTTTTGCATTTCCCAAGTGAAATGGTGCATACAGTGTATACCATTGATTCAGTAATGACGTAGAGTTGGCCATTCCAGCCTCTGCTGGATTGGATTAAAGAGGGATAATGCTATAGGCATAGCTGTCAGATTCACTGTTTAATGGCAACTAATGCACTTTACAGTGGGAAGTGCCTCAGCTTAGCAGACATATGCAGTGTAAGTAGTTAGCATGACTAGTACTACAGAACAAAGCATTTAGAGAGACCTGGCAGTTTGTGGCATGATTAACATGACCCCAAGTTGTAAATCTGATGATTTCTGAATCGAGTTGACGCAAAGAAAATTAACTTGCAATTCGACTTTGACTTTAACACTAATGCCTTGTGACTTTACTTGGACTTCCACATGTGAAAAGATTAAGAGTAAAGCTTGTATCACACCGCAAACCTGACAACAGCCTACCTTCTAGAGCGTTTCTCAAAAAAAAGCAAAGCATTTTTTAAAAGCGGAAGTTCACATGGGGAACTCTGGGTGGCAGAGCATAATTTGGGCGCGTTCACGTGGGCGCCAACGGCTTCATACTCCTACCGTCGTGATCAAAACAGCTTCCCCTCTGCCGCCTCCCCTCATTTAAATTACATTTCGATTTAATATACATTTGAAATATATTGTGATAGTGTGGTACAGTATTAACTGCTGGCCAGTGATAGCTTTCCTGCTCGCTGAACGGTCACAAATATAATCTAAGTAATTATGTGGGAAAAGTGCAGCTATTTCATTAGAGTGACATTAATAAGTGTTACAAAATGTAACAACTTTAATAGATTTACTTGTCTGTTAACAGATACATTTTAATCGGCCATGGTGGTTAAAAATGAAAACAACTCCCACTATCCAACACAACTACACAACGTCATTGAAAGGCCGTGTTTACATCCATCGTTTCGATTGACAGACCCCTAGTGGCAGAAAATTACATATTTTAAGTATGTCATTGACTCACTGGCCTCCGTAGATGGCGCATTGTTTGTTGCAGTATTCTCCGAAACACCAGGGGGCGTACAGACAAAATAATCTGTGAATAAGAAAGAAGTAGTAGAGAGGAAGAAGAGAGTGGAGATAGAGGAAAGCATGCTGCCTGGCAACTATAGTAAGCACATTCATGATAAACCCCAACATACCGCCAAACAGTACATTTACAGTATCTAGTCTAATCATTAACGTGACTTTACGTTTATCTCTAAATTGAAACCACTGTTAAGAACATTCTTACTATGCAGGCCGTTTTTTTAGCTTTGACTCTTGTTTTTCCAAACTCATCAGCAAAATGCTTCTTCTTTTTCCATTGTGGTGTCTCTCTCTGAACACATATTTGACTCCCTGTGAGGAGTAATCATACAGACTTTTGTATAGTCTTATGTATTTGTATAGTCTTCCAAGCCGACCGTGTTGAACTGAAAGCGCAGCTACAATTACAAAAATTCAGAGGTGCACGACCACGCAACAACTTGCAGACTGGGCTATGGGGGGGGGCATGTGGTGGCACTAGCACCCCCTGAAATATGATTGCACCCCCCCCTTCCCAATCCATTGGGCTAGAGTGCTGTCAATCCGACAATAGTGATTTCCATTGGATCAGAGTCTCTTGGCTGCCTGTTCTGCCAATCCTCCCAGCTCTTTTGACATGACCAATTAATGTTTCCATGACGATTATCCAAAATTCTGATACCATGGAACCAGCACTGGAATTGTTTTAAAAAAAAGTGGTATTGCATTTGGATATACAATTATTATTATTTTTTTTATAACGAATGTGATATTTTATTTAGCAGAATTACATTGTGTTGTTCTATCCTATTCAATATTTCCTATATTTCTAAGCAGATTATCTATGCTGTATTCTGATAAAGTGCCCCCCCTTGACCATAAACCTAGTTTTAAGCACACTAAACCACATGAAATGCAGGAGTCAAAAATGAGTGCTGCTGAGTTAGCCACCTTTAGCAGGTGTTAAGCATTTTGTTTTGTTTCTTATCCATCCATGAAATGATTTCACTGCTGCCTTTTTTTTATTCATGTGGCATAACAAACTGAATAAGCAAAACTCAGGATAACACGTTGAAACATGAATAAAACTGCATTTCCTTCAGTCTAGCCTCAGATTTGCAGAAATATTCTTCTTGGCTGACTGCTGAGTGGTATGTTTTTTCCCTGTTGCTCAGGTGTTTGCCGGGAGAGAACAGCAATTCAGAGCTCAAGTAGTCTGAGCCCAGGCACACAGGCCTCAGGCGGGGAACTCAAGTTGTGAGTCCGTCCCAGCGTGGAGGCCTGACAGTGGGGATTACCGCCATCTCATCCCCTGCTGAGAGGTGCCGCATATGGGTTGAATCAGTCCAGTCTCTGTCCTTGGGGAGAAGGATAAGTAGGTAGACAATGGACTCAACACACACACACACACATACACATACACACACACAGATGCAGACATACACGTCTAATTGAATCCCATTTGTCTCATCCCTGGACATCCATGGAGTATAATGATGGCTAGAAATCTATGGCAAATTGCTCCAGTGGTAGCCGCTCATTTACACCCTCATCTTCATCATTAGCGATGGGGGGGAAGCATGGATAATTGCTCATATCTAATGGCACGCTAATTATCAGTGTAAAATCACCATTCGTTCCGGCGAGTTCTAAAAATATCTGCTGGCAGGTGCAACAGCAGCAGCCGGATAACTTCAACCAAACTCTCTGCTCTTATTGACTCTCTACTCCCATTTACCATTTCTCTGGGCTCTCGCCGTCCTCCATAATGCATTAAAACCCTGATGACAGAGGTCTTTTCCCAGATTGCAATTGTGTGTGTTAAAGCTTACAAACGCCACAGTCTCTCCCTCCGCTGGCCTGCTGAATGCACGATGATGCTAATAACTTGAAAAGATAATCATTTACTTCTCCACAAGGGTGCTGCATTAAAACTATGACCTAAGGTCACTCTGTTGCTCTGCTTTTACATGGCTAATCTGAGCATCATTCAGAACGGAGCAACAAGGTGAAGAGGCTAGTCAATAAAAATAAGAACTTAATGAGCTCCTGCTGAAAACTAATGTTGGACTATCAATATGAAAGGGGCTGTACTCCACATTCAGAACATTAACATAGCAGTAAACAACTATTTGATAATGAAAAGATATATAGCTAGTGGAGTAATGGCGTCCTGAGCAGAGAATAAAGTCACACTCTCTTTGTGTGTTTTGCAATCTGACCTTCTCTGTTTTTTTTTATAGCCGGCAGTGCCTGTGTAGTCGATATCCACGACGTTCCACTTCCGGGAGTGCTCCGGTGCCGCTGGATGTCTTTCTTTTCGGCCGAATGTCGGTCATCTTCCTCTTTGGATTCATGGACTATGGTTAACTGCTCCTCAGATCTCTGCAGGGTAAATCCAGACAGCTAGCTAGACTATCTGTCCAATCTAAGTTTTCTGTTGCACGACTAAAACTACTTTTGAACGTACACGTTCCACCAAAACAAGTTCCTTCCCGAGGCTATTTTGCATCGTGGCACCGTGGCTCCATCCGGAGCTTACCACCGCCCATGACGATTGTGATTGGTTTAAAGAAATACCAATAAACCAGAGCACGTTTGTCTCCCATCCCGGAATGTTGTATGGACACAGTGCTGTGGAGGAAGGTCTGGCAATGCGAGACTAGTGCCCTGTGTGTTGGTATCAGACAAAGCGTCAGTATTTGATGAGTTGGGGAAAAGTCTGTGAGAGCCATGGGTAGGCAATCCCAGACCATTTTTTTCAGTATTTTCGAGAACAGCCCCTTCAAAAAAGATTTATGCCAAATGCCGCCAAAAGAGGTGCTGTATAGGTCATTGTCGATTAATCTGTTGATTATTGTTTTGATTAATCGATTAGTTGTTTGGTTTATAAAATCTCAGAACATTGTGAAAAATGTGGATCAGTGTTTCCCAAAAAGCCCAAGATGACGTCCTCCAATGTCTTGTTTTGTCCACAACTCAAAGATATTCAGTTTACTGTCACAGAGGAGAGAAGAAACCTGGAAATTTTCACATTTAACAAGCTGGAATCAGAGAATTTTGACATTTTTTCTCAAAAAATAACTCAAACTGACTATCAAAATAGTTGAAGATTGATTTAATAGTTGACAACTAATCGAGTATTGGTTAATAATTGTAGCTCTAGTTCTGTACAATGTTATCTTCAGACTAGCATATTTTCATCCAACTCTATCTCTGGCATTCTTGACATCATACATTTAGTTGAGGCATCCGATGGTTGGAGACATACAGTATCACAGCGTCAGATTGGTAAGGCAGAACAAAATACACCGAGCAAATGCACTAAGATTCATAACCCTAGTTTAGTGTGAGCTCCTTGGAAGCGTGTGTCCCGGTGTGGAGAGCTGGTTGCTCACGTATTTGATCAGTTTAGCTAATGCAATAATAGCTGCAGAGTGTGATCCTATAATGATCACCTGACTGGGCTTATTCAAGTGAACCGAGCCATTCCAGCCCAGCCCTAATAAGAGTGAAGGGCATAGCAGTCACTGGACAACCATTTGTTCTTTTTTCAGACATCTCGGCTCAACATGTTGTAAGAGGTGAGAAATGAGAAATAACATGGAGCCGGGTGGAGAGAGTATTATTTAAAAAAATGAATAGGTTACGCCTTTATGAGAATGCCTGAGGTGGAAGCAAGGTAATTGTTTTGTTTGACATTTGGTTTTTCTCAATGTAATTATTAAAGGGCTTTCTGTTAGAGTGCAGCTGTGTATGATGTGCATGCATGCTCAATATGACACATACTGTACGAGCCTCTCCATTGGACTGCAACAACCGTAAATTTTTTTGTGCATATTTCACAAATGCATTTAGTGTATGTTAATTCCTCATGTTGACATAAAAAGTTGCCCAGTGTACCGCCACCATATGTAATGAGTTAACAACAAAGGCATTTCAGCAGCTGGCTGACATTATTGAATGTTTTAAACAACCACTGCTGTAATGTTTGATTGAATTGATTAAATACAAATCAGAATTCTCTTACCGTGGCGTGCAAATTTCGACAGGAACAATTCCTGAACACCAGCAACGTAAATGTCAATTTCAAAAGGAAAATGCCAACTAAATTGCTTAAAATATCCCCCCGGGACGGATAAAGTGTTTTGAGTTGAATTGAAAAAGAATCTGCCAACACTAACCTGACGTACGTTGTTCTGCCTTCAGGTTAAGTGTATTATTGCATCCTACCGGCCATTTCAATTTATTTTAGTTTGACATGCACTTTGACCCGTATATGTGAGATTTTTTTATTTATTTATTTTTTATTTTGAAGGGATTTAGATTGTAAATCTTTTGTCTAATCCACACTCGGAGCAAAAGGTGGATGGCAACCGCTGTAAAAACAAGAAGAAGAAGAAGAAGAAGAAGAAGAAGAAGAAGAAGAAGAAGAAGATGCAAGAAGTTGGCCATTTTAGTTTTTAGTATGCAGTAGGGCTGCACAATGAATACAATTTTAATCACAATCCCAATTTTGGTTTCCCACGATCAAATTTGCGTGATCGAGCGATATTTAAAAAGCGTCATTCCGTTCATAGAACGCTCCGTATCAAAGTTTTTTTTTTTTGCAAAGCCAATCAGAGTTCCTTGCAGCTTAGTTTCTAGATGTAGACAGTCACAGAGGACAGAGTAACGTGAGGAAAATTCCAGAACAAATAGCAGTCGGTCATGAGGCTATGAACTATCTTAACAACGAAAAAAAAAAAGTCTAACGTAGCAGAGGGCGAGGCTGAGGGGCTTGTCCGGAGAATCGGATCGTCATCCATTGTGTGGAAGCATTTTGGGTTCAAGGCAAGTGACACAAAACATATACAAAGAGTACCGTAACGTTGTGTTGGTGCCACAAAGCAACACAACGAACCTCTTTAGCCACTTAAAAAAACACCATAAAGTTCAATATCATGAATGCATGAGGGCTAAGAAATGCGTTGCAAAGACTAATCATCCCACAACATCAACTCAGGCATCCATCGAGCCATCCATCAGCATCGATCCAAGTGAGCCTCTTTAGCGCATCACCATACCCATCCACCTCCCAAAGACACAGTGAAATAACGAATGCAGTTGCATTTCATTTGGCCAAGACATGTGGCCAGTAAACACTGTGACAAACGAAGGCTTCAAGTTCTTGGTCAACACTGTGGATAAACGATACGTGATCCCCTCACACAATTATTTTTGTTGAATGTGGTGACCTGCCTTCGCTCATCCCTCAAGCCAGAAAATGTTGACAGGCTAGTGTTTCTTTCCAAAAACCTGTAAACTAGTCTTTTCTTCATAGTTTCTGACTTGAAATGTTCTCATTTGGTTACATTCTGTTTTGGAATATTTGTTTTTTATTGATTGTATATTTTGAGTTTTATTCGCATCCATTATGCTGGTACAATGCAAGTTTATATTTTGCTTCCTAAAATATATTTACACAATATGAAATGGAAAATAGTGCCCTGTTGAAGTTTTGCTACATTTTCTTTATTGTTTTATTTATTTTTATTTATTCTTTAAGGAGATGCACTGAATTTTGTTGAATAAGATGACCTATTTTGTTTTGATGCACATATTTGTACTTTAGCAGGAATGTAGCACAATATGGATGTGAAAGCAGTTATAATTAACCTATGTGACAATAAAATTAGTTTTGGTTAAAATCAACAAATACTCGTGATAATTAATTGTGATTAATAGTCAATATTTTTCATCAATATTGATCAAAATAATCATGATTATCATTTTGCCCATAATCGTGCAGCCCTAGTATGCAGCCACATTTCAATCTTTTTGTGTATACCTTCGGAAGCATTGTCTGTAAGTATTAGTAGTAAAATGGACACATCTCCAGATGGACAGCTACAAGCCTCGTCAATGGAATGTTTTTGCCTAATACTATTGCCAGTTTCTTTGTGAACATCCCAAAAAACACAGATGCAAACCATTGTCTGTATGTCCTTATTACACACAGAAACAGGAGCAGGAGGTTCTGGAGTAAAATCAGAAAAGTTGGAGATCATGGCACCTTTTGAACTCATTCCAAGTCAGAGGTATTAAACACACACACACACACACATGCAATAACGCACCCATGCTAACACATGTTGTTACAGTAATTAGCTAAGCTCTGCATTGTTAGCTGCACTGCCCATTTGTGTATAATAAATGGGCGGAGTGTGTTGTGAACTTGTTAGCTAGTACGGCTAATGTCTGTTAGCTGCACAGGCCATTTGTGTCATATAAACATGCAGAGTGTGATATGAACTTGTTAGCTAGTTAGGCTTTAGGCTAACGTCTTTTAGATGCACTGCACATTTAAGTCAAATAAATGGGCAGTGCATTCTGATAGCTAGTTAGGCTAACGCTTGTAGCTACTGTGTGCTGCATTGCTCATTTGTGTTGAACAAACACATTAATTTTTTCAGTTTTTTGGCAACAAATAGTCACAAAACTACTTGTGACTGCAAGAGTGTATCGCTCTGCAGTTAAGCAAGGGAACAGGAAAACGCAAAATTTATTTTGATTCACGTGATTACAGTAGGGTGACCAGATTTCCCGGAACTAAAACTGGGACACTTTGCTAGTGCACGCACACGCATTTTAACGTGACCATGTGCCAGCCCAGGTCAGACATAGACACAGACATATTAGACACAATTTTGCCAACAGCACATGTAAGCCTACTGCTCACAACATAATGGGTTATCTCAGTTAATATTCATGAATTTTCTTGGTATGTAGCCTACACATCTAAGAAATAATATTAAAAGACATTGAGTGAGTTTCGTGTGGGACCAACTTTATTTTTCAGAATTAAAGCATTCTTTTGGAAAATGCAGCCACTGAACTTATGAAAAACTTAGTGAAAAGGTATTTTTCATTGCAATGGCACTAAGCAAATTATTTGGAACTGCTGCCACAGGCTTTAAAGTTATGGTAACACTTGACTGTAAGGGTACGTGAATTGTGAATTCATGCATGAATTAATTCATGATTTGTGCATTACTTCATTCCTTTATATCTTATGAATCATCAGGAATTGACATGAGTTCATAGCCTCTCATTCATAACCTCATGCATGAACAACACATCAACTAAAGCATTAGGTAAGGTGGCTACATCATTATGCACAAGTTGTGTTCAAATCAGAATTTGCGTACGTCTCCAAATTCATTTCCTTGTTTCTGATATGAAGATGAGACGTGTGTGACTCGAACATCTCACATTTACAGCGAAAGACCGTCCTGCCAACCTGTATACATTTTAACATCAATGTACGCTGTAACGTGTTTTCACTATAAAGTCACTGAAGCTGCTGCTGTTTCAATCCTGTCGGCTCTCTGCAGCGGGCGAGGCTGTTGCTCAGTCCCTCCCTGCGACTGACACGTGCACACACACACACACCACACACACACACACACACACACACACACACACACACACACACACGAACACACAAACGCACAAGGTGGATGCAGGAAAAACCGGAGATGAGACGACACAATGACCTAAATTGAGGACGGCTCCCGCAAAATCAGGCATTGTGGGCCGCAACAATCTCAAAAAAAAGGCCACGAAATCCTGGAGGGACTGGTTAAAACCAGACAGATAAGAAGAGGCATTGCAACAATGTTTACAAATATACACTGTAACACTGGCTGCACAGATTATGCAGATGCAGACCGCTACGATTGACTGACACACACATTGTTAAAATCATACACCGGACGCTTTATTACAATACATGGGTTTAGTTAATGGTCGGGCTATAATAAGACCACGTCGGCTATGTAATCGCTGACAAACGGCACAATTTCATAGTGGTTGTGTAAACCGGGACATTTTAGCGTCCCGACTCGGGACATGCAACTCAAAATCGGGACTGTCCCGGTCAAACCGGGACGTCTGATCACCCTAGATTACAGTGACCAGCAACTCTTTTAATGCACATATGGCATATGAGTATTTGAGACTTGAAAGAATCCAAACCTATCAAAATTATAGAGAGAGATAAAAGAGAAACAGAAGAGGGAAACTTGCTTAAATTAGACTAAATGAGTCAGAAAAAAAGTTAAAGTGAAGAGAACTACTCTTACCGCTGTAATTGGCTGCTCTAGCCTTTGATATTTGTCTTTTAAAGTCACAAGCATTGTCTTCCCTCCCGCTACAGACAGTAAAGATGGTATTTTACTGCACTTTCATTTTTTAAATAGGGGGTTAGTGGTAGGTGCAGTTGGGGAGCAGCTGAACTGCATATTTGATTTTAATTGCAGGCCAGCTGAAGCACAGGTTGACAGTTGGCTGAAAGAAATCAAGCAATAAATGGGCATCTGGTCTTTGTGCTTCAATTAGTGTACAATCAGCAGTGATGGGCCAACAGCACAGTGAGCAAATTCCCATCAGTACCACAATAAAAAAAAAAAAAGTATAATAGATAATATTACTACAGTGCATTTGAATACTAATAAGTAAGAAACATCCAAACGAAATCATTTAGAAACCGAATCCTGTGCGTAAAACATCAGACAGCTGAGAATTTGAAATCCAAAATGACCCACAGCTACAACAATGTAGGGATGAAAGAGAAGGGTTTGATGTGTGCTCCATTGTTTCATCTGCTCCATATTCACTTCCACTGTCGTCATTCTGCTGGATACGTCACCCTTTTTTAATTACACTTTATGTAAAGCATTTAAGAAAAGGGGCCTCTTCTTTATCCTTTCCTGTCTTTTTCAGCCTCTTTTTTTTTTCCTCATCTGTGAAAGCTTTTGAGACACGCCGCTGTCTCTCTCTAGGAGACGCTCTGGAAACTGACTAATTTCAGCTTGCCGACCGTCTTGTCATTTGAAGCTAATTGCATGGTTTTGCCCAGCTCTGGCAATTATAGCTCCCCTCCTTTTGTGTAGGTAGGGTTAGCTTTCAGAGGTCTGGTGGTTAAAGAAGATGGGGCTGCCGCCTTCCTTACACAGTTCAATTCAGTGTTTTACTAACCCCGTGAATGCAGATGTCTTCTAAAAGATGGAGAACAAGGAGCTATAGGGAAGAGTTAGCTTTAAGGCTACTGACACTTAATGAAAACAAAGCAGCTGTCGTAGATAGGTTGATAGTCTTGATCCTAGAAATGAATCTAGCAGCTAACCAGTGGCAGAAAGCTGGTATTGTGTCAGGGCTACATACAAATACATGTATCTCCTCCAGTGTTACTTTATTCACTAGGCCTAAGTGTGGGCAGAGAGGGGAGTATGTGTTTTTCTTTGCTTTCTTTCACCTCATCTTCTCAACATGGGCACATTTGGCATGTGTACACACTCCCAGAAGACACACACACACACCCATGCACACAGGGAACCAGCAAAGACGGAGCCTTTGGGGTCAGGCTCTGTCTGGTAAAAAAGGTCAAGTGTTTGGTCTGTCTGGTTTTCTCCAGGCAGACCTGTGTGTGTGTGTGTGTGTGTGTGTGTGTGTTCACTTTTAAAGTGTTAATCGCAAAATGCCTTTGGTCAAAGTCCTTTTTGTAAAAACATTCATATAATGACTTCTGGACAGGCGTTCTCTTGGGAGGACAGGAAACAGCCAACACAGACATACAAATACTTGCATACAAACAGAGGAGGAGGGCTAAAGCGCCAGAGGCATTTGCCAGAAGGCGCCTTAGATAATTTCACACTCTAAACAGAATCCAGGAACCGCTGACAGACCATGAGCATGCACACCAGAGCAACGTCGGCAAACACCGGGCACCTCCCTTGTGGCGGGAAACTGTTGGAAGCGGTGTAAGAGCTCTTGGTTAGAAGCCCACTCAAACAAGACTAAAGCTAATGAGTCCGTCGTTGGATAAACCAGAGCCTGATTGGAGCTGTTGTTGTAGTCAGAGAGCCAAATGTGGAGGGATTACAAGGTAATGTACCAACGATGACTAGGCAGTTGGTGTGCAGGAATAACGTGTCCTATAATAATGGCAGCATGGTTAGATAATGACATTATGTTAGATTGTACACTCGGTGTTAGCTGCCATTTAGATTAGTACAAATGTATGCGTGTCGACTACTCACAGGATGATAAAGATATTTTGTCCTTTGTAATACCAGAGGTTTTTAATGTTTCAGTATTTGAGTTGTTCACACCATATAGTACACAGCCAACGTTTTGTTTGTAGCTGGAAATAATGTCAGCGTACTATAGTAGTGAAGGATATGTTGAAGTGCCAGGTTTGGTCACTTATAAGAGGCACATCCACAGTTTCCACAGGCATAAACTCTTACAGATAAGCAGATACACAGGCTATCAAATCAGTTTATCAAATGAGAAGCCTTTCAATCCCCTTACCTAATCTAATTTTGTTCCAATTTAAATGTTTGCAATAACTAAATATATCTGGCACATTAACACCTTACTTTTCATGAGCTACTTGCTCCAAATAATGGAGTGCCTGACTCTGAACTTTTAAGTTGATCATCTTGAAATGGTAATAAGCATAAAACTGACATTGGAAAATTTTCCTGAAATGATATGATAAGCTTATTATTTCTTTGGAGAAGAGTCACCGATCTGTTGGCTTGCTAATGCTTTCCACAGTCCTCTTTGCTAACAAAAAAATTAAATATAATGAATAAATATGTGTATTACAAATGTGCACACACATACTTGTAGACACAAAATACTATGGTCACATTCAAACCATATCCATACGCACAAACACAGGTCTACGTAGGCCTACATATGGTCATATATCAATGCAAATACATATGTGGCAACAGTCTCATGGCATGCACAGATGTATTTATAGTCATAGCACACATCTTGTATATGCACAGAGCTCTGCTCACTATGTCCCTCGATCCTTGAATGCTTGTTCTCTTTGTGTTCTCTTTTGTTTGTCAAATCATAAACTGTCCACCATATAGTACTGTAATCATGCAGCTTTTTTGGAAATAATATACACTAAATCAATTGGAGGCGATAGGTTTTGTTTAAAAGTTTAACTTATTTGATTGCTTGGACTTCCAAGAGAAAACAGCGACCAGATCAGCCGAAAAATATCCACATATAGGGGAGGGTCAGGTTATTTAAACGGCTATGCTCATTTATAGCACAACACACAAATTAATTGATTCTGATATTTGTTTTTCATTCTCATAACCAATCCCATAAAAGAGTATCTGCCAGTCCTGATACCAATCTGATACAGATTTATTTTCTCTTTATTTAACTGTCAAGAAACCATTTAAAGGCACTTTGCCTGAAACTACCATCATCCTTCCGTCAATAAATAAGTAGCTCACAACTTAACTCAAGTTTTGCAATACAGCTCTTACTGTTCTGTCATAAAATGAGTTTTAGGAGCACAGCAACACTCTTGTGATGTATATATATATATATATATATATATACTGTATATACTGTTTCCAGTCACATTTAATGAAATGGGACACATACTGTACACACTAAGGTCTGGCTAGTCTACACAACATCCCGGGATGGGAGAAAAACATGCTCTTAGTTTATTGGCATTTCTTTAAACCAATCACAATTGTCTTGGGCGGGGCTAAGCACCGTCTGGAACCACGGTGCCTCTGCAAAGTAGCCTCGAGAAGGAACTGGTTTTGGTGGAACATGTGTACGTTCAAAAGTAGTTTTAGACGTGCGAGAGAAAACTCAGATTGGACAGATAGTCTAGCTAGCTGTCTGGATTTACCCTGCAGAGATCTGAGGAGCAGTTAACCATAGTCCTCACAAATCCACCGGAGGTTAGAACGCCAACACAAAGGAAGAGGAAGGGGACGGACATCCGGCAGAATTTCCTGCGGCACCGGAGCAATCCCGGAAGTGTAACGTCGTGGAAAAAGACTGATCCAGTTGTAGTAACTGTAAAGGGGGAGGTAGTAGCTCAGTCCATAGGGAGTTGGGGTGGGAACCAGAGGGTTGCCGGCTCAAGTCCCCCTACAGACCAGAGTACGTTGTGTGGACTGGTAGCTGGAGAGTTGCGCTTATGCGAAGGCACCCAACCCTCGACTCCTTAGGGGCGCCCATCCATGTACAGCCCCCTCACTCTGACACCTCTCCATTATTGCATGTATAGTAGTGCATGTATAGGTCCTGTGCGTGTGTGTGTATTTCAGGCACCTGTGTGTAATGTGTGTAACTTCCATTGTACCAACAGAGTGAAGAATGTGAATTTCCTCTTGTGGGATAAATAAAAAGGCATGTCTTCTTCTTCTAAGGCAAGTGGCTCATCTTTGATGTGTGCTGTCCTGGTGGGGCCACTGCTGTTATCACTTTAATGTGTCTGCTGTTATCACATTCATGCCTCTCCAATTCTCTTTCCAGTGTTTATTTGATAACAGGCTATTTGCTAACCAGTACTAAGTGAGTGAATGGATCAGATTAATGAGGAACACATTAATGTTAAGTCACACTTACTGTAACTTAATTCAGAGCAGTTTACAGTGCAGTAGAATAAAAAAAAAAAACTAGTAGTAGAATCTATATTTGACCCTCACACTCTAGCAGTCCCAGAAGCAAGGGAGATTCTTGTCGGTACTCAGGAATGACTTCATGTGGATTCCAAAAAACTGCTCCGAAGCCAAAAACACAAGAAGAGGTAGCTGCAAATTAGGAATTATGTTAGCAGCTATTTATTTAACTAGGCAATCCTATCAATCCATCCTATGAAAAGAATAGAACATGGAATATCAAAGAATATCAAATTCATGAAACCAACCAATGTAATCAGTAACAAATGGTCTAGGACATATCAAATGAATCAAAGACAATGTCGTCAAGAAACCTATTAACTCATCTCTAAAAGGATGGTCATATTAATTCTTAAACATTACATTTTGATTACCCACACTTCCTCTTTGGGTCTAGAGAAGTTGAAATAAGGAGCGGATTTCCATTTGGGTAAAAGACCTTAATAGGTTTTCAAACAGTTGGTGTAACAGCCGAACATGGTCACTCGTGATAAACACTAAATGCACACCCAGTGTAGCTTTAAAGTCTTTGGGCACTGACATTGGTTGCATGTAATTGGTATTAAGGATTCATCCGGGGTCACCTTTGCCCCAGAATAAGTGTGACACTTGAAAGCTTCTAAGTTAAGGCAGTAAGAGTTGCTGTCTTTATAGAACAAACAGCAGTCGCTGTGATCTTACTTCTGTGTTCATTGTGGGATTTCTCTGGTGCTATTTCCAACACAATCAGAAACAAAACCCTCTGGCAAGTTCTGCATCAAACAGTGTTGTAGGGAAATTAATTGAGCCAGCAGGGATCAGCTGGCAGCGGCAATGCAGTGGAGTGTTGTTGGTCGAGTTGGAGATGCTGAGATGTTAAAGTAGTAATCAACACTCATACATTACTGTCCATGAATAAAGGATACGGTTTGGTTGTTGTCTTCAAAGAGATTACCACTGAATTATCCAGCAGTTCTCATCGCTATAAACACCATTTTGCTGTTGGGATTTGGTGGTTTGCTAATGTGGTGCCAACCTAAATACAGACGTACAGTGTGCCATCATGTTTGGCGGGAACACTATTACAGAACCATCTTAAACCAAGTTACGTCTCATTGAGTTTCAGATGATTGATGCTGTTCAGCCAACTGAGTCAGCACTCAGAAATTGCACAGCTTCGAGTTTCGACGGGTGGGATGAATGACGACTGTGGGGAGGAACCTGACAAGCAGCAGGAGGGAAGCCAGGAGATTCATTTTGCATCCCCAAAGCTCTTGAAAGACCAAGTTACAACACTAAATCCACTTTTCTGAGGTAGTAAATTATATATTCAGTCACTTTAATATACTATTAATTGATTCTAGTCCCAGTCTTTAGTGTTCATTTAACCGCAGTTCTTTGCCGTTTTTTCCAGGGAGGATGGAGTAATTCAGTCCTCCAGTGGTGTTCAGTACATGTATGAACAAACGTCTAAAATTGAATCTTTAAGCTTAGCCTGACTATACAGAGTCACTTCCCGGTTTTAAAGCTCACTGGTGACTGCTGAGTTATTAAAGGGGAACTCCACCGATCAGTGGTGGCTCTACATTGAATTACACCCTGGGCGAGACCCCCTTCGACCCCCTTGATTTTTAATTTTTCAAGTCAGTCTTAAAACAATTTGTAGTAAATGAATGCACCTTGACTTACGTATTTACATGCACTGTAGCTACCTGTAGTATGTAGCTACAGTATGACCTGGGTACTACTAGCTAATCACTTCCTAACAACATGCTGCTCATTGATGTGTTTTTGGAGGAAGAAGATTCATCAAGCTGTGGTTTGGGTCTTTAATGGGATTTATTGATTAAAAAATACAGACTATCACCAGCCTTCACCTTTCATCAATTAGTAGTTTTTTGAAGACAGAAAATACAGATTACTTTATTGCTGCATTATGACATCACAATATTTATACTATACTAATAACACTATATTTGACTACAATATCCCTAAAAGCATGTTTTGGGTGTATTTATATCAATATGGGGGTAATACTCAGGTGTCCACTTGTATATAAATTATGTGAAAATGTACCCCAGAACATACTATGCTATGCGACGTCCCAAACTGGACACATCTGAGATTAACTTTTTTCCATGTAAAATGGGAATTTTTCAATGGATATTCCAAATATGTTTAAGACTATAATGAACTGTGTGGAGTTAATTCTCTGCTTTGGTAGGACAGGCACTCACACTCGCACACACATACACACACACACACGCGGCTGTGTTCGTCGCTCCTCCTCGTGAATCCTAAATAGCGCTCTGAGCCGCACAGCTGGATGAAATCGCAGGATGTCCAGTGCCAGACTTTCCAAACCAGGTGTTGGCAAATACTTCTGCATATATGTAAAAAAGCCTTTTGTGGCCAATGTTAATTTCCGATGCAGGAAGTTGTGTGGCCTTTATGTAGCGAGCTGAAAAGTTAAAGCCGTAATTATCCTGTTGGCGTGTGCACTGGGGTCCACGTGACGTAAATGTTGTCATCAGAGGGTGTACCCGTAGGCTCTGTGGCAGACGTCCGCGTACCGCCAATTTGTTTTGACCATGCAGACTTGTCCATGCAGCCACTGCGCTACAAGTGTTAGCTTAGCAATGTACTGCGCATGTGTGGAATGCAGCGGTGGGCCGTTGGGTCCAGCAATGCCTTCTCTGCTGGTTCAGAGATCGTCAGAATCAGAAAATTATATTTTTATAATTATATATAGCCTATATATATAAATTTCTAAAATATATATTTATTAATTAAAAAATTTTACAAAGTCAGTTCCCACGAGTCTGTTACCGTTACATCATTGCTACTCTATCCCTCAGTTGTGTGGCCAGTGCATTTTATAAATTAGTGCTTTTATCCAATCAGATCCCCCCCCCCCGTTCTGTTTACGGGTGAAAAATCTACTCTGAGGCCTTCACAGTTTCGAGTGAATCCCTCTGCTGTTTAAGCAAATAGGGACAATGTTGTTGATTGTCATATACTTTAGCCAATCAAATTTCGAGTTTGCCCTGTTGGGCGTATTCTTTGACAGGCCAGAACATTCTAGCTGGCCGAGCCATCTACGTCGGCATTTTTCGGACCAGTTGGTACGGATGCTGAAAAGCAAAACTAGCTAGCATCACATAACCATCGCAGTAACGTTAGTACAAGTTTGCTTTGAATTTTAGATGTAAAGTTAATGAGAGAGAGGTGGATGTACTTTTTCTTCAAATGATGAGTAGCTTTTGGGAAGTTCAATGGATTTTGGATGCATTTTATTAAAATGATTTTACTAGCTGTTAGGCTAGTAAAAGAAGAAGAAGAAGAAGAAGAAGAAGAAGAAGAATGCCTTTATTTCTCCCGCGAAGGGAAATTCACAATTTTCACTCTGTTAGTACAGCTGCACAGACATTGAACACAGGCCTGAATTACAAACATGCTATCACACTAATGGAGAGATGTCAGAGTGAGGGGGCTGCTCCTTGGAGGAGCAGTTGGGGGTTCGGTGCCTTGCTCAAGGGCACCTTGGCAATTCCGAGCTACCAGTCCACACTCCGTACTTTGGTCCGTACGGGGACTTGAACCAGATTGTGGTAAACTGAAGTAATGTTTGTCTGTGGGTGGTTTTTCTGAGCCGTGTAGCACCTGTAGTACATGCAGAGCTCATTCTGCAGCCTCTGTTTCTTCCTCTCATACTCTACACTGAGGGGTAGACCCACACTGCAACTCTCCTCTTTCGCCTGGCCATAGACTTGGGAGGGATGTTCTCAACAGTGGACCCATAGGCTCTGTGAGGTTTTTGCCTTTTTTTATTCCATTCTGAACTGGCTTCAATGCAAACTTTACAGCTGTCAAAGCAACATCACTACTGGTCGACATGTTTGGCATTCACCCTTGAAAAACCCTGTCTCCTTTTCAAAACACACCGTAAATATATTGCAGAGGAAATTATTACATTTGCAAAGGAAATCCATTAGTTGGATTGACTGTCTAAAGATATCTCAAAGGCTTACAGTGATACCTTATTAAATTTGGTGGACAGAGAAGCCTCGGGCCCTGGAACAATTGTTTTGGAATTTGGAAGTGATCCGGATCAGGGATTTCTGTTATTAAATGATAATTGCTGTTTTGTTTTAGGCACAACTCTGAAATTAACAGAGACGGAGACTTGATTCCAAATCCTCTGGGTTTGTTCGCATTGTCAGTAAAACCTATTAAAACACAAGATTCTTGGGTTGGGTTGTGCTTTTAGGTGTCATAGCAGGATAATGGATGGAGGCATGCACACACCCTCTTGTTCAGAATTTCACAGTGTATAGCTTTACCAACAACACTGAGTCCACTGCCCGTTTGTTATCATTCACCATGCCAACACTGGAACTTTATCATCCCAGCCTGATGTCATTTTCTAACTGGAATATATATTATCGTTTGCAGAAGCCATCACCAAAAGCTGTTTCCTTGAGACATGAATGGCTTATTTTATTCCTCATCATTACTATTTCTCTTTCTTCAAACACCCTCTCTCCCAGCGGCCCCGGGTCACCCCACTCTGTCTGGGGCAGTAACCAGCCGGCAGGAAGGACCTTCGGGCTATCCAGCGATTTTCAATTCAGCTCCAGGTTTTGTGTTGAACCGCTGCATTCCTTTCTTAGACCCCCACGACCCATTATTATCTGCCTGGGATTGAGTGGAGATCACTGCCTCTTATGCCTTGGATCAGCGTAGCACCCTGCACCCCCGCACAGCCAGGGAGCAACAGCCAACCTCTTGTCATGTACTGCAAAATATTAATGGTGTGAGCCAAAGGGATGTAAGTCAGGGACCCTTTGCAATCGATCTTTACTTTATGGCATCACTAAGATTCAATGAATTTACTTTAATGTTCATATTTTAATATGCCTGATTTGGTGAATTGCTATAGCTGTGTATTCCAAGTGTTTAGTTTGGCCAATGAGTCCCTCTCCCCCATAACAATGTCACTTAAATATGTAGTTAATGGTGAGTTATCATTTGTCAAGTTATATGGGTTGGCGAAGAGGTTGACAGATTGTCCCTAAAGTAAGGTTACATTTGTTTTACAACCTGAGTTGTTAGCTTTTTTGTGTTTTTTTTTTTTTTTTATATCTGCTGCGATAACATTTTACACATTATTGCTCAGATATGTGGACAGACTTGCTCCAGACATGGCTTTACAATAAGGTTTACGAGGCAGACAGGTTTTAATGAAGTCCACAATTAACCCTAGCCAAGTCAGTCCCAGTTCAGTAGTCAAACAATATGGAGTCTGATGCAGGGTGGCATTTTTGTTTTTTATAACAATGGGTTATTATCCTTACACTACTATAGTTTTTATATTTCTATGTCTACATTATTCTCTTATATTGTCCATATTTAATGCTGGTCTCTAGACTTTATCCTTGCACTATTGGACTTCTTTGCACTATACCACCATGACACCCCCTCTCATAGAGCACCTTACCATGCAGATTGAATCACAGGGTCAGTCCCTGCCCCGTCACTGCAAGCCTCTCATGCTTATACAGCCCTCAGTACATTCATGTGGATTTTTTATTTAGTATCTTTTCTTTTATTGTCCATGCTATTCATGTGGATTTGTTATTTTATTATCCTGTTTGTGATGTATGTGTATGGTTGTGTGTGATGTCTTTAAGCTTCTGGGACCTTGAATTTCCCCTTGGGGATCAATAAAGTATCTATCTATCTAATATTAGAGCTGTCAAAGTTAACGTATTACTGCATTAACGTTAATTTGTTTTAGAGCCACACACTTGTTTTTTTTAAGACAGGTTCTGTTACGATGACTTGTATGGACTGAAGTGCACTGGACTGAACTCTCTAAATGGGTCCAACGTGGGTTGAATGTGCATCGTCAGGGCCGCATTAGTAGCTTCTGTTGTATGAAATGTCTGTTTCCTCACTGCTCTGGATTTTTATGAAGTATGATAATCTGGGCACGGGTCATACCTGTGGCCCGCATCCAGGCGCCACCTCTCTTCCATGCCACTAGCATTTATCAGTTTCTCTTCACTGACCACTGACAAGCAAAGAAAACAAAGAAAAGCAAAGGCAACGAAATACGTCAAAAAGATTGTCCAAAAAAACCTTGAAAAAGGCGACAACAAATCCGAAAGAACTGCTGAAAAGGCGTCAAACACGTCGAAAAAAAGGGTTAACTCCCCTATCCCCCCGTAAATGACGCAAATGTTTGACACACAGCTTCGCTCGCTGACCAGAGCAGCTCTGAGTGGCTCAGCAGTGCTGTGGGTGGGACTTTGCGCGAGTCCACCCTCATGTTGAGGAGAGTATTAAATACTGAGACAAATATCCCTTTGAAGGACATTTTGAACAGATCACAAATGTGCAAATCATTGGCAGTTAACCACGATTGACTATGGATGCTATTAATCACGATTGCATTTTTATTTTTATTGATTGACAGCCGTGCTTATTATTATAATGACTGTATAGTACTTTGGTGTTGACATGACCAAAGTGCACCAAACTCAGCACATCTTGGTGTGTGTGGGGGGAGGACGGGGGGGGGATAGTTACTTCCTCTCCAAAGGGGAACATAGACCCAGAGCCTACAGATGTTTTTGCATCGATTTACAATTCAAACATAATCCTCGACACAAACAGCCCTTGGTTGTTCTGAGTCATTAAAACTTTATCTCACTAACTTCATTGAGGAAAAATCCACAGACTGGCCATCCAGCTGTTCTTATTGCAGCATCTGTAAGTGCCTTTGTCAATACTGGTTGAGTCGCATCCCTCAGTTCCCTTTTTCACAGAAATAATTAATATTAAGATGGAGCATGTGGGCACTACGAATGGATGCATGTGCAAGTGTGTCACATCCCCATCCGGCTGTGGTTAGTCTCTGATGACTCTGTTAAATTCAGTCTCATGTCAGTGCTATCCCATGATTCCTTCATGCTTCCTTCACCACGTAGAATTTACAGTGGTGGCTCTGGGAGTTCCTGGGGCTGATTAGCCAATGAGAGCAGAGCCTTGGGTTACTTTTAATCTGCTATTTTCCATCTATCTTCCAAGACCATCACACATTCTCAACGGTGGAAGAAGTGAAGAAGTATTCACAGTAAAAGTAAAAGTACCAATACCACACTGTAAAAATACTATGTTACAAGTAGAAGTCCTGCATTGAAAATTATACTTAAGTAAAAGTCTGTATCATCGAGAAAATGTACTTAAAGTATTAAGTACAACTCTCCTCCCATTGTAGAAAGTGTAAAGGATCCAACCAGTTGAGTGTTTAATGGTCTCATCATCTCAGCTGGACTTGTAGCCGTTATATTGTTGGCTAGTTTACTTTAGAATAAAACATCAGATTTTATAAACTACATGTGTTTCTGAATGTGTAAAGTAACTAGTAACTAAAGCTGTAACAGATGAATGTAGTGGAGTAACTAAAGTAACTAGTAACTAAAGCTGTAACAGATGAATGTAGTGGAGTAACTAAAGTAACTAGTAACTAAAGCTGTAACAGATGAATGTAGTGGAGTAAAAAGTACAATATGTCTCTCTGAAATGTAGCGGAGTAGAAGTAGAAAGTGGCACGAAAAGAAAAGACTCAAGTAAAGTACAAGTACCTCAACATTTGTACTTAAGTACAGTACTTGAGTAAATGTACTTACGTTACATTCCACCGCTGCACTTTTTTTTCTGTAACTCTTAAAGACACACTCACATTTACTGTATGTACCTGTATGACTGACACAGAGTCCAGTGGAGTGCTGGCTTTGTCACATTCAAATCCCACTGCAAGTGTAAAAAGATCCTAGATAAGGCCGGAGGAATGCATATCCGACTAGATAAGGGTTCACACACAGGTGACCACGCATACCCATACCCACAGACACCTGCAAGTTCCATTGTGCATGTTCAAATATGAAATAAAAAAAATGCACGTGCATATCTATGACATACAATCACACAGTGGGGATGCTGCTTTTACTCCAAATTCAAACCGCTGTTTGAATGTGGGGTAGTGATTAAATCTATTAAAATTCATTCAAACTTGGTTTTTCAATAAGTGGACACACACACACACACACACACACACACTCACATGATAATAGACTTGCAATCCTTCATATGAATTAGTTAATGATGAAACTAAATAATTAACCTTTTAAGTTAGGGTTAGGGGGTTAGGGTTAGGGGTTAAGTTGTCTAACTATTATTAGTTAATTTGATGTTTAATTGCAACATATCTCTTTTCAACATAAACAACACTAAGACTGGTCCTTTATTTAAATTGCTTTGCCCTTCTGTCCTTTTCCGTTCCAAACCAGGATGAAGATAAATGTATTATTCTGATGCCGTAATTGTGTTTACAGTCGGGAGAGAAAAAGTGCTGGTTATATTTGTCATTTATTTTTGATGAGGCTCTGTTTCTTTTTTTTCTCATTACGCCAGGCAATGAGAGCCCTTGGGACAGTTCTGTTTCACAAAGAGAAACACATTGTGAGAAAAGAAAAGCAAGGGCCAGAAAGTAAAAGAACAGAGGGGAGAAAGGTAAGAAAGAAATTGCCAGTAAGGAGAATGATTCTACCCACAACCTGTCAGCAGTATCCCAATCAACAGGTAAGCCCTCTACCCACTTAAACCTCATCAACACCAAGGCTGGTGGGAGAGAGAAGCTGTGGAGGGAGAAACGGGTAAAAGCGAAGGAAAGAATGTGGAGAAAATATGAAATGAGGGTTGAAAACATAAGATGAGGGAGCTTTATTCTCGCCAGTGGTGTAATCACGCCCTCCAGGCTACAATTTTGGTCACTCAGGAAAACAATGCAAGCAGCTAATTAAACACCTACGAAGTAAACCCGCTTGGGTAGTTCCATTCACGTGGGCCAGACATCCATCATCATACTTTGGTCTGCCACACGCTGTCTTTGACATGCGACTTACCTCCCTGCTGTCACAACAAAAAAGTAATGGCTGAGTGGGTTATACTTTGGACCGGGTCTCACTAGACTATGTTCATGTCCTCTCTGCTGCACAGAGGTATTTCTGGTCTATTGTATCATGTAGCCTCCATCGATCGATGTAAGGTTTCAGCATTCAGAAGGTATTGTGGTGTAATTCCTGTTTAGTACAGGGTTATCCCTGCCATTATAAGGTTTAGGTGCAGCACCCGAGCCGTTTTGGGCAGCCACCTAAACCAAGAGAATATAGTCTCGCATTGCCTTCCTCCACAGCGCTGCGGAGGAAGGTCTAGCTAGTCCACACGGCATTCCAGGATGGGAGAAAAACGTGCTCTAGTTTATTAGCATTTCTTTAAACCAATCACAATCGTCATAGGCGGCGTTAAGATTTGCACGGAGCCGCTGCAAAATAGCCTCGGGAAGGATCTTTTTTGGTGAAACGTGTAATTTAAAAAAAAAAAAGATTTAAATTCTGGTTAATTTGAAAACGGTGGCTTAATACTAATACAGGACCCAGAAGCAAACAGTCCTTGGGCAGCTACTTTGTCAGAAATGCAACAGAAGAGCAACTGGTGTATCTGTGCAGCCTAACAAACCTATGCTGCTGGAGAGTTCGGCCATTCTGGTGTCTTGGTACAAAAAACATTTATTATATTCAATTTTTTATTACTGAAGTGATTGTTGTTGGTGCTTAACTCAATGACACACTTGCATTTACTGTGCCTTCTTTACAAAAGGAGATGTTGAGTTAGTATCAGTAGGTAACCCTGTTATTAGTGGGGTAGTGGTGGTTAGGGTTAGGTATGTTCAGGGATAGCTAGATGTTGTAGTCATGAATCAGTAATGTATTGATTAACTAAAATGAATTGTGAAAAGGGCTCGCAATAAGAGCTTAGAACTTCATGATAAAAGTATATGATGACCATTCCCATGGTCAGTCATCAGTAAGAAAAGATTCCTCTAAAATACCACATAAAGACACCAAGACCTTGATGCCATACCATGCTGTGATTTGGTATCAAACCCTTTTGACATTTGGAGATTTCTGTAAGAATTGCATTTTTGCCGATTGGATGGCGCTTCTGTTCTTGAAAAACATCATCACACATGGAACGAATTTATCTCATTCACACAAAAAATTTAGATCCACAAAAGTCTCAACTTTCCAGTGAGACCCAATTTATGCAATTCCAAACCTGTTTAGGGACCCCAGTATGCAGAAATCATCAAATAAACCATTTTCGAATAGGCGGGAAATAACCCATTTATACCACATGAAAAGAACTGGATGGCTTTTGCCTCAAACTGCCTGGGATTAGCATGAAGTGGGCATGTTTGTAAAGGGGAGACTCGTGGGTACCCAAAGAACCATTTTCATTAAATTATGTTCAGGTCAGAGGTCAAGGGACTTTTTGAAAATGCCCATTCCAGTTTTTCCCCCGCGCCAAAACATAGCCTTACATTAGAGCGTTATTTAGCCCGACTAGTTAGCAGATTGGTTAGTTTCATATGCTGTGTAGCACTCTTTTTTTTAAATAATCAAGGAATCTTTTTGTTGCCATTCTTCCAAATTTCAGCATTACAATTGTATCATGGCCAAACCTTATAAGATCTTAATTGGCATAACCAGTTAGTTTACAATGTCTTCCCTGTTCCTCTGAAGAACACAAATGCTTGCAAAAGTCACAGTTTTTTTGGCAATGATATATTTTCTCTAAGAGATATGCTGAGTTTCCAAATATTTAAACCCAGCTGGTGAAATCCCAAAACGAGGACAGGCCCCACTATTCCTCATTGCAGGTTCAGATTTTGCATAGGGCCCCTTTATTCCCACTTGACGGATGAATTAAAGGATCAGTGCGATCATATTTGTAAGGAACACATTGCTAAAATTCCACAGCCATCAGAAAGGAAATACAAAACTCTCAAAAGAAAGAAGTCCCGCTCACACACCTCATCAAAACCACAAACATTCATGCATACAGTACCACTCCTCTCCTAGCTTTCTCTTTATCTAGCTGCCATGCTTTACAGAAGTGGATATTGCTTTTTTTAAGAATAAGTGCAGGAACACTTTGCCTTCACAACGTTTTCAATCCAGCCTGCTGTTTTTGGCACCCAGACTCTGGGTGTGCGTGTGTTTCACATAATCATCTCTGGAGTCCCAGAAATCACTTGTACTTAAGACCGTGTTTCTCAGGTTTCTTTAGCTTCATTTCTCTTGTTTTCGGATTGTAGGCCCTCCGCTCTGTTGCTTACTTTGACAGATCGCCTGGTCTCCATCTCGCTTTTCAGAGGCTTTGTGCTCTGAATTCTGTGTTGTGGAATATTTCCCTGGAACCATTTCTGTCTCCATCTCCATTTCGCTGCCTGCCTTTTGAATGTGTTGAACGGATGTGATGAGGTGTGTTGTTTCTGCTTGTTTCGTACGCTGACATTTGTGTTCTGAAGACTGCTGGAAAGTTTCTTCTTTCATTTGCTTTTACCTCTGTCTTCCCTTTCTGTGTCCCTATTTCTTCATCTTGCTGCAATTTCCTCACCTCTCTCCCTTGTACCTGAGTTTGTATCCGTTGTTAACTGGTGTGTTAGCAGACTGTCAGAATATTATTGTTATATCTCATTATTCATAAAAAAAAAGGCTTGGGTTCCAGCACCGTGCAGGGCAACCGTGATGAGTGATGTGTGTTAGATATTATGGGATCTTAAAAGAACAGTTGATCACTTTAAAATACACCCATTTTCTGTTTTTTTTTCAAACGTACTACAGACACAGGCTGTTCTCATGAACCGTTCATACAGATAGCTATGAAAAGTAATGCACCGTAATTCCTATGTATTCCATGTATTTATTACTGTACGCACCACATTGTCTGCTGCTGTATAAGAGTGTGAAGATCACCGTAGGGAGAAGGTCGGGGTGAATGTGCGGGTCCTAAAACACAGGGCTTTCAAACGGGGGAGCTCGTTTCCCGGAAGAAGTTAAGCAGAAAACACAAGACTTTCACCCAGGAAACAGGTGATCATGTCCTGAAGAAGTGTAGGATTCTCGTAGGGTACAGATTTGATCATTGGCAAATTATCAAAGATGTTTTATCAATATTAATAAAGTTATGAATATGGTTATTAATAACTTTATCAAATCGACAAACAATCAAAACGGGGCACCACCCTGCTAGTCAGGGACCAATAATCAAACTGTGGAACAGTCTCATTTCTGTGGTAATCCTTTAAAAAGGAAATAAAGGAAGGGGTGAATCCAAGCACGGACCTGATTGACCAGCAATTATTACAACAAGTACACAAATAATCACAAGCAACTGCTAATTAAGTATAATAAGATTTATTAACGTCACAATTATCAGTAGCTAATCAATAATCCTTAAAATAATAAACTAATATATCTCTTACCATATCACAACCAGAACAAAGCCAAAACAAAGCAGCATGTGTCATGGACACGTCTGTGTGTGTGTGTGTGTGTGTGTATGTGTGTGTGTGTGTGTGTGTGTGTGTGTGTGTGTGTGTGTGTGTGTGTGTGTGCAAAGGAGGAGGGGCGGTGTCAAATTGTATTCTAACACAAAAACCAAACTGGCTACTCCTGTGAGCTGCACAAAACTCTTTAGCCTCAAGAGGGCGGTAGTGGTGCTGCGTGCACGGGGAGGAGCTGAAGAAGCCGAGGGGGTTGCTAGGCAACGCGAACGCTTAGCCTAGTATGCTAGGTCATGTGTTAGATCTGTACAAGGTGATGCCGACTCCACGTGTGAAGCTAGCCTACCGCGTTAGCTCGGGAGATACGCGGCTAGCCTGTGTCGTGTGTGTGTGTGTGTGTGTGTGTGTGTGTGTGTGTGTGTATGTTAGTAAGAGGAGAAAGAGAAGAAGGGAAGAAAAGACACACTCTGATCTCAGTTATCGATAATGACCCAGTTCCCCTCAGCTACTCAGGTCTGGGCTAACGTGTAGTTAGGACAGACTGAGACTTCTGGTTTTGCTGAGGAAAACGTCACTCCAGTAGCTAGCAGCTGATTTTCGCGATTCTATCGCAGACAGTAATTAAAACTCCTGAAAGGAGTGAGTAGCAGATAGCAATTACGGTTTTAACCCAGCTACTTTAACACAACATAAATCAACGAGTATAATGATTAATTTATACATTCACAGAACAGATTAATAACCAGATATGGCCCGTACATGATTACAATCAGATCACATTAATGGCACAGCGGTAGCGAACCCTTTGCTCATTAGTAACAAACCAAAACGCACTAGTTCTAATATCTGCCCAGAACTGTGTAAGCCTCTTACTGTACATGCGTTGTTTGTCAGTTAAGTCTCTCGCCAGAGCTTAACGATCCGTTTCGTCCGAAGCAGAGGGGACGAGACGTGATCCAGGTCGACCAAACCAGAACCAGAACGTAGTCCTTTTCTTGAATCCAGGCTGATTAAGCCCGCTGCAGATGAAGGAATACTTCGGCCAGTATTCCCTAGGATCCCCTTTGTATATCAGGCCGATATAAACTTTGTACCAGCTCGAAACTCGACCCGCGAGGGTGATGCTGGTTAGCTGGTTAGCTAGCTAGTCCGGACTAGTGCCTCCTTTCAGCAACCAGGGTTACCGTGAAAGCGAAGAAAGCACAAACGCCGAAAGCTTTTATCGTTCCTCCGCCTCCTAGTGGCGGGGTGGTGCATTCAAAGACCCGACGGCCAATGGGAAAACTGCAACCTGGTCACAGGTGTGAAGCAGTTCTTTGTCTCACCACCAGTCTGCCTTGTCCCACACGTGTTGAATGCACTTTCTCCATCTTGCGAAGTGGCGGCTTTTTAGGAGTTTCGTGAAACTGGCTTTGGAATTCACATGTAGGCCAAGATCCTTTGTCCTGCCTCCCCTGTGTCTCTGCAGTCAACTCAATCTGAGCCAAATCACTGTTTAACCAGCTTCTTGGTCCCCAACAGTCCCCCTTTTTGCTCTGAAGAGCGGTTGGTCCCCGGTCTTTGGAGCAAACCAAGGACCATACAGTTCATGGGAGAAAAGGTTAAACTGATATCAGCATAGTCCATGCCTTCCTGGGAACGAGAGGCAATGAGAGGCAAGTTCATAATGTTCATATGTTGACTGAGGCTACAGTGTCTGGGCAGACAAATGAGGCAGTGTCTGAGCAGACAAAATTCTAACTATAGCTAAACACCAAATGTTTAAACAAAAACAATCCTTAACATAATAGGTAAGCAATGAATTAGAATTTTGTGCAATCATTGTAGCTGTTTCAATATGACATTAACCCAAAATATAGTGAAACAAAAACAAATGAAGGAAGATAGGAAAGGAAAGTGAAGTAGTTAGGGGTTAACAGGTTCACTCCAGAAAAGAATTGGGGTTCACCAGTGTCTGTACATGTGACTGTGTGCATGTACCTGTGGACTGGTGCATGTATGTTTTAATGTCAAAACAAAATACTCAATGCAGACTCTAGTCTGTATACATTCTGTCTTCTGATGCGTAGGTAAATAAAATTGAGTCCTATCTCTCATTATTATGAGCTACGTAAATTTTGAATTGCACTGCCAAGACTATACGTCAGATGTACCTGTGAAGATCGCACAATACGGTTAGTAGCAGATTTATGGGTCTACAACAAGGCTTGAGTTTGTTGACCGAAGAGATTCCTTCTCTACCGATGCTTCGCATTAAATCTCTCGCTACTAGCACCTGGTTGTGTTTCTGTGACACCTGACAGTCTAAAGCATGCACTGGGTTCTTGAGGAACAGAATGGAACTAACAGTAAATGGTATCCTGAAAGGAATTTTACTACCGAAGCTCTGAGGTAGTTTGATTACTGTTTGAAAAGTTTAGGATGGAAGCACATGTCAACAGAGCGAGGTGAGGCATGCAGCTATCCCTACGACTCAACTGGTTTGAGTCTTAGCCTCTTGGGGGGGAAAGTCTCCCTCCCCCTTTCCAGGTGCAGAAGCTGGTCTTCTCCTGGGAGTGAGGATCGCATGTGGAGTTGGTCTGACTGAACGTGTGGTTCAGGAGCAGGACCGTGGTTGTCACGGCTGTGCAGTTGGGTGCTGAAAGGCATTCAACCCACATGGTGAGGCTGCACGTGACGATGAGGATGTACTGGATACCTCGCCCAGTTCTGGTAACTGGGCCAATCAAGTTTACCTGGAGGTGGGGCCATAAATGTATGACCCCCTTTCCCTGGAGTACAGAGAAGGTGCCTGCTCCAGCCACCTTGAGGAGAGTCTGCGGGGACTCTGAAGAAAGGCAGTGGTTTTGCTGTGCAAAAGCTGGAGGCGGGTCAGGTGGGCGCAAGTGATGGTGCAAGTCTGTCCTGACGGCAAGAGTCTTTGGCCAAAGTGATATGGGGACGTCTGTTGGCGTGTCGCCATAAAAGGGTGCACCTTTAACCATACAGGTGTGGCACGGTGCATCGCTGTTGTTCAGCGAGCAAAGGAAAGACCTGTGAGGGTTGGAAAAGTCAAGGCTGCCAGACTGCAGCGGCTGTGTGCTCGCCGGCGGCAAGGAAAAATCAGAGCCAGGATCAGGCTCTGGAAGAATCATGGCAATTTGCTCATGAATGACGGTCACTTGTCCGTCTGGGGCTGGCAGACTGCCTGCAGGATCAAGTGGCCTCAGGGTGTCGACCTGGGCGTGACTGTGTCCCCGGTGGCTGTCAGCGAGTGGGCTTGGCCTCAGTTGGTTGTGACCGCTGCCCAAGTCTTCTGTGTCACTTACACAGATGAGACTAGGATGCACCAGAGTCATCCTCTGGGGTGTGATATCGACCAAAACAGGTTTTGTGATGGGCGGTTTATCAGGCAGGTAGCTGGGAATGCTACCACTGAATGCTACGCCTAATACTGGTGTACTGAGGGGAAGCATTAGGCTCGTTCGAGATGAACTGCGCCTCGCCTGTAAAGTAGACGAGAGCAGGCGGCAGCAGACGGGGGCGGTGACAAAAATCCGCTCTCAAGTCGGACAGTTTTCCAGCTGACTCCAGCAGCCTTCAGGCTGAACAGGAAGTGACACAAACACTGTGGTCCGTTCGGGTCCGATTCAGATTTAATAAAATGTTATCAGACCCATATATCAGCTCCTACACAATCTCCAGTTGATTTTATTATGAAACAGTAGATGTCAAAATTCTCTACATGTGATCTGTTGCTGATTTTAATTACCAACAGACTGTAGGTGATCCGTAATCTGAACAGATTTAGTCTCTCTGACTTCAAAACACAACTATCAGCCACACAACATGTGTTCTGTACAGAATAAGCTTTTAAATCAGACAAATAGCAGTTAAAATCCCTCCGATTCAAAATCAATAAAAAGTTTATATAAAACGTCATCATGTTAAGTCGATTCTGAACCAATCAGCTATTCAATCAGCTGAGAGGCCGGCGTTTCCCAGCATGCACTGGGTCCGCCTGCGTCCGCCTCGCTCTTGCAGTTGGTGAAAAGCAACTGCGCTACCTGCGTCTCAGAACTGCGGCCGCCTTGGTCTCGTGAGATTATCGTTGCCCACGTGTGCATGACGTCAGAGCAAGTCGGGATCAAGTCGGACACAAATCTAACCGGCATGCATTGGGCGCCGATCGCCGGTGATCGATTCTGCGCAGATCTGGCTCATCTCGAACGAGCCTATTGTTTTAACGACTTCTGCAGAAGTGTTAGGTTGTGTCTGACTTATTCTGGAGACGCAGTCCAGCAGGGCTAGGGTGTAACAGAAGTTAAGGAGAAAACACTTTCACCCAGGAAACAGGTGTTCATATCCTGAAGAAGTTAAGGAGAAAACACAAGACTTTCACCCAGGAAATGGGTGTTTGTGTCCCGGTAGTACTAGTTAAGTGCGGCGGTGTTTTAACCCAAACAATCTTTTTTCTAATCTAAACTTCACTGTCGTCACGGCAGGACAGTCAACTTTTGTCGGCTAAACTCAACTGCAACGGCCACTATAACATCATACAAATCGTTGTGCATAAGTCGTACAATATCATACAAACTCGTTCATGAGAATGCGTTAGAAGGCATGATATTGACATCGACATTCTCTCATCCAACTTTTCCAAAATGTTGAATTTTTTCCCTTAATTTGACATGCATAGCTGTTCAATGTGCTTTGGGGTGGGACAGACCAACCGTGAGATACTATTCATGTCATTTCAATCTGTATAGTGAAAGTAGAGGTTTCTCTCATTCCATAGTTAGTATCTGAAAAGTCTCAAAAATATAGCTATCCATATCAATGAAGTATTTCAGCTTCCACTTGTGTATTTTGGGGCTAAGCGCTTCATTTTCTGCTTTTGAGTGTGCATTTAGAATGCATCCAAAACAGGCAAAGTGCACAGAGGAATACATCCTGCAGGATGTGACCGGCCTGTACCGTGCTAAAACCTTAAATGGGCAGTGTTTATTTATAAAGCGTGGATAATGTCATCTGTAGGCGGCTGGCTGTGGCCATTTCTCCCTCTCTGCCTCTGCTTTCCCGTGTGGGATCTTCAGACCCAGAGACAGCCCTGAATCCCTCGGCGGGGAGACATGGAGGCCTTCATCAGTCACGGGTCGTTAGTTTGATCTTCCTCGCCGTAATGAGGTCACTGTCACCTCGGCCTTTCATAATTCTCTAATTACTCTGTGTCTGGACGTGGACTCTCATTTAGAATGCACCAGCGAGAGGAAGGTGTGTTTCACAGACTGAGACACTGACACAGACTGGGATTACTGATATTATATTTACTGAACGTGTGACTTGCAACTGCACTGGAACAAGTGGCATTGCACTGGTCTTACATGCCAAAGTCATTTTACTAGTCATGAGGAGTAAATCTCAGCCTGTGACATTTTTTATAACTTTATTAAACAACAATTTATGACAAATATAGACACTCGTAACTGACAAAGCAACGTCTCATCTCACTGCAATCCTACAAGCATTGACACTTCAACATTCACAGCTTTAATTATTCATGTAGTTTAACAATTTAACATACATTTTTCCCCTTTACAGTATTCAAACAAGAGTTATAATCAAATAATACTACCTATGGATTTTTCTGAATATATTTACCCAATAATGAGGCTTTTTTCAGTAGTTCGTCTTTGTAGTCAAAACCAGTAGTGACACTCTTTTTACTTGAATCTTCTTTTTGCCTAGTATACATTATTCCAAGTTTGACCAAAGCTTCATGGAATAATAGCAGCCATAGAAAACGTTAGTCTTTGTCAGGTTTGACAAAATACCCCTCATGATGTCATAGTGATGTCATCAGAGTTATCTTGGCTTGATCTCGGACAGAAAGACTATGTTTAATACTAAAGGCAGACATGGGGGTTTACCAGTTTGGGAAGGTCTAAAGATGCTTTTGAGTAGCATTATGGGAAAAGTAGGATCATTATTTCTTTTAGACGGTCGTGACTCATACTATAGGGACTAAAGGTCAGGCCTCTGCTGTTTTGTGTGTTTGTGTGTGTGTGTGTGTGTGTGTGTGTGTGTATGAGTGTGTGTGTGTGTGTACGCAGTCTTGGTGCCCCAGACTAATAAGAATCAGGAGAGTGCGTCAGACAAACAGGATTGTTTTTGTCTAGCTGTCTCTCACATTCAATAACTCCATACATCCATGTATGAGGTTGTTAGGCGGTTGTCATGGCGCCATGGCCCAATGTCTTCCTTTTCACTTCATCATTGTTCTTTGGATCAGTTTGACTGAATTTCTCTGCTGTGATGTATCACACGTTTTGCCTTGTATTGATACTAGGTGTATTGTGTCGATGTGATGACTGAATTTCTGTCAAATGACTAAGTAGGAAATATGTAATCTTTTCACCCTGTGTGTTGAGCTCTCTGTTTTAGCTACAGAGTGAGGTATCTCACTTCTGTTCCGTCTTTGTTGGGAGTCACGCATGCGCAGTAGCTAGGTAAGGACTACTAGCCAGTCAGCAGCAAAGTATGAGGGCGTGCCCTGACAGTAGCTAGGTAAGGACTACTAGCCAGTCAGAAGCAGAGTATGAGGGCGTGTCCTGACAGTAGCTAGGTAAGGACTACTAGCCAGTCAGAACCAGAGTATGAGGGCGTGTCCTGACAGTACCTAGGTAAGGACTACTAGCCAGTCAGAAGCAGAGTATGAGGGCGTGCCATGCTAGCAGCTAGGTGAGCATTATAACGTGTGTTCCAAAGTGACCACGTTTGTCTCTGAAGTAAAGGCTGGACTACAATAGAGCTGTTTGGAGCAGTTGGTGAACAGTGGTTTCTGTTGGAGATGGTAAGTCCCTTTGGGGGGGACTTTGGGCTTTTTCACTTTGTAATGTAACGTGCAGAAAAATATATATAACACTATAAAGGAAAGGTAAAAAGCATAATATGAGCACTTTAAGAAAGACGCAGTGTTGTCAATTTCCCATCCAGCGGCCACGTCGTTTAAATATGAAAATGGGCGTGCTGTCCGTGCGGTATTTCTATCGATCGTGCTATTGACCAACAAAAACTTTGTCTAAAGTCATTAATCCAACATTTCATTGTTTTTTTAACAGCGCATTAGTAAAAATGTGCCTAGGCTTGTGCACAGCGCGCACACACTATGCTTGTTACACACACAGGGACGCGCAGAAGCACACACATGCCAAAGATTAAAAATAAATATATTACGGTGTGAAATAGTATTATGATATGATCTGATTACGCGCTTTCACTTCACGCATGAGAAGATCAGTTTCCTCTCTCCTTCCTGCTCAGCAAATCCTCCATCATAATAGCAATGTGCCAAGGTACACACATGTCTGGCTTTTAAAGGGAATGGGAGATGATCTCTGATTGGTTGATTGCATGTTACGCCCGAAACACACCTCTGATTAATGAAGACACTAAGTACAACCCTTTAGAACCAGGCGCCCGGCACACGGACCCTTTTTTCCGCCGTCAAAATAGCAAAAGTGGATTCGTACATGTCCTAAACGCACCTGCGACAGGCGCTTAGATCTGTAAAATAGGGCCAACCATGTTAGGTTTGACCAAACTTATAGTTGGTTGGGTTAATCAGCTGCTTGGTGTGTTATCAGCGTTAGTCTTATTCACATAAAGGTAGCGGAAGTAAACAAACACTGATTCACTTTTTTTTCTTCTTCAAATTTAACAATCAGGAACATCTGACTTCATCATGACTTTCTCCCTCCCCTGTTTTTGTTAACGTCTATTGCCAAAAAATCTCTTAAACCCCAAAGTCTGTTGAAGCAAATGCAACACAGGAAGACTCGTACAGGGTAACCCCCATAAAAACAAACCTAATAACGTTCACTGACTGACAAGACATCAGACTGTAAAACACTAGCAGCCACTCAGTCAACCAGAAAAAAGCTAATGTTAAAAACAGTCACTGCTTTACATTTGCCAAAGGCAGTTTTTGCTGGAAACAAGTTAGGTAGCAGTGTGTTGTGACACTACATTAGAAAAACATACAAGGAAAGGAAAATTCCGAGTTGACACGCTTGGAATAAGACCCACACTTACTTAGGCACTAGGATAGCATAAAATCACAGACAAATACACACATTCGTGAGCATTCATCCAGGACATTTATCATGTTCAATTGCACAATTACCTTCAGCTGGGATTTAGAGACAAATCCGTGCCAAGTTTTTAAAACCACACACCTCCTATTCAACCTTACTGTACAGCTGGACATTTTCCTGGAAACGTCGTCCCCCCCCCCCTTGCCTCTAAGTCAAGCATGTCTACACACAGACACAGGTCATACTTTTCTCTCCTCGTACCTACTGCTTCAATGTGAAACAGATTGTTCCGGTATGAGGAGAAAAGTGGAAACAAAATTTTGCAAAAGAAGTGACACCTAGCTGAATGCTTAGGCTACATGTACACTACCATGTTTTGATTTTTAAGCAGTGTATTGAGACAAAAACGATCTCTGTACACGCATTTTAACTCCGTTTTAGCTCCGTAGCAGAACTAATCTCTGTCCATGTTAACACTTCTGACAACACCTATCACATGACCATTCACACATACTGGGCATGCGTGTGGTGGTGTAAACAGGAAGCAGATTTTCTGATGTTACTCTCCGGTTGAAAATATAGAAAATACTTTGGAGAAAGAACAACAATGGCAAAAAGTAAGAGCAGGGATTTATTAGCTTGGAGCAAAGACGAGGTGGATCTGTTACTGAAAGGTCTGTAGGCTACCTAACAGATAAGGGCTCCTTCACACTGGCTGCGTGGCGTGAGCGTGTCAGCTGCATGGCGTGTCCGTTTTTATTTCGGCTCTCATGTTAACAGGTTAGAGCTTACACACTGGCTGCGTGACACGCACGTCCCCGAAAACGCGTGCATGCTAGAAATAGGACCAACGCCTATTTTTCACGCGACACGCAAGCGTGTTGGAAGCGTTTCCAGGCAAAATAGAATAGGAAAAGATGTTCATATGTCATTTTGACACGAATACATATTAATAAATGACATTTTGATGTTTGAAAGTCTTGAGGTTTTGACATAAATGCAGATATATAAATGTAATTTAAAAATAATAATAATTATCAAATATTGCACCTGTCAATACAGAAGGAAATATTCTGTAGCCTGTTTGCCGTCAACACTGCCGACGTTGTCTTTGCTGTAATCAGATCAGTATATATTTATGTTTATGGGAAACATACATGTGTACAGACAAGATAGCCGCAGCGCCGCGTCAGACATGCTTCTGGTGTGCAAAGACATAGAAAACGCCACGCAGCCGCCACGCAACTGACACGCAACAGAAACGCCACGCTCACGCCACGCAGCCAGTGCGAAGCTGGCCTAAGACTGACTGACGTTTCCAAAGGTCTCCGTTTGTGCCCGTCCAGATTTCAAACCAAAACGGAGGCAGCAGTGTTTCCAAATGTCTCCGTTTTAGGCAAGGCAGCTTTATTTGTACAGATGTTCCGATAACGGAAAAGCCCCCAGATACTGCCTTAAATGCTGGAAGCTGAAAGTACTAGAGTTTATGCACCAATCCGACACCACCTACTTTAGCCCTGAAGAAACTACTTCATTATAAAGTAGTTTATAATAATTTACAGTTTTTTTTCCACTATGACTGACTCTCAAACTGGATAATGAAAGAAAGTTCTACAGCATTCATTTTGTGTTTGTTCATGTTTCACAAATAGTTTAACCTTAGCCAGACCGACAAGAATGATAGCAATCATATCACGTCTATACACGGTTAGTAGTATACAGCTGTTAAAACATAATAAAATATATGACACACTGGCATCGGATTGGTACTCGGTATTGGCCGATATGCAAGTTCAGGTATCGGAATCGGTATCGGGGAGCAAAAAATTGTATTTGACCATCTCTATTTGTATAGCACATTTCAAGGCAATTTAAACTGCTTTGCATAAAGCATTAAAAAGCAGTTAAAAGTAATTCAAAATATTACAAACTGCTAAAATAGAATAAGACAGATATGAACGTAGCAAAATATATTTGTTTAAACCAAGGTAGTAAGTTGAATGTAGACAGTTGGAAGACATTATTTGTGCCTTCCCAGCACCTTTTAAAGTCCCAAAATCAACCGTCTCAGATGACCTGTTCCTCCGGCTCTCCCTCTCCCTGTTCACCTCGCCTATACACGCTCAGTGAAAAGACCTACGGTATTTTAATAGGGTTGGGGATAGAATTATATGAGATGTCAATCATAGCTTTGTACCGAGGGATACATTCGTCAGCACTTGAAGTTCAACCAACCCTGCAGATTTCCTGCAAAAGTCCTGGATGTCCAGTCTTGGTGTTTTTCTTTAATTTTCCATCATTGTATATGGCCAAATGATCAGCTCTCTGTCAGCCATAAAGCAGAAAGACACGGTTCTATATTGAACTGAATGCTGGCTTCCTGTTTAACTACAGTCTAGCTGGCATATCAAGTCCACTTGGAAAGACAAAAACGTCTTTAAAATGACAATTTAAGACATACCAAGACTTAGTAACTCCACTAAACAGAGCCTCTCTTGTTTGGGATGGTTATTCATCTTTGAAATAATATGGCAGCTGATTTTGATTGGGCAATTACAGCTTAAACAATGCACGCCACAATTACAGAGCAATATGCACGAGTCCTAATCGCTTAGCTTCATTTAATCCGACAAGCTGGCAACAATGGAGAAAACTCACTCAACGTCTCTGTTAGGGAGTGCTTTAAGTGTCTCAAGTTGGTTTCCCCTCCCCAGTGCTCTATCTCGAGCAGACAGGTGGGGGACAGAACAATGGCTTTCTTGATTGAGGACCTAAATCCAAAATGGTTGGATTGGGCGAGGAGAAAAGAGATAATGAGGTTTTAGTCATAGCGTTTTGGACAAATTCCAAAGGTGAAGGGCATGTGCTGGTGGCGTGGTGGAGCTGCATGTCCACCCCCCAGCTGAAGAGTCACTGATTTGATCACTGCATCCAGTTGTTGTCATACTGAAGAGTCTTTATTATGGGAACAGGCCGTAAGATTAGGAAGTAATTGTCATGTTAATGTCCTCATGCTGGGGACAGACTGTAAGATTATTAAAATTAAAAGATTAGACAGCCCACACATACAGTACTGACTGATTCCACCACAGATTTTTAGTCTAAGCGAAGGACCCCTTAACTGAAAGAGAGACAGATTAGGGACCCCCTACTACATATATTGTATAAAATGAAGTTGCATATTAAACTGGGCATACAATAACGTGTGGGTGGCTTAAAGCCTTTATATACCTTTTTAAGTGCAAAAAATACTAAGCTTTTAAAACAATAATTGTTGGTATGATTTTATAAATTATGTTTTAATGTTAAACATACATGTAGGACAGGAAATCCTGAAGGATGAACTGGATCTCTGGATGGATATCTTAGCTATAGGCCAGTTAGCCTATCATCAATGTTTTTTTCACAAATAGGCTGATTTATGTTTGCTAATTATATGTTGGATACATTTTAATTTTTGAAGAAACTTTCTAAAACAATAATTTGGACTACATCCAAATCTGGACCTGCACTAACTCTGAGGACCCCCTAGGGGTCCCGGACCCCCTGATGAAGATCTCTGGTCTAAACAGTTAAAGACACATTTATTGACTGAGTCAGTGCTGACCCACTGGACAGGCAAATCCTAAAATTCTTCAAGAAAACAACTTCTCGTATGTTCCATTGATTCCATTTAAAGTTCTGCCTTTTCAGTTTGCCTTCTGAATTCCGGAAGCTGTCAGCTATCGCTGACACGTTCCTTTCCATGGCGTGTATGTGTTTACATTCTCTGGACTGTGGGCAGGTTAAATGCTCTTGAGAGTGCGCCAATAAAGCAACGTGAAACAAACCGTGTTTTTTGGAGCATAGCGACTGCTGCTCAGCAGCCAGTCCACTCCCCCTTGGCTTGAGTTAGCAAGTGGCTCTGGTGCCCAGAATACTTTGACGAGTTAATTAAACACATTGTTGTCTAATTAAACAAGTTCACAGTTATTACTTTTCAAAAGTACACTGCCCAGTTCAAACAACAAGCTTAAACACTTACTTTAGTTTTTTTTCCCATCTTGAGGCAACTGGCTACCTGCACACATATATCCAGTAGGTGATTTGATGGGAAATGACAGGGATGACACCCCTTGTTGTACCCCTCACCCCTCCATTCCCTTAGGGATTGTGTAGTTGAATATGTTAGTATAGTCTGCCTGACTCATTGATCCTTTATCTGACTGAGGTTTACTGTAGCCTAACTGGGTATTGATAAATCTGTGGCACTGTCCGTGGTGCTGAAGTAGCAGACAGATTTGAGCCCCGCCCTACTGTCAGTTTCATCCTGGATCTATAATATTCTCTAAACCAGGGGTCTTCAACATTTATTCAAGCTAAGGACCCCTAACCTGAAAGAGAGAGGAACAGGGACCCCCATATATTTTATAAACTCCAGTTACATAATAAATAAAAAGCTCTTAAAAGAATAATTATTTACACATTCATATATTATGTTTTAATGTCAAACATACATGTGGAAGGCACAGTGAATCCTTAAGCTTAACTGTATCCGTGGATGGCTATAGTGGCCTTTAATTGTATCATCAATCATTTTTTACATCAGTTTACATGCACATAATATTCTATTCTAATATATTTTTGCCCTTATTCCGTAAAAGAGGATATTCCGACTAAGCTGTTTGTGTGGCTAATGAAAGAGAATATTCCACTAATATTACCGTTTACAGGCAAACGTGCAAAATACAATGTTTTCAAAGTTAACCAGCGGTGTTAGACTTGTTGGAGCGTGTGAACACAGTGTCCCTCTTTCATTCCTTCAACCAGCTTCTTGAAAAGGTCGTTCTAGCGATGTG
Source organism: Perca fluviatilis (assembly GCF_010015445.1). Lineage (NCBI taxonomy): Eukaryota > Metazoa > Chordata > Actinopteri > Perciformes > Percidae > Perca > Perca fluviatilis. The sequence goes on along the minus strand of NC_053123.1, from coordinate 1,502,976 downwards.
TTTGCATATCCAAAAACCTCTGTCGGCTGTCGGCTGGTTGGTTTGTGTACAGTAACCATAGCAACGCACAGAGCTGACCATAAGCCGTAAACAGGCAAGAGGCCGTAAACTGCAGTAAAAACCCTGATTAAGACGCATATTCCAAATGCGCTGTATACATGTCCAAAGAATGCCTCTAAAACCAGAATAATAACAAGTTAACAACAAGTCTTAATGTCTTAATCGGAAAATGCTATATTCAGAAAAAAAGCCTTATTCAGAATATCCAACCACAATATGCTGTTTACATGTACTGTATGTACATGTAATGACCTGTATCATATTCGGAATATTGTCATATTTAGAATAATAGTGGAATATTGGTGTGCATGAAAACGTACTTACAGTTGTTGAGGTTGTTTTTTACACATATGCCGATTTATCTTTCCTAATAATATGTGTATTCATGTTAATGTATATTTTCAGACATATTTTAATATGGGGGGAAAAACACAAAATTATCAAACAATAATTTGGCAGACCCCCCTGCAGTGCCTCTGAGGACCCCCTAGGGGCTGCAGACTCCCTGTTGAAGATCTCTGCTCTAAACTATAAAACGGGGCAACCGTGTGTGTGTGTGTGTGTCGTCCCCCCCGTTAAAAATGAACATATCGCCTACTGCATGTACTGAATCACTGCTCTTAACTTAAGCTTAGCTGGGAAACTGTAATGGCTACAGGTGCACACTGCAGACCACAGCCAACACCCATCAGTGTGATGGCTGTGGCAGAGACTTTCAGAAACACACCGCTTTTCTGTCTGATGTTAAATTACTACACATTGTATATGATATGAGCTCAATAATAGTTAGACAAATGTTCGACTTGGTCTGGTGGAATCAGTCCGACAATCAGAATGTGTTCCCATCTTTAGAAGCTGAACCTCTCACCTGCACTCATTTTAAGTCCCTTTTAATGTCGGCTTAATAGCTCAAATGTAAATGTCAGTCTGAGTGGAGGATGGGAACGGGGTCAGGTTCAAACCAAAGGAGCAGAAAGTGATCGGAAGTCCTTTAAAAAAAAAAAAGCTGGCTTGTTTGTCAGCCCAAACTATTCAATCATCAACAATTTGCCACAGATGGTGACTGTGTTCTGGCGAGGAGCGACAACAGTGAAAGGTTTTGCTGAGGTTGCAGCTGTGTTTGGAGGGAACGTGTTTGCTCTCTTTGGGGTTTCCTCGTACTCCACAATCTGACCCCATTTATCTCCAGTTCACACTTCCTTTACTCTCCATTCCATGTTCTTTCTCATGTTCCCCTCTCCCTGCCCACTACTGGAAGTACACCATCAGTTTTGTTTCTCTTCTCTCTTTCCTTTTCTATAGTCTCCCTCTTTATCCCTTTGAAAGAAGTACTATCCTGGGTGCCTGAGTAGCTCACCTGCTAGAGCAGGCGCCAATATGTAGAAATTTACTCCTCGACACAGTGGCTGCGGGTTTGACTCCGCCCTGTCGCTCTTTGCTGCATGTCATTCCCCCCTCTCTCTCCTCTTTCATGTCTTCAGCTGTCCTATATAAATAAAGGCCCACAAATAATCTTGAAAAGAAAGAAGTACTATACTGAATAGCAATATATTATATATTTACCTTTCATTAATGACGTGGGCCTCACAGATTTCAGTCTTCCGCCGCCCTAGTTTGTAGCTGCATTGCATTCTGGTCGTTTAAGGCTACTGTGGATGTAACAGCAGATTTCTGCTGCATTAATGATCTGCAAGAATGACGACCCAGCCCTAGTCCTGAGTAGGGTTGGGTATTGTTTAGATTTTTACGATTCCGATGCCGAACCGGTACTTCTAAAACGATTCTGATTCTTAAACCGATTCTTGAAAAACTGAAAAATGACATCAAAGATGTAATATGTTTACTAGCGATCACGTGCAGTGAATGGTTAATATGCTTTAACGTCCGTTTGGTGAGCCCAGAGTGAAAATATGGCATTTTAAAAGTAGCCTACATTTACGGTAGCTAGATAACGGTAGACTACAGAGAAAAAGTGATATTTTCACGTCTGTTTCGGAGCGACAGAGGGAAAATATTTCAGTCGACACATTAAGTGGAACCGAAATGAGGAACCGAAATTTGCGTTCTAATTAGGTCCGATTCCTACCGGTTGCGTAGGAACCGGGTTTCGGTACCCAGCCCTAGTCCTGAGTGACCAAGTTCAAGTTCAAGTTCATTTATTTATATAGCAAATTTAAACAGCCGCTAGACAGACCAAAGTGCTTTACAGAGCAAGCATGTAAAAACATAAAACTAGCAAGACAAAGCAAAAACACGGAATAAAAACAACAAAGCTAAGAGCAACCTTAAAACACAGACTCAAGTATACAAAAGAAGGACCACCCTAAAGAGGAAATCAATACGCTAATGAGAATAAATAGGTTTTTACCAACGACTTGAAGATAGCAAGGTTGGGGGATGTTCTAATCTCTAAAGGCAGGGAGTTCCACAGACGAGGCCCTGCCACCGCAAAAGCGCGCTCCCCTCTCCGCTTTAGTCTGGCACGAGGGGCTACCAGCAGAACCTGGTCGTGTGATCTTAGGCTTCTGGGCGGGGTGTACGGATAAATAAGTTCGGATAGGTAGATGGGAGCTAAGTTATGTATAGATTTGAAGACAAAGAGAAGAATTTTGAAATCTATTCTCTGACGAACGGGCAGCCAGTGCAGAGATTTGAGAATGGGGGTGATATGGTCATATTTGCGACAGTTAAGGATAAGTCTGGCCGCAGCATTTTGGACTAACTGAAGACGGGCAATTTGGGAACTAGATATACCACAATAAAGTGAATTGCAATAATCTAGCCGGCACGTGATGAATGCATGAACCGCCATTTCCAGAGTTATCGGGGTGAGAAAGCCTTTGATTTTAGACAATAGACGAAGTTGGAAAAAACTGGAGCTGATTACAGATGAAATGTTATCAAATTTTAAGGACTGGTCCACAAGAACACCCAAGTTCCGCACTCTGCAGTTCTGCAGATCTAAAAACAGTAAGACTCCCCAAGTCTAGGCTTGTACACTGGGACCTTTCACTCGGGCTAAAAACAATGACCTCGGTCTTATCGTCATTTAAAAAGAGGAAATTTTGAGCCAGCCATGCCTTCACCTCCTCTAAGCATAGCAGGAGAGAGTTTAACGCTGTCGGGTTATTTCTACTGATTGGCATGTCAATTTGGGTGTCATCCGCGTAAAAATGAAATGATACATCATATTTCCTTAAAATAGCACCCAAAGGCAGCATATAAAGAGAAAATAGAGAAGGAGACAGAATGGTGCCCTGTGGAAGACCACAGGACAGAGGTGCCGTAGAGCTGGAGAAGTTGCCCATCTTTATGGAGAACCTTCTATCAGAAAGGTAAGACTGGAACCAATTCAGAACTGAGGCTTTTAGGCCTACCCAGGTCTCAAGTCTAGCTAACAGAGTAGGGTGGTCAATGGTGTCAAAAGCTGCCGAAAGATCTAGGAGAACTAGAACCACAGTATCTCCAGAATCAGTAGAGATGTAAACATCGTTTAGCACTCGCAGGCGAGCGGACTCAGTGCTGTGGGCAGTCCTAAATCCAGATTGAAAAACCTCTTAAATACAGTTATTAGACAAGAAGCGTTGAAGTTGATCCAACACAATTTTCTCCAATAACTTAGAAATGAAAGGTAAGACAGAGATGGGCCAGTAATTATTTAAAGGGGTGATAGAATGATTATATAGGGTATTTCACACTGTTCCTTATGGTCTCCTAATGGGGTATGTAACATTGGTTGGGCTGAAAATGGCCTGGTTGATATTTTATTGGCCCTTATGGGTCCCTGTGTTTTGGCCCTATTTGTAACAAGAGCTTTTCTTCCAAATATGGTATGGTCATGAATATTTAGATGAGCTGCACGCTGATTGGTTGAGCGACTTGCCATACGCCATAATTAGGAGAGCGCTGATTGGTTGAGCGAATCCCCAATACACATACATTAGAGAAGCGACAGAATCTCATATTCCAGACACTGCAATGTTTCATTACCAAATTCACTTCTGAGACTTTTTTAAGCGAGACATCAACTATATAAAGCTGAAATATGGGCCGTTTTACAAAATTTGATGGCTAATTGCAAATTTGGTAAGACGTGTAGGACTTTAGGAGCTCCACACAGTCTGACGAGAAAGCGGCAGCCTGCTGGGCTCCATACCCAGGGCAAAGTCACCCTTTGTGGATACTGCACTACGGGGCTCCGCGGCCAGCTGCCGGCATAACTCTAATATATTTACGGTTTGAATTTCGTCACGCCACTTTGATTTTAAGGCATTTTTATGAACGCAAGGCGTCTTTGTAGGACGAGTAGCTGCTTGCTATATGTCCCATTCATTACAATGGGGAAATATCGCAGCTTGCTCACTTTCGCATAACTAAAGTATATTTACAGTTTGAATTTCGTCACGGCATGAATATTACAGGTTCCTCAAGGTCTTACAAAGCTTAGCTAACACTAGTCCGATTTCGGATATCAATTGAATGTATTTTTGTGAATGTCAGAGTTAGGAGGATGCTAGCTAGCTCTCATTGATGGACTCCATCTCACCGCGGCTCTATCAATGAGACTCGCGGACAAGAGGCTTTATTTCCCCGATTGTTTGTTTAAATAACTCAACACACATACCCATTATAAGATTAACTGGAACCTGCGGGCTGCGGTAAAAGATTGCGGGCGTAACAAGCTCGCTGACACTGCGGTCAGGGCGGCGATGTAGCAACCCAGGCAGCACCAACACCGGCACTAAACTCCGACACACAGTCGGAGAAAATTTGCAATTAGCCATCCTTTTTCGTAAAGCGGCCCATATTTGAGCTTTATATGGTTGATTTCTCGCATAAAAAAAGTTTCAGAAGTGAATTTTGTAATGGAATAGCAGAGATCTGCGTGACCTAGCTAGATTCAGAAGACTACCTGATCTCAGGTCAGTTGTGTAGCCTATGTAAATGTTGGGGCGTGACTGTTCTCTTAAGGTTCCGGATTTTGAGACGCTTGCGTAAGCAACTAGCTTTGTTGGGATTCGCCCGTTTTCAGCGGCAGTTTCAAAATATGAGATTTTCATAGTAAAGGGGTGTCAGTGGGACTTTGAGCTTCTATGTATGTCCTATTTACCCACCGAACTGTCGTTATTCAACTATGACAGGGTAAAATCGGTTTTGCATTCTATCACCCCTTTAAAACAGAAGGATCCAGTGAAGGCTTCTTGAGTAGGGGAGTGACCGTAGCCACTTTAAGATTGGCCGGAACGGAGCCCGTATTTAGGCACTTGTTAATAAGAGATACCATACCTGGACCCACAGAGTCAATGATTAATTTGAGAAATCTCGGCTGAATGATATCATTAGGGCAAAATGAAGGTTTTAGCTTAACGCTCACGTCCTTCAGTGTCTGGAGGTTGAGAGGATCAAAAACCTCCCAAACGCCAGCAGCAAGTGACATGATTGGGGGGAGCGTTAGACTAGAACTGACACTAAGTCTTAATTTAGTGATTTTGTTTGAAAAAAATCTCTGGAAGTCTTCACATAGAGCATCTGAGGCAACAGACAATTTAACAGGTGGATTTACAACAGACTGAATTACTGAAAACAAGACCTTTGGATTAGAGTGATTAGATTCAATTAAATTCGAAAAATATGCAGCTTTAGCTAACTTAACAGCATTCTGATATGCTGTAAGAGAGTCCACTTGTGATTGGATCTCACTGCCCCACTCTGTAAGCAAATACATCATTTCCGTTTGCATATAGGCTGGTTGTGTGTGTGTATGTGCAAATGTCAGTTGTTCCTCTCACATAAATCATACAATAGAAACGTGTGCTGACTAACATTAATGAAATAGAGCTGCTGGAAAAAGGCTGTCTAGGGACGGGCAGCGGGACCTGTGCAGGAGAGAAATTTTTTTTTAAAGTCTCTCTGTGTGTTCAGCTCACAGTATGTTTGTAGCTTCTACGTGTATCTCTGTGGTTTGAAGTTTAGTTTCTATATTATATATTTTACGTTTCATGTTTGCTTATAGGAGTTGTGTAAAGCTACTGCTGATGCAGACCCAGACTAGCTGCAGTGATCAATAGTTTTAGGGTTCCTTTTTTTTTTTTTTCATCAACACGATTTTAAAAAAGGAAAGTGAGCAGAGAAAAAACAGTAAGAAGAAGGGACAGCAGCAGGCCAGATTGTAACATCTGGGAACCCATGTTGAAACAATGCACACACCCCAGACCATTAGGAGACTGATGAGTGAACAGTTAGCTGAATCAACTCAGCATGTCTGCTTCTCCCACTGGCTCTTTAATCATTCCTTATCTCGGCCGACAATACCACATCTCAGCCCTGTCTCCCTCCCTCTCCATTGCTGTCTCTCTCACTCTCTCATATCTATCTCTCCCCCTCCCCTCTCCACCCTCCACCTGAATGTTGTTCATGGGTGGTGCTCTGTTTTGTTTCGGGACAGAGAACAACACGGTGTGCGTTGCCATTGTCTGTTGCTTGTGTATTGTGATGAATGCTGGGTAAATATAGCCGCTGGCTCCTGATTGGCTGGGTATGTGTGAGGAACTGTGTTTGTGAGTTAGACATCGTTTTTTTATGCTTGGTCATGGTCTTAACATGACACATTTTAGTTTTTTTTTTGTAAACAAGACTGAGATCATCAGTGCTGTGGAGTCAGGTCTGGCTACACAACAGATGCATTCTGGGATAGGAGAAAAAAACAATGCTCTGGGTTGTTTGCATTGTTTTAAAACAATCACAATGGTCTTGGGCGGCGCTAAGCTCCGGACGCAGCGACGGTGGCTCTGCAGAATTGTCTTGGGAAAGGAACTTGTTTTGGTTTTGATTTGCAAAAGAAAAACACCACAAAATAATTTTTTTTTATTAAATAATTAAATGAAGTTACCTGTTCATCCAATACAGTAACGTGAGCTATTTAAATTAGCTGGATACATGTTTACACCTCATTAGCTCTTACCAGTATATCTCTTACTTCGTCCACAGCAATCCCACCAATCGGTCCCAAAACGTCCCAGTTAGAGAGACAATGCCCTAAACATATTCTTTATAGATCTTTAAAATCATTCCCCGAAAAAACCAAGCAGGCACCATCCACATTTTCTACAATACTAGCCACTTTCAGTGTGCGGATTGCTAGCTCAAAGTTTGTTGTTGTTTTCCAAAGCGAAGGGATTTTGAAAATGGCAACACACAGAGGGCTAGATTTACTAACACTAGCGCAGTTTGCGCTGCGTCCGTTTATGCGAGTTCGGTAATAGCGCACGCTATGCTTCCACATTTTGCGTAGTATTTATCAACCCTGACACCCATCAGGCAATCAGCGTCTTTCTCCGCTCACTATACCGTAAATTGCGCTGTAGCAAAGCGGTACTGGTGCTATGATATGGCTGAGTGCAGACTGCGATATTCCCACTGCTGATGAGGGAGACAGAAGAGAGCGGAAGGTGAGTGACAATCCCAGGCAATTATCCTGGAAATGTACTTCCGTTGATCTAAACTAATAAAACACTTACCACAAATTAGTTAAACTTTTAGATGAAGTTTGCATGAGCATGAAACTCCCCGCGGTTGAATCATCTGTACATTTGACACTCAACTGTGTCAGAAAAATCTATTTATTTGATAACAGAAAAAGGTCAAAGGTGCAAGCCTCTGTACAGAAAAAGAGGAGGGAACTCCCACGGTGCATTTTGGCACGATGCATCCAATAGTCCTTTTTCACAGAATACATTTTGACATGTGTCACAGAAGGTAAAAGCACTGGGGGAGATAATGAAATGAATATTGGCTGATTTCCATTGATCTGCTTCAGTTTCAGGGTCCAGTGTTCAGGGTCCACTGTCACACTGTCAAAGCTTCTTGGGACATTTGAAATATCACAGAGACAGCATTAATGTTATTAATAGCTCCAGTGCTTTTCCTACTGTGAAAAGTCAAATATCTGCTGTGAAAAAAGGCTGATCAATGATTCTAAAATCCTGTTACATGTGTTGCTAACAATGGATGCAATGCTAGGCTAACCCTCGACTTTCAGCTCTGTGTTATTATGGATCCAACGTAACTTCTAGGCAATTCCCTTCCTACGAAGCAGCTCGATGGGTTGGGCATTGACCTTGAGTGGTTAAGGTTTGGAGAGCCGATTGGTCAGGGGATAGCACCTGAACAAATCGGGTTACGTTACCTAGCGTAAGCATGGCTACCTGGCAAATAGTAGTGTGTGAATGCTAATGAAGGGCGGGTCTTGCCTAGAAGTTGCGTGGGTTCCATAATAACGCTTCAGTTCCACATATACGGTAGTCTATATCCACAACGTTACACTTCCGGAGGATTGCTCCGTTTGCCGACGGAAATTCTGCTGGATTTCACTCTTTTCAGCCAGATGTCCGTCCCCTTCCTCTTTCTTTGTGTTGGTGCTCTAACCTCCGGTGGATTTGTGAGGACTATGGTTAACTGCTCCTCAGATCTGTGCAGGGTAAATCCAGACAGCTAGCTAGACTATCTGTCCAATCTGAGTTTTCTGTTGCACGACTAAAACTACTTTGAACGTACACACGTTCCACCAAAACAAGTTCCTTCCCGAGGCTATTTTGCAGAGGCACCGTGGCTCTGTCCGCCCAAGATGATTGTGATTGGTTTAAAGAAATGCCAATAAACCAGAGCACGTTTTTCCCTCATCCTGGAATGCTGTGTGGACTAGCCAGAGCCTCCTCCGCAGCGCTGTGAAGGAAGGTCTGGCAATACGAGACTACATATACGGTAACACAGAAACTTCACTCTTTACCTCTATCCACTACCACTATCTATTCCTTCAATAATGTGGATGCTACAGAAAGAAATACAATATATCTCTCAGCTAAACCCACAAAGCCTGAATGCACATACAATGTAGAGTACATACAAGAACTGGAATTTCATTTTGGATTATCTATATTTTACCTTTTTCCATCCCTGGCCCACCTGCATGTTCTTCTCAGTAATGTGAAGTTAATTAATTCAGTGCAGAACTGCTCATATCTCTCCATCGTCAACCTTCATCCCCAATTACAATATGCTAGGAGAGCATTTGATGCAGGCGTCCCTTGAAGAATCAATATCAATACAAGCATAATTCCTCTTGAATTTCAGTACTTCATTATTGCACAGCATCCCGGCCACACCACATGCGTCTCATTTGCTTCACGCAGTCCTCTCATTGCTTACTTTTGTCTGAGATTGCCTTTGAACATTTTTCATGGAATCAAGCTCTCCCTTTCAACGTTCTCCCCCAATTCTCTCCCACTTTCTGCCAGTGTCTCTTTCCATTGGGAGCCGTGTCATGAGTTTAATTGCCGCCAGGTGACTAGGAAGCTAGGAAAAACAGAATTAACCTTGTCAGCCCAGAGACATCCCTCTCTTCCCTCCCCCCTTCCTCTCCTCTATCCAATGCATCAATTAAAGTTAAGCTGCCGTGGCCCTCGGTTTCAACAGGCTCAGACTCGGGTACACAAAGACGGGGTGAGATGGAGACGTGAGATGTACAGTATAGAGAGGGGAACAAGTGGGATTTACACAGAGGAAAAAAGGAGAAAACTGACAACCGGACAGAATGGATGAGAGGGGGAAGACGGAGAAACAAGATAATGAGCCAAGGAAAGATAGACACACAGACTTGGAAGATAGACTGGAGAAGGGATAAAGTGGGATTCAGCTGCTGCGGGATTAAGACAAGAGGATGATGGCACAAAGGCAGACACAGTGACAGGGAGAGAGAGAGTAAGGGGGCAGAGAGCATGTTAGAGAGATGGAAAGCGATATCTGTTAGTGTGAATGGAGAGAAAAGGTGTGAGAAGTAGAAGGTGTTGAGATAGGACAGGAGAGGATGCTAAGAATACAGACGTATTGAGGGGACAGAGACAGAGATAACCTAGTCTCGCATTGCCAGACCTTCCTCCACAGCGCTGCGGAGGAAGGGAGGGATGGGAGAAAGACCTGCTCTGCTTTATTGGTATTTCTTTAAACCAATCACAAGCACCGGACGGAGCAACGGTGCCTCTGCTAAATAGCCTCGGGAAGGAACTTGTTTTGGTGGAACATGTGTACGTTCAGAAGTTGTTTTAGTCGAGCAACAGAAAACTCAGATTGGACAGATAGTCTAGCTAGCTGTCTGGATTTACCCTGCAGAGATCTGAGGAGCAGTTAAAGTGATGGTTCGGAGTAATCCACCCTAGGGTCCTTTGCACCATGACCTCGAGCCAAACACCCCCCCAGAAGCTTTTTTCACCTGGGTCTAACATTGGGAGAGTTAGCGTAGAGTAGCGTTATCAGCTGAATAGCTTAGCGCAGAGGCTAACGGACCCACGTTTGTATCTCGTAAATTACCCCACTAATAATGCCCGAAATGATACCAAACGTCTACAAGTAGTACAAATAGGTTATGCTCTCATAAAACGATGGATTGGAAAGTTTGTAAGTACACCAGAAGTTTATGTAAATAACACTTGCCTGCTGGCTTCTGCTCTCTGCTGTTGTTGCTGCTGTAAGACGAGTGCTTAGGGACGTCTAGAAATTACAACACCGAAAAGATATGCAACAAAAATATTTATTAATTTAATTTAAATACAAGTAATAATTGAGGTAAGTTTGGAGACATTACCTTATTTAATCATTGAATTAACAAATATTTTTGTTGTAACTCTTTTCAGTGTAGTAATTTGTAGACGGCCCTAAGCACTCGTCTAACTGCAGGTAGCAGCAGCAACAGAGAGCTGAAGAGAGCAGGCAAGTGTTCATAAACTTCTGGTGTACTTACAAACTTTCCAATCCATCGGCTTTATGAGTGCATAACCTATTTGTACTACTTGTAGACGTTGGTATAACTTCGGCGATTAATGGGGGTAACTTAGAGATACAAACGATACTATTAGGCCTCGCGCTAAGCTATTCAGCTGATAACGCTATAACTACGCTCAATGTTCGACAAAAAGCTCTGGGGTGTAAACTTCAGTCAGGTAAAGTACAAGGACTCGAACCATCACTTTAACCATCGTCCTCACAAATCCACCAGAGGTTAGAACGCCAACACAAAGAAAGAGGAAGGTGACGGACATCTGGCCGAAAAAGAGAGACATCCGGCGGAATTTCACCGCAGCAATCCCAGGAGTGTAATGTCGTGGATATAGACTAGGGACAGTGAGAAAAAAACAAGCCAATGCTTCTTTATGAAGCCATTAAAGCACCAAAGAGAGCTCTATATAAAATGTTAGGTCAATCAGGAATTTGCATATTTTTTTCATAGTCACATAAAGGGTATTCCGGATGTTTATGGGGGGCTGTGAAGAAAGGCCTTTTTGTCAGTGAAAAGTTAATTATGAAAGAGCTACAACACACAGTCACAAATGTATGCAATTGCAACATTCTCCATTGGCAATATGGGTGTAGGTTGACTGAACGATACGGCTTCATAAGAAGAATAATTGGTTGTGTTCAGTTCACCTGTCCTCATAGTAGTGCCTTTGTGTGATCCTGTAGCGCCCCCTCCCCACCCCACCATGACGCCAGCCCTGTGCACACGTGCACACACACACACACCCACACACACACAATGGCCCTAAGAGGCTTTTAGTGCCTCTCGTTTACAACCCTCACCATCTCCCATAGCATTCTTATCACCTGGCTTTTGCGTGGTTTCTTTCTCCCCCCTCCCTCCCCCCTCCCTCTGACATACATGCTAGGCCTTCACTCTGCAGGTGTGCATTTGGGTGTGGGTCACATTTCAAATGTAAGGTACTTTCAACGCTGATACACGCACATGCTACCGACACCCACAGTGTGCGGTACTGTATGTACTTTAGTACTGTACCTACTTCGTATTATGACCAATGCTTATTTTTTTTAAGATACTGAAAGGTTTAGTTCCCCCACGCCTTAAACTATTCATTCAGCTTATGGTGAACTAAGACAAAAAGAGTGTTGTTGATGTCTGATAATGCCTCTCTGAATGAATACACACTGGTGTGTATTACAAGTGTACTTATTAGTGTTGTGTGTTTTGACAATTATATATGTCATATTTGATATAGTTACATGTGCCTAGGGACAACAGATGGGAATTAGCATATAGAGTGATATATCTGGTGCAATCCATGTATTGTACACTGTAACCGTTTGAAATACACCAATGAGTGATAATGATAAGCTTTGGTGTCTCCCCAACATCTTCCGACTGTACTTACAACTGTTTATTTAACTACCATACAGACTGAAACTCCATTTCTAAAATATTTATTTATGTAAGAAAAGCAAATACAGCAAACCATAATTCTGAACTAAAATAATAAATCCAATGTATACACATGTTATGTCCCTTTAATGAGAGATGGGTATATCTCTGCCCTGTCTGACGCTGCTCTTGTGTGTGTGTGTGTGTGTGTGTGTGTGTGTGTGTGTGTGTGTGTGTGTGTGTGTGTGTGTGTGTGAGAGTGTGTGTCTGTGTGTTTTTTTAGGGCTGCAGTCGCTGGAGTTTATATCGTTTATACAGCTCTGTGTGGTCTGCCTTGGTGAGGTTTGACTCTGCTGTTAGTTCCACAAGAAGAGTCAGGGGATTTAATACATATAGAGCAATGTTGCTTGTTCTACCCGCCAAGCGCCCGTGTGTGCGTTAGAGCCGGCCTGCCAGCTTGTTTTTCCACTCAAACATTTCTGGTGCTTTTCAACTCGAAAAAGCAGACAAGCTCAGTTTCCTGTTGATCTGATACTAGAACATTTGTGTTGTGATATTTAAAGAAAGGCTTCGTCAACGGAACAATAAAAGCCTCTTGTCTACGAGTCTCTTCAGAGAGCTCCGGCTCACAGCGGGCTCTTTGAGGGTCACTAGCTGGCGTAGCGTCACTTTGTGGAGATTCTCAACCCCCGAAAAAAAAACGTTGGAGCAAATTTGCCACCAATTTAAGTAAAACTGCCCATATCTGAAATCTAGACAGTTGATTTCATGCTTAAAAAAAATTCACGAAAGTGAATTTAGTGATGAATTAGCAGACGGAAATTGTGTATAAATTCCAGTTGTTGTCCAGTCCAAGCCACGATTGTTGAGACGTTCTAGGGCTTTGCATTGTGGGATACAATGTAGACTGGTCCGATGCATACTGGAGAATTTTTCAGACTCAGTATGACAACCGGGTATATTTGGCATACTGTAGATTTTGCTTCGGTTTACATACTACATGCTACATTTTAGAAAAATCAGCTTCCTGACAGGTAGAGTTTGGTGATGTCCTGATTTTTCGTCTCGCACCACCTTGACGTTGACATTTTGAGTAGGGATAGACCGTTCAGGTCGTTTTTTTTGAAAGTTTGTAGATCATCTGTATCTGCGTTTTATTTGCCTGATAATCGATAAAGTTAATAAATTAAAAAGTGTTCTACTTTGCTTTGGTTTCACTCCCCACTGAGTCTGACTTAATGCCCCCCCCCCCAGCACTATCTGACTCTCTGTTACTGGAGATTATGTTGATCAGTTTCTAATTCATTAAATAATTGCTTAAAGCATTTAAAGTTGACTTAACCCTTGTGTTGTCCACGTGTCAAATTTGACCCATTATCAAAAAAAATTATATCAGAAATATAAAGGGTTTCTTTTAACCTATTGCCCAAAATAACATGGATGTATGTATGTAAGTTCTTCCACATTATTCGCAAATCAAATTAATTATTACTTTCATTTAAGTTTGGGTTTATTTTATTTTATAGCATTTGAAAAAAAGTGTTTAAATGGTTTTAAAACAGTATAATTACTCAAATTTGACATATACCCTCTGATCTTAACTATTAGTCAAAATAATTCATAATTTCAGCTTTCTTTAACTAAAGAATTAGGTAATATGTCATATAAATTAGGTTTATTGACCATGGATTAAAAAAACAGTATCTAAAAAAAGCGCCATAAAAAAAGTTTGTTTAATTTTGACCCAGAAAGACAAGTTTATGTTCGATGTGACGAAATATTTTCATTTTCACTGTAAATGCATATCGGTCCCAAATATTGGTTTAATTAACTACTAATAATACCGATACTGAAAAAACAGTATCAGTCATTGATTTCCTTCATTTGATAACCAAATACCAAAGTAATGACATTCCAAACAGGTCAGAAGGTTTTGTTCATTAATGACATTTGAGGCGCTCATTGTTTATTACTCAGACTGATATTAAAATGTTTCCGCTACGTTATACCTATCTGCTCTGTGAATCACATCCCCTGTGCTCCTTAGGAAACAATGATTACTAAGGACTAAGACATTTCACAGTCATTCAGCATTGTCAAGTCTTGCCTATCGACGACTGATCATCGAATCATGTGGGGGGGCAACTGTTGATCACAGATCATGGAAAGTGAAACTTAAATATGTCATGGGGCGGTTGGATTTATTTACCCACTTTAAAAAGATGTATTTAAAGCTTCAAAGATTGGCGATTTAGGACGTTGCAGGGAAAAGTTGCAGCGGAGTCTCAACGAGCGCCCGCGAGCACAGAATGTGGTCGAGCGAGCTAGAGAGTGACTGAAGAGTGCGAGCGTCGTTAAATAAAAGCAGTGGATCAGAGAAATAAAACGTTTTCGCCGTTTCATCACTTGAAATGCAGCAGTAGCAAGTATCTCACTATCACTGACGTTATCACATTCATATTTAGACGAAACAAATGATATATTGAGCTACAAAAAGCCTGGAAGTCGGAAGTTATAACGGAACAAAGAGGCGTTCCCATGGAGAGGTTACCTCGTCTCATTAGTGTGAACTAGCAGGTTTCAGAACATTGCAGGCTGGCGCGTTGCAAGTAGCTCCAAGTTTACACTCGTCTCTGCGCAAATCTTTGGTCTGAACTGGACTTTACGGCACTGCGAAGATTCGACGGTGAGACTGGCAGTCGAATCAGGCTCTTTCCGTCGAATATTCAACTACTTGGGGGGGGATCACCCCTAGATAAAACTATTCTAGAAAAAATATACATTTGAAAGTCACATTTTTGACCGCGAACTATTTAAAAGAAAAATGCCACACGTTATAGATTATATGTGTCCGATCTGTCAATCTTTCTCCACTGAAGTTGCTAAAGAAAAGAAAGAAAGAAATGTCAGGAAGGAGCAAAGGTCAGCGTATCCTGACAGGTTAACCATCAGATGTACATTAATTAGTTTAATGTGCTTACAACTGCATACATTAGACCAATTAGCCTGTTAAAATATGCAAATGGCGGCGGCGGTTCAGGCGTTTACTGTCACCCAGCCATGTGTGCTCGGAGCAACCTCAGCAGACGACGCTAACAGCGGGGGGGGGTGCAGCACTTCAGAGGAGCGCTAATTAAATAAAAAAGCTAGTATGCCTGTTATCATATCATCGCGTCTCTCCCAATAACCCTCCTCTTCCCTTTCCTGCCCCCCCCCCCGGTCGGGTCCCCTTTTCCGTTATGACTTCATTTGTTTCCAATTCTCGCCCTCAGTCACTCTCTAACTCTGGGAAAATATCTGAGCAATAATAGCGCTCGCTTCCTTGATGTTGAGTGTGTATTGCTGGCGTGCGCGAGGGGTGGGTAACTTGTCGTCTCATGCACAGTGGGGCACTGAGGGCATGATTTAGTCCCCACATACCTTCCTGCGCTGGCCTGTTCACCCTCACTCTGTTGCACTTAACCAACTTTCACAGGCTGATAAAAAATAATTGCTGCCCCAAGGGTGGGGGGGGGGGACTCCAAATACATTAGCACCACAAGGAGAAGAGCTAGGATCACATTACTCAGAGTACTGACACTATAGACTGCAGCCTGGAAGGAAAAAAAAAGCATCAGGTCCAACAGCAGCGAGACAGACGCAAAGGAAGCAGCGTGCTTGTGGGCGTTCGCTCGACTGTGAGCGCAACAGCATGACCCGCGCCGCCAGATAGCGTCGGTAATGGGGGCCCGCAGAAAGGAATGCGCTCTGTGTTTTATTTGTGGCCCCGATCCTCTTGTATTTCTGTCCCTGTGTCAAAGGACCTCATCTGCCGCCATGCTCCATTGCAGACCAATAACACAGGGCAGGGAGGTGGGTGGGGGGAACACCATAGGAAGCAGAGAGCAAAGGAGGGAGGCAGGCAAGCATGACTCTGTCGAAGGAAGGCTCTCCTTGTGAAAGAGGAGAAGTGGAGAAGGTGTGTGTGTGTGTGTGTGTGTGTGTGTGTGTGTGTGTGTGTGCGTGCGCGCGTGCGGCGCGTGAAAGGCCTTAAGCCAAGCTGCTGATCCCATCCTCTCACGTGTGTGTTGTGCTTTCCCTTATACACACCTGAGACACCTGTTGGTCTCAACTTTTCCATGTGTTTTCTGAAAAGTATGTTTAAACTAGGGCTGCCCAATACATCTTTTTTTTTTTTATTATTATCGTCATCGCAATATCAACTTGTGCAATAAACACATCACCAAAGGCTGCGACATATCACAAAAGACACTGAGATTTTTTGATTTAGTTGAAAGAAAACATCAGTAGAAAACTAAACCGCCATTCTTTTTTTAGTGGTTCCTTTATATTCAACTAAATTTTCAATTTGTACAATAACGGAACATCGAAAGCAGCGGACAGGGAGAACTGAGTACACTTTAATATCTGTTTGGTAATTTCGTTATCGCAATATTCAGCAAAGTTATAGCATATTTTCCTCATAACGTGCAGCCCTAGTTTAAACAATCTCTTGTGCAAACTACTCTTAAAAGCATGTGTATTTCAGATTGTGGGGTGACCTTGGTGGAATGGACTGAACAATGAAATCAAACAGAGGCTGCTGACGGGACAGTTGATGTATATTCAGCAAATGGATGCCTCAAAAGATGATGTCTACCTAGACTTATTGCTTCACAGTGTGAGGTATATATATTTATATATTTTTTGCTGTGTTATCAGCATTTGCAAGTCATTATTGTGCCTACTTCTGTTAAAATAAAAAATTGCATTGCCAGACCTTCCTCCACAGTGCTGGGGTTAGGGTTAGGGTTAGGGTTTTTTGGCATTTCTTTAAACCAATCACAACACAGAACTAGAGATATTAATAACATTAATGCTGTCTCTGTGATATTTCAAATGTCCCCGGAAGCCTTGACAGTGTGACAGTGGACCTGCATGCACAACATTGGACCCTGAAACTGAAGCAGATCAATGGACTTTCAAAAGTAGTTTTAGTCGTGGAACAGAAAACTCCGATTGGACAGATAGTCTAGCTAGCTGTCTGGATTTACCCTGCAGAGATCTGAGGAGCAGTTAACCATAGTCCTCAAAATACGGCGGAATTTTCTGCCGCACCTGAACAATCCCAGAAATAAAACGCTGTCATGTCACGTTGTCACATAGTAACCTTTATTTCCTTCCTTGGAGTATGTTTGCACTAAACTCCATCTGTGTACTGCATCACTGTTCCTGTGTAACATTTAATCAACGGACCAGCCATGTTTTTAATAGCGAGGAAATACTGCAGTATGAATGTTATTGAGCTCAGCAAGACTCAAACCGAAAAGCAGTTCAACTTTAGCTGGAGCATGCTGTGCTGTTAAATGGTTATTACCAGTCTCATAGCAACAGCCGGAGCCTTGATGATCGCCCCTCCGAAACATCTGCTGAGCGCTGCTGGCTAGGAAGGAGAGAGGTGCTCTGCAGACTGGAAGGCCCACGGAGGCAGGGAAAACCAAATATCTTTGCCTCGGAGCTGCTTACACAGGAACACGCAGGAGGACATGTGGCACTGTTGTCTTAGTTGTTTCCTACTCTAACTTTTTATTGTCTAACTGTATCTCTTAATCTAAAGTTTGGTTGTGCTGGCGGCTACTGTAACTAAAAAGTTATTGGCATCCCTTTCTCAGTGTTTTTTAACTTTTTGTAAAATTTCAAGTCTATCTCTAACGCAGTTACTTTTCCAGATTTAATTAAAGGTTAAAAAAAAGTGATTAAATAGTGATTTTTGATTAACAAGCAGGTCCAGGTGCAGTTAGTATCAAAACGCTCAGTCTAAGGAAAAATGCACAATGAACTGTGCCTTTAAACAAGCCCTCAGGACTTTATGTGGTTGTGATGTCACAACTATACTATAAATAGGTGGAAAGTGCCGTTACTGTGCACTTACAATGACGGTGCAGAGACACCGAGAGCGCATATGCAGAGAACAGAATGATGCTGGAAATGTTGACTGTGTTTTTTTGGCAGGGGGGCCTTAATTAAAGGAGAAAAAACTATTCTATTTTTACGTTAATCTTGATTGCTATAAATATGCGAGTACTTTCGATTGAAAAAACCCCGACCTGAATCGGTCCTAGAAAACTGGAGTAGCTGCAGCTACCTCTACAAGCTTCCAATGAGCTAAAACGGCAGTTGTCGGGGCAGGTTTTAGAGTGCCTGTGTGCCTCTTAACAGACACAAAATGCAATTAAAATGTCTGTGCAACATGAACAGGGCCCTCAACTCAGACACTGTTTAAATTCACCTACCCTGTCTCTATCCTGCCGGTAGCTAGCTCGCCCTGCTAGCTGCTAGCTGTTAGCTGCTAGCTTCCGTCCGTGATAAGTGTGTTCAGCCAGGCTTATTCTGTGATAATCATCACGCAACAGTTCCGTGTGTATTTGTAGCTCATCCATTTTGTGTGTGATCGATCTGGTGTTGGTGAGTAGCCGGAATTCTCCTTTAAAGAGGCAGACGCTGAAACAGAGCCTACTTTTTCCTGAGAACCTAAGCATTTCCGATTAATTTTAAGGAATATAGTATAGCAAGCAACGCTAATGAAAACTTAAGCTGGAATTGGTGAGAGAAGAGAATTAGAGTTGTATCTCCATGGAATAGTAATTGAAAGTCCTAAATGTAAAAACCAAAAATATCAGAGAAACAAAAACATCACACCAAGAGGGACATTATTTTGGAATCCTTTACTTTCAGAGGTGCGATGGGAAAATGCTTGGCGTTTGCCCTTTAAATTCTAGTAAAGGAGATCCACCTTAAAATCTTGCATACTACTGTATATATCCATCCAATTTACACTTATCAAAATTCACAGAGCCAAATGTAGCTTTTGTGATTAAGTGGGTCATATGTGATGATTGAGAGGGATTACTTTTGTAGAACAAGCATTGCTTATTGCTTATTATACCTTTAAGTTCTGAGTGTTTTTGAGTGTCTCTTCAAAGAATTAGCCTATTACATTGAATAGCCAAGTACAACAAAATTGAAAGAATCCAAAGCCAGTCATATGTCTTCCTTTGACATACAGTAACTGGTCTCCACAGGATCTGAGTCACTGCGGGGAAAACTTAAAGATCTAAAAAGTAGGAAGCCGACAATATAGTGAAATTACACTTCCATTTAGTTTTACCTGCACAGCTCTTAACAGAATGACTGTGTTTTTCTCTCACATTGTCAAGACGGTGCTGCAATTTTATAAAGTGGGGGCCCTTTTAAAAATAGACATGAAGGCTGTGGTTGAAGTTGGCATTTGGACTACATAACAATGGCTAGGTCCTGCTCACTTACTTTGATTTTCCCAGTGCTACATCTGTGCGGCCCAAGACTGGGTAAACCCAGCCCGATCTGCCGGTGATTTCATTTCACCCTGTAGATCAGGCTGGAAACCTGTATATTTTTCTATCCTGCTTCCGTGTAAAATCTGTGGGGACCAATTACAAACTGGCTTATCCACCTGATGACAATAGAGAAGCGACCAAGCAGCTTTTTGTTTATATTCAACATGGCGGCCACCGAAGCGCAGCAACCCGTTGATGCCGCTGTCGCTGCTACGTCACCCGGATCGTTGGTCTGATTGGTTGAAGGACTATCCAATTGCGTACAGAGCAGTGGCGGTTCTACATTGAAAAAACACCCTGGGCGAGACCCACAACACAAAATTTCTGCACAGTTATATTTTATTATAATAGACCAAAGCTGTCTCTTAATACTTTCCAACATTCCTAAGCCCATTTATTTCTACTGAAAACGTCAATCTTTATGTGTATCTGATGTGTGTTGGTGGCTTGGGGGTTAAAGAATCAATTTTTTTATTTTTCATGTCAGTGTTAAAACAATTTGTAGTCAATGAATGCACCTTGACTTACACTTGCACTGTAGCTACCTGTATGACATCACAATCACTATATTTGACTACAATATCCCTAAAAGCATGTTTTGGGTGTAAAATGTGAATATTTCAATTGATATTCCAAATATATTTAAGACTTAGCCTATAATAAACTGTGTGGCGCTAATTCTCTGCTTTGGTAGGACACACACACACACACAAACACATCCTGTGCATGCATGCCTCTGCATAATGACCCACCGTGTGTCAAATTTAGGGATGCACAATATGTAGTTTTTTGATTGTCATCACAATATCAACTGCCACAATAAACACAAGGCTGCCACATACAGCGAAAGACACAGATATTTGCCTTTCATATTCAATCAAATGTTTTCCTTTCATTTGTTTCAAATTCAACCAGCAGTTTGTTGTATTTCAGCAGAATGCTGAAAGCAGTACTATAGCTTTTTATTTTTACGCAAATAATCGTGATATTCAACAACTTCCTTGCATATTTTCCTCATATCGCGCAGCCCTAGTCAAGTTTATTTTATAACTTAAAGGGTTACCAGATTATACAAACACTACAGTAGCTTTTAGCAGTGAGTGACTGAGAGCGCCGTTAGCTCAGCTGCAATTCTATACGTTACTTCCTCGTTAAAAGCGTATTTAAAGGCATCAAAGTCACATGATCTGTGCCATTAAACTTGATACAGAGTTAGTATTGGCTAGTTTTGCAGTGAACTGAACATTAAACCAGAGATCAAGTGAACTTACTACTCACTGAACAGTCCCAATCTGAATCATAAAAGATTTATTGCCCCAGTAACAGTTACACTGGCGAGGACTTTGCCTTGGTGGTTGGTGCATACATAAACAAACAAACAAACATAATCAACGTTAATATGAAATGGACTAATAGAAATATATACAAAATAGCTGTTTAACATACGAAAAAGGTGGAAGGAGGCTGAATGGAATCAGCTGGGAACATCATGGCCGTATGAACAGTGGTGCGTTCACTAATACAGCACACAATAGTGTTGCCATGATACCAAAATTATGACTTTGATATGATACCCTGCTTGCAGGAGTTTGTGAGTTTGCCTTATTTGATAGTTAACCTCATATTTGAAAAACAGTGCCCCCGCCCACATTGTAACTTTCCGCGTTTTTTTTTAAACAGAGTTTAACAGGTCGCATTGAGGAAGGCCTGGCTGGTCCACACAGTATTCTGGGATGGGAGAAAAACATGCTCTGGTTTATTGGCATTTCTTTAAACCAATCACAATCATCTTAGCGTTGGACGTAGCAACGGTGCCTCTGCAAAATAGCCTCGGGAAGGAACTTGTTTTGGTGGAACATGTGTACGTTCAAAAGTAGTTTTAGTCATGCGAGAGAAAACTCAGATTGGACAGATAGTCTAGCTAGCTGTCTGGATTTACCCTGTAGAGATCTGAGGAGCAGTTAACCATAGTCCTCACAAATCTACTGGAGGTTAGAACGCCAACACAAAGAAAGAGGAAGGGGACGGACATCCGGCCGAAAAGAGTGACATCCAGCAGAATTTCGCGGCAACGCAGCAATCACAGAAGTGGAACATCGTGGATGTAGACTATGCTGAGAGAAGGACTGTACAGCCACTGATTTAATCTTCTTTTAAACTGCATTTGTTCACTCCATCCCTCTGGTTAGCTCTAACTAAATCCTGTAACACACAGTTTATTTTTTGATGCATCAGTTCAAAAGATTAAAAATAGCGGTAGGAAACATCTGGTTCTGTGTTAAAAAGTGAACAACTTTAACTCCCAAGAACAAACATCCAATCACTTAGTACAAAATTGTGTCATGTGAGCCACTAACAATTACAGTGCTCAAAAATCTTAAAATCTGCAGCTTAAATGAGTTCACTTTGAACTATTGCGCCAAATCTTTTTACAACTGTGGAAACAGAGCATGGTGAAAAACACTTTGGGAACCAGCAGATATGTCTGGTCTCCCTTCCGATCAGACAGATTTCCAGCAGCTAAGATCCTGAGCTGAGAGCCGGGCCAATCACAACCATTTATCTTATACGAGGGCTGTTTCAGACAATGACTGACAACCTGCGGAGCCTTTGTGCTTCATGACATAAATGTTTGGCTTGGCACCAGGGACACACTACGGCGAGCATAAACCCAGCTTAGTAAAGAGGAGCGCCTTTGAGGCATTTTTGTTTACAACCAAGATGGCTGCACCTCATGTGGAACCTTCTATTTTCAAATTGATGGCAAAAGCGGCAATACTCGTTCACAGACATATTGATGCTACACCATCACAGTTCATCTCTGCACACTGTAGTGTGTTTACATTTGTCCGTCAGCTAAGCGCTAAACCACGTTTCCTTGCTCTGATTGGTTGTAGGTCTATCCAATCGCATCCAGAGGCATTTTGGTTGACAGCCGTTGATATCGCCTCTTGGAAATCGAAAATGACCTGCAAGGTTCCAGACTAACAGCATTTGTGATTTGGTCTGACAATGTCAGGCTACCAGAACTATTTACACTTGGCAATGATACGTGCAGACAAAAAATTGTCTGTCTCCAAACATGGTTAATTGTACTGATGCTAATGGCGAGGACTCAAAAAGAACTTCAAATGAATTGTTATTAAAAAGTCTAGCTAACAAAGGAACACAACTGTAGTTCAGTATAGGTCTGTAGATTGATACTAGATAGCTAAGGAAGTGGTCATCCATGGACCCTTCAGTGATTTTACGGCATTCAGGTCTCATCTTCACATGTCACACAATTGCAATGGCCTCCATTGTAAAAAAACAACAACTACAAAAGCAGAGAGGGGAACCAAGCTTTCAAACATTGGGCAAGTCAAAGGGAAATAAGGATTGAAGGGGCTTTTTTGACTGTTGATCTTCAACTCAATATGTGCCTCATTTTCCATTGTAATCCTGTACATGATTATTGTGATCTACGCTCTGTGTATCCTATTTTAGTTGGACAGCGTAACAGAATGTTCCCATCATGCATCCTCTGAGTGTTGTACTGACGAGATCCAGGTGAATTCAGTTTCTTTCAGTGAAATTAAAGCTATGAGGTCAGTTACCATTCCTTAGGACTCAAAACATCCTGCATTTCAGAACACTATTTTACAGCTAGCCACACACACACACACACACACACACACACACACACACACACACACACACACACACACACACACACACACACACACACACACACACAGGCCTTTGACTGGTGATATCTAGGACATGTTGATGGCGTCTCAAAGGATTACGGCACATGCAGCATTATGCCTGTGTCACATTAGCAGATTAACACTATTAAAGCCTGTGATCAATTGACAGCTGTTTTGAGTTTTTGAACTGAAGAAATCTTAGCTTTTAAAATGTTATCCAGTAACCTTTTTATTAACCGTCTTCAATGACAAAATAAAGTTTAAGGATAAGGCTGAAAAGTATTAGAGTATACACGGGTGTCAGACTGGGAGGAAAGAGGGTACTGAGTACCCAGGGCCCTCGTGTGAAGAGGGCCCAAAAAGATGCTAGAATGAATAGTTGTGGATGCGGGGAGTGGCCCATAGAGAATGCCTTTCTACAGGACCCAGAATTTAGTGCTACGCCCCTGACAGTATATGTTTTTCTTATCGTCAACAAATCCCATTAAAGTACAAGACCAACAATGACTTGATCCTACTAACAAGTTCTGTCTATTTTAAGTTGACCCTACATACTACATTTGCAGAAAATACTTAGTACAGCACCAATACATGGATTCATACATTGCTGAAAATAGTCACCAACAAGTGCATTATTTCCTCACCCATTTTGAATGTTATCACCCAACTGAATGGGCGTTTTCAGTTGTTACCAGCCTCGTAGATATGGGAAAGAAAGGGCCTGCTACACCTACTAGTAGATTCAGAATGACGTTATCATCTGTTTGCATGGTAACAGTTGCCGTTAGTGCGGTCTTTTTAACGCTCTGGGGTTCCCGTTGTGTAACAAGACAAATGTTACTTCGTTAGGTTTAGGCAACACAACTACTTGGCTAGATTTAGTAAAGGGTTTCAGTTGAAATACTAACGATTGTGTTAGGTAAGAACATTATGTAAGTAACCTTCCATAAGAAACTTTTTCTCGTCTTGATTTTCCGTGTTTGATATTATTGTAAGTTTTAAGTCTTGGTATTAAAGTTAAATCACATGAACATTGTCAACAACCAATGGGTGTGCACCAAACAGGAAGCAGCAACAGCTAGAGCCAGTGTTGTTTATTGTTGCTATGGTGCTAAGTTAAAAGCTAAAGAGGGAAAGTTGCTGATTTTCAACCCGTATGAAGTGTGTCATCCAACGGGAGATTTAACGGTGGATAAACGCAGACCTCCGGGTACTGGAGACATTCATTGGCTTACCAATCGATGATATTGGCCTACTGAGCCAACTAGGAGGTAGAGTAGGGGCATACTGCCTCATATCTATGGTAGAGATAACAACTGATAACACCCATTCAATCGGCCGATAATGTTCAGAGACGGTGATTTCCTCCTCTTTGAGTTATGTTTCCTAAAACCTAGAGTGACCAGCCGGATTAGGAAATGACTGAGCCTCATTTAAAAAGAAAATAGTACATATTTGTGACCTGTGAACTGTGATTCTATTGGCAGAATTGAGATAATTTTCAGGCTGGCTGAAATATATGTCATATGTTTAGTGATCTAAACATATGATGTCTATTCTGCTGAACACTGGGTCTGAAGAAGTTTAGATATTTAAAACATTGACAAGATTTTTTCTTGTTTCTTGGTCTTCTCTTGCACCACTTATTAGCCAGACTGACTCTTTAGTGTCAACTCCGTTCTTATATTCTCTTTCCTTTTCCTTGTCTCTGTTGTTCTCCATTAAAGACAGCAGCAGTCCCAAAACAGTATAAAAGTGATTTGTGCGGAGACTACTTGTAGTTAATGTTCATAAAAACTACAGGCCCAATAATCTGCTCAACCCTGCATCGATACAATAAAAAAAAGACTCATTAGCATCATAACAGGCAGGCTTAATAGACAGGGACTCCAGGAGATGATGCTTCATCATGTTCTCTTCATTAGGTTTTATTATAGGTAATTCCTTCAGCTCTTACCATCTCGCTCCCCACATTCAATGGCAGGTGAGAGGCTCGGGCCATAAAAAAAAACACCCCTTGTGTCTTATTAGCTGACAATGGCACTGTAATGAGACTTTCAGTGGTGTGGTGCTGGTAAATATGGAGGGTGGAGAAGCAGCTAAAGCAGTACTAGCCAAGGCCCAGGGTCATCAGCAAGCTAAACTTCTCCAGTAGCCATGCAGGATTATGAGTAGGGCTCTGTCTTTTTTGAAAAGTATGCAATTGTGCATAGTGTAACCGATATAGAAATAGGGCCCTGTCCTTGTTTCTATTTACCAAGTCTGGAACAACGGAAGTACATTTCCAGGATGAAGGATAAAAAGTCAGGCTTTGCCTCTCACCTTTCGCTCTCTGTGTGTTGCCGTTCTCAAAATCCCTTCGATCCGGGAAACAACAACATCAAACCTCAAACTAGCAAGCTACACGCTGAAAATGTAAAGTTTTGAAGATTTGTATTGTGCAACAAGACAGGCCTGCTTGGTTCTTTCAGGAAATGATTGTAAAGATTTACAAAGAATATGTTTACGGCATTTCCTCTCACGTTTTGGGGCCAATTGGTGGGATTACTGTTGACAAAATACACACGGAGATACACTGGTAAGAGCCAATCAAGTTTAACCATGGACCAGCTAATTTAAATAGCTCACGTTACTGGATTGTGTCAACAGTTAACTTCATTTAATATTGGATGTGGGGTTTTCTTTTGCGGGGTGCAAATGTTCCACCAAAACAAGTTCCTTCCTGAGACTATTCTGCAGAGCCACCATCGCTGCGTCTGGAGCTTAGCGCCTCCCAAGACGATTGTGATTGGTTTAAAGAAATGCAAACAACCCAGAGCGTTTTTTTTCTCCTATCGCAGAATGCATTTCTGGTGTAGCCAGACCTGACTCCACAGCAAGTGGGGAGATAGGTCTGGCAATGCAAGACTACTATTTACGTCATTCCTGTTGTCATATTTTAATAATTTCAATTTAATTTTCTAAAGTACAGGGTTACAAGGATGAGAGGGAGGGTGAGAGGGAAAGTAATAGATTTGGATGAGTGCAACAGGGTTTATACATTATCCCATTCCACTTGCAATTGTTGTTATTTAATATCAATGTGTATTCATTGGCTCATGGGCGCCCTCTCTCTAAAGATAGTAGATAAATGCCACTGGCTGTTGATTAATCTGCCAGTTATGAAGGATGTGCCCAAGGTGAGTTGCCGAGTGCACCACGGTGTACAAATATTGTGTATTTCTGTCCGTACATTCACTGTATGAACATATGTGCACTGTGATTTATGAAAATATTAATAAGAGTTACAAGTGGGTTCTTGTACTTTTTCGAGTGCTACCATGTTAAAATAGCATCATAATGCACTTTCTAGTTAGCCTCTGTGCTAAAATAACATGCTATTCTTTTGTAGTGTGCTGTGAGACAACTGTATGACTGACAAGTACATACAGTACTCTGTTCCTATTCAGGTACCATATTATCATATTGTATTTGTTGTAACTTTAGCATGGCTGTTTATTCATTGCCAGTCATGAGAGACTATAAGTATGCTGGGTGTAAGCAACTGTAAGCCAACTTTATGACTGACCAGTACATACTCTGTTCCTATTCAGATAACAAACAGGCCCATCGCGGCATAAAAGATTGAGTCTCCTGCTCGTCATTCTACACACCACGCAGAGTCAAGGGGTTGCTTAAACCAGCCAGCCATAGAAGTGCGACTGAGCGTGGTTACATGAGCAAAGGGGAGGCCAGGAAGGCAGGTAGATGACATGAGAGGCATCGAAAGTTGAGAGGGGAAAAAAGAGGGGATGAGAGACAAGAGGGGCATGTGCTGAGGGAGTGAACATGCTTCGAGGACAAAGTGAGCGTATCCCTACTGGTTCAAAGGGGCCATCCATGACTCTGGCCTAGTGAGATCTCCTGAGAGGAGCTAACGGATGGATAGACAGGACGGTTCCTGTGGCTTACGGGGAGACGATAGAGACAGTGGGAAGGAGGAGAGGACAAAGGACAAGGGGATAAAGATAGAGACCAACATGTTTTATCAAATCTGACAAGTGTAGTCTTAGTGTCCCCTGTTACGCCCCGGTCTAGGAGTGTCAGAGCGCAACACACAAAAAAAGGAAATGGGAGAGTGGAAATTGAATTGACAATAGCAATGTATTCCTTCAACATGAAATAATTGCCACAACCAAACACAAACATTTTACAAAATATCTTAATAATTAGCTACCAGAAGCTTACCTTCGGGGTGAATCAATGCCAAAATAATAAACAGAAACCACCTATTACAGTTTTGCCTAAATAGTCCATAGTCTCGATTTGCCAGACCTTCCTCCACAGTGCACATTTTGTTAAACCAATTACAATCGTCTTGGGCGGTGCTAAGCGCCAGACGGAGCAAGTTGTTTTAGTCGTGCAACAGAAAACTCAGATTGGATAGAGCAGTCGAGCAGATAACCATAGTTTAGAATTCAAACACAAAGAAAGAGGAAGGGGACGGACATTCGGCTGAAAAAAGGGACATCCGGCGGAATTTTCTCGGCAACGGAAATGGAACGTCATGGATGTAGACTAGTCTAAACCTAACCCAAAAATAAGGTTTTCTAGATGACCTGCCAAATGTATGACACCATGCATTTCTTAAGGATTTTTCAACATCATTATAGTTTTTTGTATACCTGGTATTGTTTACCATACAAAAATTAAATAACAATGAATATGACAAATAAATTGTAGCACAACGTCCACTTACTGGATATTCATCAGCAGATGGAACCACAGACTCAAGTTTTCAAATCAGGTACTGGTGACTCCATCCACGGACAAAGGCCACCAGCGCTGGAGAATTTACTGTGCTATGAGTTACATTACTATTTCCAAGGTTATTATTAACCTTCAAGGTAAAAAAAAAAATGAATGTGTATTGCTAGTGTTTTCAAAAGCCTGATATATCTTATTCCACTACGTCATAGAGCTCCATTGTTGTCCAAAAAACTATTAAAACACATCAGTGACTCACACTGTTGAACTGGCTGACATGTCTCTTCATTACCATGAACACACACGCTGTACTTTATTTTGACACAGTCCCACACACACTGTCCTGCTGCCCCAAATACTTACACACGTGTATTAAACCTCGGCTGACAATAGTCCAGAGTAATTGCATTTTTTTGAGTAATGTTTGCTGAAAACTACAGTGGCTAGCAGTTGTAAGGAATTTCTGAACCCTTTAAAAGAAAAAATATATATATTTGTGGCCTAAGTTGTACTTAGGAACCAGTGGGAACCAGATCTTAGAGGCGGGTTAACACCTTCTTGGTCTTTTAATAGGATTTGTTGACAGTAAGAAATATGTAGAATATTGCCAGCCTTATCTGTGAAGAAGAATAGACTTGTTTCCAGACGCCAACATGCAGATAAAGGGACAGAGAAAAACTAAAATAGACAGAAATGGCCTTGTTTATTGTAAAGCATCCCCTTTGTGTATAATAAAACTGCATTCCAAAAAGTGGTAAGGGATATATTGTTTATTACATTTGGGGACAACATTGAATCCAGCAAAACAGCTTTTAAGAGAATTGACAAAACCAATACAATACTTAGCTTCAGAAGAAGAGATCAATGAGAGGGGCCCTGCCAATTTATACACCGTGAGAGGGAGTTTCTAACATGTTCTTTGGGGACATGAAACACATCAAAACTTAGGATACTTCCTTATTTTTTTCACAATACCTTAAGTTTAGTGCCTGCAGTAAATTAGTGAGTTTTCTCTTGGCTTATAAGTCTCCCTAAAAGTGCCGATATACTTGCTTTTAACTACGCGTCCGCGATTGAAGACCTTTCCTGCATTGCTTTGGAGCGTAGGTTGTTGCACGTCTTCTGAAATCAATGCTACGCATTTGCAAGATGCAATTCAGCACATAAACGTGGAGGCGGTATATCATTTCACAGGCAGGTCAGCAGCTGTTCCACACTCCAGCCCAGGAATATCTTCCAGGGATGATACGGCCCTGATCTGCTCCCTAGTGGATATATACGTTCAGAAGACTGTTGCGTATATATATATATATATATATATATATATATATATATACATATAATTGCCTCTTCTGAAGAGTCCATTATGTTTTATTTTTTTGTGTGTTTTATTTGACAGGACAGTTGAAGACATAAACGGGGAGAGAGAGGGGAAATGCAGCAAAGGGCCGCAGGTCGGAGTCGAACCCGGGCCTGCTGCGTCGAGGAATAAACCTCTACTCTACATATGGGCGCACGCTCTACCAACTGTCCAATCCTTGCGCCCCATCATGTTGTTTTTTTTATCCTCTGTGTCCTCCTTGGCTACTATCAACTGCATGGAGGAGGGGTGGGGTTGATGCGTGATCACGGAAGGCTTGTATCATGTGGACGCGCCAACAGTTTTGTTGTCATTACTTAGAATTCCTCATGGGGGAGACTACGCACTATAGCTTTAGGTAAACAAAGGAAAAGAGAAACGAGAGGTGGGAATTCTAGGCAAAGAGGGAGCAGGGAATGGATGGGGGTGGGGGGCAGTGCTGACCTCTCCAGTTAGTGTGATTTTAACATGTCCAGCTCCCCCTGGCCCCATCCCACTTCCCCCATCGCCCCTCGATAAATAAACCAACCCTCTGCCAGGCGAGCAGAAGAGAGATTCTTCATTACTGTGCTCTCCGCCCAGTGCTTCCTGTCTCCACCCGTCTGGGGTGATGCCAGCATTTGGATAGGTGATTCATCTAATCAGGTAATTAGGCGCTTGCTTGGGTCAACGCTGCATTTTGGGTAAGGTTTTTGACAGAGGAGACTGAACAGAGGCTAGGTCACAACACAACCCAAAGTTAAATCAAAGTCTCAACAAGTGAGCACGGAAAACAATTACAGCCCCGGACAATTCAATGGAGGAAATCTCAAAAATCCATTATGGATTAGTGAAAAGGAATGTAGCTATAACAACAGCTTACAGGGTGATGAAAAGAATCAATAGGTTAGAATTTAGATATTTCTGAGTCAGAGCTGCACATTTGCAATGAACTACTTAAAAAGCAGAGCAGAGTTGACGAGGAACATTTCTATCAATGCTCAACAGACTCCCCTCTGCCTTCCATTTCAAATGGCTCATTAT
The DNA here is from genome assembly GCF_010015445.1 of Perca fluviatilis. Lineage (NCBI taxonomy): Eukaryota > Metazoa > Chordata > Actinopteri > Perciformes > Percidae > Perca > Perca fluviatilis. The sequence continues at coordinate 1,472,541 of NC_053123.1, read as the reverse complement.
GTTCACTCTCTCCGGAATTCACTTCACTTTCAGTCGTTCCTAGCGGTTAGTAGAGGTGGAAGTCTCAAATTACTTTGTTCAATTCAGTTCAAAGATTCATAGTCACTGAATATTTAGATTGTTCACTTTTTTTCCAACCTAAGCTGAAATGCACTTTGGTATGAACATTTAATACAAAAAACTTAAAATTACAGAAAAAAATATATATAATTACAAAACCAATGGCACTTCTCACTATGCAAGTCTATTGCAGAATGCCCTAAGAGGCTCCAGTTTTGTTTTAGATTCACACAATCTAAATGTAGTCTGAGAAACTATTTATTTTCCCGACAATACAATACACTTTTAATGCTTAACATTAAATTCAAACTTGCAGATGAAAACAAACCTTTCCATGTAGGAGCCCCACTAAAATGCCCACGTTTGTCTCCAAAAGAAAAGTAAATGAAGTTTGTATGTGTTCCAGTCTACGTTAAGTCTATTATTATCCAAATAATGAAGACCCAAACCCTTCAGAAGACCTCACTATCATGAATCATACATTCTTAATTAGTGTCAAACACTCATTTTGTATTATTGCCTCAGCATTGTCACAATGAGTAGACTCCTGCTCTCCCTGAAACTGGAGTTAAGTCGCGTCGACTTAACTCTACAAGTTAACTACGGTGACAATGAGTCTAGCGTCGACATTGAGCTGCTTGTGGAAGTCAAAGTCAATGAGAAGCCATTATGCAGAAAATATAGCGGTGAAGCAGCGATAGTATCTGGATAAGTGAGAGAAACAGGTAGGAGGAAACAGAGACGTGAGGAGCACAGAGTGTGTGAGAGAAGTAAGACAACAGACATAAAGGATTTGAGACGAGACGGAGAAAGAGACGAAGGAGAAGGAAGGAGACGGGAAAAAATGGGAGGGGTGTGAAGGGAGGGGGGATTCATTTTTGAGACAATGAAAAATTCATAGCACCTTCACCGGCTGCCAGCCTGAATCAAAGGAGGATATGCATTGCTGACGGGCATTGCAGGAATAAAATCAATTTATCACTGATTTCACGAGGGGGGTTAAAAATATCCCCATCACTTATTTATGTCTTCGTCGTCCCTTGGCACCCCGAGAGTGAGGTGACAGCCACCCTGCAGAGAGCCATACTGCTTTTCTGTCCCTTCAAGGATGCTAATTCACACAGACAGCCGCTAAGAGGGCCTGAACATGACATTGGCATGCATACGCTGCAGTTTTCTGATGTGCACATCAAGAGATATAAACCAGGTTGCCTCACGTTCTCACTGCACACACTTTGCATCTGCTCTGCAGAGACATAACTTGTAGGTCTATCTATAGATACCTGCAAAGCATGCAGGTTATGTGTGTGCCTGATATAATGGACTGATCACTCTTTTTTGTAAATAGTACTATTAAAGGAATACGCCACCGTTTGTTGAAATAGGGCTTATCATGGTCTACCCTGGCTGTAGATAGGTGGGCCAACGCATTTTTTGTCTCAGTGCAAGTAATTAGGTTTTTTTTTGTCTTTTGTTGGCTCACTTTTACTCACAACATGCTAACCGGCAACATAGGATTCCATTCACTACGCTAAGCTAACTAGTGGCGGCGCTGCGGTGTTGCACCGGACTAAAACAATGCATACACAAAAAATGCGTTGGCCCACCTATCTACAGCTAGGGGAGACCGTGATAAGCCCTATTTCAACAAACGGTGGCGTATCCCTTTAAGACATCCCATCCATCCCTGATATTATTGAGGTTCTAGACTGGATCAACGGAAGTACATAGGATAAAGCCTGACTGTTTTCAAAATCCCTTTGCTTCTGGAAACAACAACCTTAGACTTAAAAAGATACATGCTGAAAATGTCATGTTTTGAAGAACATTTAGACTGTCCTGCTTGATTCTTTCAGGGAATGATGGTAAAGATTTATAAAGAATATGTTTACGTCGTTTCCTCTCTAACTGGGATGTTTTGGGACTGATTGGTGGGATTGCTGTGGACAAAGTACACACGGAGATACACTGGTAAGATCCAATGAGGTTTAACCATGTATCAGCTAATTTACAGTTAACTTCATTTAATTTTGTATGTGGTGTTTTCTTTTGCGGAGTGCAAATGTTCCACCAAAACAAGTTCCTTCCAGAGACTATTCTGCAGCTATTCCTATCCCAGAATGCGTCTATGGTGGAGCCAGACCTTACTCCACAGCGCTGTGAAGATAGGTTTGACAAATGCGAGACTATGGAGGATGAATTAGACAGGTATCCATAAACAATAGAAACATTCAGTGTTAAAGAAAATGTGTTACATTTTGGGAAATACCTTCATTTGTTTGCTTGCCAAGAGTTAGATGAGCAGATTGATACCACTCTCATATCTGTACATGTATGAAGCTACAGCTGTCGATTGGTTAGCTTAGCTTAGTTTAGCATAAAGACTGGAAATATATATTTTGTGATTATCATGAGCTTTGATTGGATTCTTTGGCAATATTGAGTAATAAAGTGAGTACAAGTGTTTCACAGTGTGCATGATTATTTGTTTTTTTACTATAGTTTTCACCTGTAAATTCATTCCTCTTTAGTAATTAACATCTTAGAGTTTTCCTGTCATGGGGGAAGTATGGTGGATCAACAAGAGTCTCAATAGCCCAGGACTGTACAACTTTTCAACATAAATTTATAGTAATATACTGGCAGCAGCTATGCCAGTAAACTACTGTTTATTTACAGAATGCGTACTGTTTTTTAAAGTTTAAGGTGTTTTACTGTAAATAGACAGTTAACAGACAGTTACAGCCTGTATTATTTAAATGTACAGTAATAATTCCCACCTTTCCCTTTTTCTCAAGATGCATTGGTATTAACAGTAAATACCTGTAACTTGTAACATTCGCAGATAGTGTTGTAATATTATTTTCTCCCAGAATGCATTGCCACTTACAGTATGATCCTGTATAACATTAACACAGTACGATACTGTGAGATTTTAGCTGTAAATTTACATCAAAGGTAATTACAGTGTATTTGTCCACGTTGCCAAGGATAATATTATAGAAGAAAACTTGAAATGTATTCATTTGAAACTGGTTAGATTTAAATACTGAATTTTTTTTTTCTTCCAGAAACAAAGTCTTAAAAAAATCCAAATAGATTGAACCTTATATCAGATGATATTGCATTCTGCATGTCTGACACACACAAGGACACAATAGGCCTTCCACCATTACAGACATGCATTCTATCAACCCGTGAGGTGTCCTGCTCCATGATTGTTAAGTAATTGCAGTAGTAATGGGCCTGCCCTTCCACCTTCCCTATATGATATCCACCACATGTGAGGTCATTAGAGTAAGTGAGTCCCTTTCACTGAGGGGATCAGGTAACCAAGGTGATACTTCATCTGTTAGAGGGACACACAGGGACACAGGGAGTGTGTTTCAGGTGAGCACACACACACACACACACACACACACACACGCACGCACACACACACACACACACACTCACACAATGACAGCTGCCAGTGTTGGAATGTAACTAAGTACATTTATTCAAGTACTGTACTTAAGTCCAAATGTTGAGGTACTTGTACTCTACTTGAGTCTTTTCTTTTCATGCCACTTACTACTTGTACTCCGCTACATTGATGATGATGAATAATTTTATTTTGGTTAACATACGTGAAAGAAACAAGTAATTCCCACAATTTGCCACAGTAGCTAACCGAAAAAGGAATAGGCTGAAGCCAAGGCTTATTTTTGCCAATCCCATAATCCCCAAAGAATCACCCAGAAATCCAACAAAACTAAATTGAACTAAATACTTCCATCCATCCATCTTCGTCCGCTTATCCGGTGTCGGGTCGCGGGGGGAGCAGCTCCAGCAGGGGACCCCAAACTTCCCTTTCCCGAGCAACATTAACCAGCTCCGACTGGGGGATCCCGAGGCGTTCCCAGGCCAGGTTGGAGATATAATCCCTCCACCTAGTCCTGGGTCTTCCCCGAGGCCTCCTCCCAGCTGGACGTGCCTGGAACACCTCTCCTAGGGAGGCGCCCAGGGGCATCCTTACCGAGATGCCCGAACCACCTCAACTGGCTCCTTTCGACGGCAAGGAGCAGTGGCTCTACTCCGAAGCTCCTCACGGATGACTGAGCTTCTCACCCTATCTCTAAGGGAGACGCCAGCCACCCTCCTGAGGAAACCCATTTCGCGCGCTTGCACCCTGGATCTGCTTTTCGGTCATGACCCAGCCTTCATGACCATAGGTGAGGTAGGAACGAAAACTGACCGGGTAGATCGAGCGCTTTCGCCTTCTGGCTCAGCTCTTTTCGCCACAACGGTGCGATAGATGGAATGTAATACCGCGACCGCTGCGCCGATTCTCCGACCAATCTCCGGTCCATTGTCCCCTCACTCGCGAACAAAACCCCCAAGGTACTTGAACTCCTTCACTTGGGGTAAGGACTCATTCCCTACCTGGAGAAGGCATTCCATCGGTTTCCTGCTGAGAACCATGGCCTCCGATTTAGAGGTGCTGATCCTCATCCCAACCGCGTTCACACTTGCGGCTGCGAACCGATCCAGTGAGTGCTGAAGGTCGCAGGCCGATGATGCCATCAGGACCACATCATCTGCAAAAAGCAGCGATGAGATCCCCAGCCCACCCGAACCGCAACCCCTCCCCACCCGACTACGCCTCGATATCCTGTCCATAAATATTACAAACAGGATTGGTGACAAAGCGCAGCCCTGGCGGAGGCCAACCCTCACCTGAAACGAGTCCGACTTACTGCGAGAACCCGGGACACGCTCTCACTTTGGTCGTACAGAGATTGGATGGCCCTGAGTAGAGACCCCCTCACCCCATACTCCTCGCAGCACCTCCACACAGCTCTCCCGGGGGACCCGGTCATACGCCTTCTCCAAATCCACAAAACACATGTAGACCGGTTGGGCATACTCCCAGGCCCCTCCAGGATCCTTGCGAGTGAAGAGCTGGTCCGTTGTTCCACCGACCAGGACGGAATCCGCGATTGTTCCTCCTCAACCTGAGGTTCGACTATCGGCCGAACCCTCCTTTCCAGCACCTTGGAGTAGACTTTACAGGGAGGCTGAGAAGTGTGATACCCCTGTTTAATTGGCACGCACCCTCTCGTCCCCTTTTTAAAAAGGGGAACCACCACCCCAGTCTGCCACTCCTTTGGCACTGTTCCAGACTTCCACGCAATGTTGAAGAGACGTGTCAACCAGGACAGCCCCTCCACACCCAGAGCCTTGAGCATTTCTGGACCGGATCTCATCAATCCCCGGGGCTTTGCCACTGTGGAGTTGTTTGACTACATCAGTGACTTCCGGCCCGGGAAATCACGCGACAATCCCCGTCATCCTCCAGCTCTGCCTCTAACATAGAGGCGCATTAGTCGGATTCAGGAGTTCCTCAAAATGCTCCTTCCACCGCCCTATTACCTCCTCAGTTGAGGTCAACAGTGTCCCATCCTTACTGTACACAGCTTGGATGGTTCCCCGCTTCCCCCTCCTGAGGTGGCGAACAGTTTTCCAGAAGCACTTTGGTGCCGACCGAAAGTCCTTCTCCATGTCTTCTCCAAACTTCTCCCACACCCGCTGCTTTGCCTCTTTCACGGCAGAGGCTGCAGCCCTTCGGGCCCTTCGGTACCCTGCAACTGCCTCCGAGTCCTCTGGGATAAATATCCCGGAAAGACTCCTTCTTCAGTCGGACGGCTTCCCTGACCACCGGTGTCCACCACGGTGTTCGTGGGTTACCGCCCTTGAGGCATCTAAGACCCTAAGACCACAGCTCCTCGCCGCAGCTTCAGCAATGGAAACTTTGAACATTGTCCACTCTGGTTCAATGCCCCCAGCCTCCACAGGGATGCACGAAAAGCTCCCGCCGGAGGTGCGAGTTGAAAGTCCGTTGGACAGGGGCCTCCTCCAGACGTTCCCAAATTTACCCGCACTACACGTTTGGGCTTACCAGGTCTGTCCAGAGTCTTCCCCACCCCTGACCCAACTCACCACCAGATGGTGATCGGTTGACAGCTCTGCCCCTCTCTTCACCCGAGTGTCCAAAACATACGGCCTCAGATCAGATGAAACGATTATAAAATCGATCATTGACCTAGGGTGCTCTGGTACCAGGTACACTTATGAGCATCCCTATGTCGAACATGGTGTTCGTAAGTATAGACAATCCATGACTAGCACAGAAGTCCAACAACAAACAACCACTCTGGTTTAGATCAGGGAGGCCGTTCCTCCCAATCACGCCTTCCAGGTGTCTCCATCATTGCCCACGTGCGTTGAAGTCCCCCAGCAGAACAATGGATTCCCCCACTGGCGCCCCATGCAGGACTCCACTCAAGGTCTCCAAGAAGGCCGAATACACGAACTCCTGTTTGGTGCATATGCACAAACAACAGTCAGAGTTTTCCCCCACAACCCGCGGCGTAGGGAGGCGACCCTCTCGTCCACCGGGGTAAACTCCAACGCAGCGCGTAGCCGGGGGTTGTTTGGGTTCCCACACCCGCCTGGCCACGCACCCTGAGCAACTCCGGAGAAGAAAAGAGTCCAACCCCTATCCAGGAGTACAGTTCCAGAACCGAGACTGTGCGTAGAGGTAAGCCCCACCAGATCTAACCGGTAGCGCTCCACCTCCCGCACCAGTTCGGCTCCTTCCCCACAGAGAGGTGACGTTCCACGTCCCCAGAGCCAGCGTCTGCTGCCCGGGTCTGGTCCGTCGAGGCCCCTGACCTTCACTGCCACCCATGTGGCAGCGCACCCGACCCCAGCGGTTCCTCCCACAGGTGGTGGGCCCATGGGCTGGAGAGATGGGAGCCACGTAGCTTGTTCGGGCTGTGCCCGGCCGGGCTCTGTGGCAAACCCGGCCACCAGGCGCTCGCCGACGAGCCCGCCGTCTGGGCCTGGCTCCAGACGGGGGCCCCGGGCTTCCTCCGGGCAGGGTCACTCCATTTCTACCTTGTTTTTCCATTGGGGTTTTTGAACCATTCTTTGTCTGGCCCCTCACCTGAGACCACTTTGCCTTGGGAGACCCTACCAGGAGCACAAAGCTCCAGACAACACAGCCCTCAGGTTCACAGAGACACACAAACCTCTCCACCACGATAAGGTGAACTAAATACTTGATCCTAGTAAATTTACATTTTAATCAAATTATGTCATATGTCTTCATTATTTTAGATTTGAAAGCTTTTTTGAAAACTCAACACACGTTCACATTTCCAACTCATCATTAAGTTCATTCCATAACTTAACCCCCAAAACTGAAACACATCTATATTTAACATTAGTCCTCACTTTCGCAGTTTTCCTTTTTAGAGATATATATTCTACTTTTTACTCCACTACATTCATCTGACAGCTATACTTACTAGTTACTTTACAAATGAAGAGTTTTGCACACAGAACACATACAATACGATATTTTCTTATAAATTAAAGTAGCCAACAATATAAGGGCCTACAAGTCCGGCTGAGATGATTAGACCATTAAACACACAACTGGTTGGATCCTTTACTCTTTCTACAATGAGAGGATTTTTCTGCATTGAGTACGTTTACTTTTAATACTTTAAGTACATTTTCCTGATGACACATACTTTCACTTAAGTAACATTTTCAATGCAGGGCTTTTACTTGTAACAGAGTATTTTGTCAGTGTGCTATTAGTACTTTTAACTAAAGTAAAGGATCTGAATACTTCTTCCACTGCTGTGTCCTGCCAACTTTGGCATGGAAAAAGCTAAAGATATGAAATAATATCAGAAGACCATAAATGGTATATCAAACTAACTACATTGGACTGACAGACTGCTTCTTTTTCTTGACTTGAATAAAACTGAAAACTTGAACACTGTGAACTCAAGGCCACATAGACTCGGAGTCGCTCCAAAAGAATCAAAAGGCATCGTCTTGACAGCTCTTTCATGAAAAGGTGGAATGGTGGAATGCAATTTATGAATAAAATGTTTCCCTTGTTATTTAGATCTGTGGCAGCCTGTATTTTATCTACCCGTCTCTGCCCTAACTGAGCTGTACTTTTCTTACTGTAATTGTGGATCCTGTATGGATGGGAAACAGCATAGGGATTTTTTTTCAGTGTCTTAAAGCAAAAATTTGTATTATAGACCTACTATGAGTATCTCATAGTATTGGGCATCGAGATCCGGATCCAAACTTGGTATTATTTGGTAATCACGATTCCAATTGAATTGTTTCTTCATTGGAATCGTTTGGAATTTGATGATTGGTTCCAAATTTAAGACGCGCAAGTTTTGGTTTCCATGGCGGCCACCGTACCTCCAGGCGGCCGTTGTGTTGCAGCCACGGAGCACAGAAAGCGCCGCTCTAAAGTGGGTTTATTTTACGCTGACAACGCGGTAGAGCTATAAATTACCATTCAAATTTTAGTTTTTTCCTTCTTATCTGTGAAATAAGCATGTGACCCATTTAAACTCCACCCCTCAAATAATCGGAATTGAAAATCTTTAGAACCTGAAACGAAAGAAAGAATCATAATTGGAATCATAATTGTTCAAATCAAAACGATGCCCAACCTTATTTGTTAGATAGCTGGATAAGCTTGGATTGATCTTTTATTTATTTGTTCCATTCAGTTTTCACTGCCTCTGTATAGCACTTAACATGTATTTATTTACTGGGCTGTTTCTAATGTGTAGTAGATTGTTTTTTAGCTTCTGGTTCTGGCTCACAATGTGACAGACACATGATGATTAAATAATAATGGAGATAAAGTAAAGTAAAATTGATTGCATTGAGCAGAGGCTTGTGGCATTAACTTTACTTTTCCCCCCCAAACAGCACAGCCCTCTGTTAAAACTGGACCACATTTTTATTGAAAAGTTTGAACTATTATTTTGATGGTATTTGATGACCATAGCAAACCTTCACGTTTCAACACATTCTCACACCCAACTCGTAAAATAAGGACGTTCGGTCAGGAGCCTTTCTCGCTCTTATTGACGTTAAAAGTCTCCTTTAGCGTCTCATGTAAACGTGCTTGGTCGCCACTATTGCCAAGCGGGGGAGGACGCCTCACACACCGGGAGACGGCCGCGGGTGAAGCGCGACAATAACAGAATCGCGGAGGTTGGGTTTAGGAGAAAAACAACGGGGAAAGGACACCTCAAAAGCCGGGAAACGCACGCCGGAGACAGGGAAACAAAAATGCCACACGCGGGACGCAAATCCGAGTCTCCTAAGTCTCCTGAGTGAAAGTCCGGTGTTTTACCCATCCACCACCACCCCAACCAACCTCCTTATACCACTCGCTAAATCTCATCCAACTGCGGCTCTCCCCAGTACGTTACACAAATACGCCGAAGGGTGCCTTTTTCGTCGCATCAGACGCTGAAGGCCACTGACCAAACGTACTTATTTTACGAGTTCGGAATGAGAACGGGTTGCACGTTTACATACATACAGCAGACTTTATCTAGATCAAACTAACTTTTTTAAGTGCTCTGTAGGGAACAGTATGTGACAGAATCACAAAGTAATGTGGATGGCTGAGGTCTCAAATGGGGCAAGGTTCTACGTCAGCAAGCTATTTTTACCTATGCTACACCTGCTAGTCTATATCGACAAAGTTCCACTTCTGGGAATGCTTCGTTGCTGCCGAAATATCCGCTCGGATGTCCTTTTTCGGCCGGATGTCCATTACCTTCCTCTTTCTTTGTGTTGGCGTTCTAAACTCCGGTGGATTTGTGAGGACTATGGTTAACTGCTCCTCAGATCTCTGCAGGGTAAATCCAGACAGCTAGCTAGACTATCTGTCCAATCTGAGTTTTCTGTTGCTCGACTAAAACTACTTTTAAACGTACACGTGTTCCACCAAAACAGGTTCCTTCCCGAGACTCCGGGGCTTAGCACCGCCCATGTTTTTCTCCCATCCAGGAATGCTGTGTGGACTAACCAGACCTTCCTCTGCAGCGCTGTGGAGGAAGGTCTGGCCAAGCAAGACTAACACGTGCAGGCTTGTCTCAAACTAACTAATATAGTGATTTTCACACTTCAGCCTCTTGACTTTTATTTGTTCTTTCTGTGAAGCACTTTGTGACCCCTCTTGTCTGTGAAAGGTGCTATATAAATAAAGTTTACTTACTTACTTACTTACTTACTTACTTACTTGACGTCCAATGGACAAACCCATTCTCACCTAGGCTTGGTGTTTTCTTGGTTTGAGAAGAAGGAAAACGTGTTGGTTTTGCATACAGTATTAATGCGACGCAGTGTGACTGTGTCTGAGGTGTGATTTTCTCACCTTTGGTCGCCATGCTAATGCACACGCTGCTAAGGCCTGTTGGGTGCACACTTGGGTAAGGGGACCAGTGGCGTTTTCTCACAGCCTGTGACCAAGTGTGATTTTAAGGCTTAGCGTCTAGACCCATGACTCTCTCATCCAAGAGAGCTTTTGGCAATTAAATGTAAGAGGCTCTGAGAGTCACAGAAGATAGGCTTAACACTCCATTATTGATTGAAACAGGATTTGAATAAGAGATGTTTTAATCATTGAGCGACAGCACAAACTTCCCGATTCCACAGCTTATTGGGTCTGGTGCATTGTATACAATAATACTGATAGTGTCATATTAATGTTAATTTCAAACTGTACACCAAGTAAAGTATTGCAGTTATGGCTGCATGCAGCATCTACATTTGTATGCAGCTGTTATATTTCACAGAGTGCTACAGAGTGTATTAGATAAATCAGCTAAGTAATACAGTATATATCGCTTCCTGGTCTGTATTAAAAGAGTGCCTTTTTTATTTTAAGAAGAAGGCGTATACCACAATGCTGTAACCCTCCGAAACTACATGTTTAATTGATGAGTTTGGGTAGGAACGGCTCCAAAACTCAATGAAATTAATGGCCAACTTTTTTCCTCAGGTTTCAAAGGCTTCTGCTTTGAAAGATGAACCTGTTGTGCTGAGATTTTGGCAGGGCACGACGATTATTAAATTCATTTAATCTATTAAAGCTGTTCTGCATTACCTAAATGAATTTTTTAATGGGTCGCAGGCTGGCGAGGGTAAAGACACACCAGGGAACATGTACAGCGTTGAAGCAAACGGACATAAACAGAACCAGACAAGGGTATGTGACGGGTTACTCCCCCAAAGCGGCCCTTGCATTATGTGGTTTTAATATCCTAAAGCTCAGCGCTAAGGCAGGGCAGGCCCCTTATGAGACAGCCTATTCAATAAAGCTGAACAAGGTCTTGACTTAAAATGCTGCCAGACACTGTGCTGTGAGCAGAAAAAAAGGGGTTAGTGGGATGTGAATCGGGAAGAGTAAACGTATCAACCTCCTAAACAGTGACTGTAATTTATTATGTGAATTGATTCCATATTTTCACTTTGTCCTTGAAAGTACAATTTTCTTTAAAAACTAGATGTTGTCGTAATAGTGCATACAATAACTTATGGGTTTGTGCAATATCTCTGAATCTCGGAGGATATAATCTGATATTAATTCATATTGTTTTTGCTGTTCCTTGACTTTGGTACAACCTCCTGCAAAAAAGTAATCACGTCTGGGGGGAAGAAACGCCTGCTTGTATACTCTTTTCTTTATTTATCCCTTCTGTGAAGCACTTTAAGTCAATTCAGTTTTATTTATAGTGTCAAATCATAACAGAAGTTAACTTAACTTAACACCTAACCTTTGGAAAAGTACTATAGGGACAAAGGTTGCTTACTTGCTTTGCTTATGATGAGTCAGCTAATAATGAGTCTTAGAATCGTAGGTGTTGACCATGATGTTAACCATTGATGAATGGAATGGATAATAATGACTAGGGGCAGAAAATGGAAATACTTTAGGGATTGACCGATAACGATTATTAATAGTTAATGAAACCGATAACCCATATTTGTGACTGATATGCATTTACAGTGAAAATTAAAATCTTTAAGTAAAAATTAAGATTTTGGAATGTTACAAACTCCAACACAAAACTTATTTATTTTATTTAGATAATATTTTGGGTATTTTAGGCATTTATTTTACCGAACAGCTGAAGACATGAAAGGGGAGATGACATGCAGCAAAGGGCCACAAGTCGGAGTCTAGCCCGTGGCCCGCTGCGTCAAGGAGTAAACCTCTATATATGGGCGCCCTCTCTTCCAACTGAACTACCTGGCTGCCCCACAAACTTTCGTTAAATGCTTTAAGCAATTATTTAATAAATTAGAAACTTTGAACATAATACCCCGGAAAATACAGTCACAGTGCAAATCCATTTTTGCTACACGACTGAAGTGTGGTCTCGCGACGTCATACATCCATGGTTGATGCTCCACACCCTTGACCGGCAGCTGATTGGACGAACGCGTCACGTGGGTCTCTCGGATTTCAAAACGGCCATCATGGCAGCTCGTTGAAAATACGATCTCGAAAATAATTCATGAAACGTGTTTCTGAAAACATTTTAAGTGAGAAAAAGGCCATACAGTTGCTGAATCTGTCTTCATTTCAGATCGACAAAGGTCAGTTTGAAAGATTTTCATCTACTTCCTCTACTTTGGATAGTTGCGTCGCGTTCAACGGAATCATTTGCATAAAGATGGGCATCAGCCAGCTTTTTTTTTTCAAATGCAGCGCCGCCTTCCCGGGATGCTTTGCGGGCGCGTTAAAGTCGCTTGACGTCACCCATAGGAATAAAGTGGAGCGCTGCGCGACAGAAGCGCCGCACGACCAGGTGGATTTGCATTGTCAAATAGTGTTGTGGGCGGGACATTAAGTCAGACTCAGTAGTGAGTGAAACCGAAGCAGAGGGACAGACACAGAGCTGAGGCCGAGCCAAAGTAGAGCACTTTTTAATTCATTAACTTTATCTGTTATCAGACAAATAAAACGCTGATAATCTGCAAACTGCCAAAAAACGGCCCAATAATCGTCCAGGGCCGATAATCGGTCTGTCCCTAAAATACTTATGCTAAGTACAGGTACTTCAGCCCTTTGTGGGTTGGCTCAGGCTTCCATTATTGTGTTCTTTTTGCTAGACCTTTGGCATTTCTTTGGTGTAGCTTCCAGTCGACAAAAAATGGTCAGCCTTGACTGATGGTCTAATATCTCTTTTATTAAACGTCCTTGCTCTCTGCAGACAGAAAACGTGATAATGCGTTAACTCTCGTTCAACACATCACTGACAGCATTGTAAAGTTATCAAAATCCATGAAACTCAAATTTTCCACAAACAAATGCACTACACATACCTCGTAGCCACTCTCAACTGGAGCTAGATTCCTTTTATCTTGCCATCTCCGTCCTCTCATTTTCTACAGGTACCATTGACTATTACCTTGTTTCCTTTCGTCAATTTCCCGCTTCTTACATGTGCACTTCCGGTTGAACAGGAAACAGAATTAAAAACAATGCATTACAAAGAAAAACTTCACAACCTTATTCTTTGTCATTCAGATTGGTACATAAACATTTCACTTAAATATATCAGGTGTGGTGTCCTTTTATAGATATAGTACATATGTTGCCCCCATGAGGAATTCTAAGTTATTACAACAACACTGTTGACACATCCACATGATACAAGCCTTCCGTGATCATTCACCACATAGTTGCTAGTAGCCAAGGAGGACATGGAGGATTCAAAAAAACATGATCGACTCTTCAGAAGAGGTCATTATCTTCACTCGAGTTTCTGTGCGAGAAAGTCACCGGACAAATTTTCTGAATATAGCCATACTGAGAAAGCTAAGCTGATGGTCCTACTTAGCTTTGTACATTTGGCAATGGCTTGAATGTAACAGACATTCATTAATAATAAATAGTTACGTATTATAAAGATTTCTTTTTTGGCATTTTTAGGCCTTTATTATTGACAGGACAGCTGAGTTTTGAAGAGGGAGAGAAAGGGGGAATGGCATGCAGCAAAGGGCCGCAGGTCAGAATCGAACCTGCGGCCACTGCGTTGAGGACTGAGCCTCTGTACATGGGCACATGCTCTACCAGGTGACCTCCCCAGGTGTCCATAGTTAATCATTATAGCTTTAATATGTTGCTGGTCACAAAGTTGAGCCAAATTAGTTTGTCGTGGCCCTAACATATTTGGGGGCTCGTCCGGCAGCGGTCTTGTGAATGTGTGTGTTTGTGGTTTTACTGCTTTGTGACACCAAGCCTTTGGCCTATTGTAATATTATAAGTGTGCTGCCTAATATAGGCGGTATTTAGGGAGGTGAGCCCTCTCATAGGTAACTGTAATTTATTTTCACTTCACTCGGCTTCACGTCGTGCCTAACAGGCTACTATTTTGACCCTTTTCCGCACTTCGCCATACTTCCTCATAACACCTCCTGCTGCAGGCTGCAGGCATGATGGAGAAAGACAGCAGCAACACAATTCTGAATGGTGCTTTTTATTTTCCAAAACTCCCGGACGGCTCAGTAGACAAGTCGAAAGCCATAGGCACATTGTGTAAAGACGAATTAAAATATCACAGAAGCACGTCAAGCATGAGCTACCACCTATGAGCTAAGCATAGTACAGTTAATGTGACTCAGGTTGATGCTAGCGGGCTCAGGCAAAGCACTACTTTGGAGAGTGCTAGCTGCCGACCTGTGGATGAAACCAAATCCCAAAAAATTACTACAACTCTTGCGAAATGGGTGGCAACTAACTGCAGACCAAATCTTAAAATCAAGTTCATAAAGTCACTTTCGTTGCATTCATTTGATTCCCAATCAAGATACCCTGGTAAGAATTGCTTTCCATTGTTAGTAAGTATTTAAAAACAGTTCTGAAATGCTAAATAATAGAATTTTAATCGTGATAAAAAATTCCGCAATTAAAAAAATGAATCGTTTGACAGCCATAATAACAATATTTCACATATTTTAATATAGTTTATGGAACTTGTGTTCAGGTCTGCTTGTGTTCTGTGTCCAACTTGCATTCAAAACACATTTCTCCTTTAGACTCAACATTTGATGTTGCAGTTTTTTTGTGTTCATACACATGTATACAGTGTGAGCATTTCACTCCACATCAAAGTCAAATGTAAACATTTTGAATTCTAAAAATGATTTGGGCGCACCGGTGAGTGACTGAATTTTGCTAACCTACTTTGCTATCTTTAGAAATAACTTGACTGTATCTGGGCCTCTTTTCTTTTTCTGGTACTACAGTAATTTATCTGTTAATAAATGATATTAACGTACTATCATGCTTTGACTTCATGAAGAGATCCTGGGACTATTTCTAAATTTCCACACAGTTCAAGCTTTGACTCTAACAGCAGGCGAGGCCACGGTAAAGCTTTATTAGCGGGCCAATTGTATTTTAAGGGACAGTTGGTATTGATTACCAACACAGTATTGTGATTTATTGGCTCATGAACTAAATCCTTTCTGTGTGTATGTGTGTGTATTGTGTCAGTTTGGCTTCTTTCCCCCACTGCAGTACCAGTGTTTCCATCCTCCTTCCCTCTCTGTGATAAAACAAATGTTTTTTTCTTCTGCCATCATTGTTGATTTGACCGACACAACCACGACTGCAGGACGTTTGAGTGAATAATGGGTTTCGTTGAGAACTGTAGGGGGGGCAGTAAACGACATACAGATTTTATGTGTCATGGTGCATGCTTGCATTTTTGTTTAGTGCATGCATGTGTAATACCAACACTCACTGTGTTCCAGATAGGTGTCAGTGCTGGTTAACTTCTATATTCTGACTCAAACTGTAGGACAGCTTCTTGGCTTTGCTTTCTGTTAAATGTCTCTCCCTACTCCTCTCTCTCTGGCGTTCCTTCGCCAGTGTTTATTCCTAATACTTCATGGAGCTTTGATGCTTTTTGAAGTCAGCAGGAAGTATTTGCATCTGTTCCATCCCCATTTTGTTTTTTTCCGGCAGCACATTACACATATTCGTTTAAACAAGTCATACCTCGCTGCTAGGTGCTTATAATTTTGAAATGTGACCGTGATATTGGAGCCTTCTTTGTTTGCCCTCTTCTGTTTAATTCATGCGGTCTGACACAGCTGACCAGTGCCAATCAACATTGGGGTTGAGGCACTAATGCAATCGCAGGCTTTGAACCATGCTTGTCACGTTGCATTAACATGTCGTCCTACCCTCCCTGGTTAGCGGTTGACAGATGTGTTTACACTTGGCAACAGCCAGTGTTTTCATGATTCAGTTCAATCATCTAAATGCTAAATAGTGACTTTGAAGAGCACAGGCCCAACATGAGAGACATGACAACATATTGTACATATTTATTCTTTTTATTTTCTGGTTATGTTTTCCATATACTTAAAGTCCTATGAGGCCTGACCAAAACAGCAGAGATACCTGGAACTAGCTGTTCACAGGTTCAACCTTGCCTTAGTCGTATTGTAAATGAAAATTTCTGTATACTTATGTAAATAACACAAAGTCATTGTGTCATTGAGAATTGGAAGTTAAAGGGAAACTCCACCAATTTTAACCATTAAAGTATGTTAACCGGTGTTGGGAAGTACTACTACTTATGAAGTCTATATCGACGACGTTTCACTTCGGGGATTGCTCCGGTGCAGCCAGAAATTCCGTCAGATGTCCCTCATTTCCAGCCAGATGTCCGTCACCTTCCTCATTCTTTGTGTTGGCATTTTAAACTCCAGTGGATTTATGAGGACTACGCTGCCCTGCAAAGGCAAAAGACCTTAACTCGCGAGAGTGTGAAACTGAGAAAAATGACTTTAAAGTTTCTGTTTTGTCCAGACAAAAGTATTATAGGTAGAACTCCCCAAATTTGACAACTAGTTGTTATAATGAAGAAATGTTTGTATGCTAAAAATCTTGAGTTCAAAATTGACCTTTGACCCTTGTTTGGCAGTTAATGTACTCTGCCTTTGTATCATGTGCCAAAAACAAGGAGTCATGCAAAGGCAAAAGACAGTAACTGACATATAATCAATATTTGCTTGCTGTTCACCATACTTACATCCATTATAAGAACACCTAACCAAGGTCTAGTCATCATGGTATTTGTATTAAATTATATAGAAGACATTTGTTTGTTCCTATTTACTGCTATAATGATCAGGATAGTGTGGCAAGACTATTTCTTGTATTTATTCATGCTGTATACTGTACTACAAAGTAACTTATTTGTCATACTGTTCAACTGTGTTATGACAGATAAGTTACTTTGCAGTACAGTATACAGTATGAATAAATACAAGAAATATTTTCTCAATAAAGATAATTTAATATTATAATTATAATTGAATACAAAGGTATATTTATTGTTTAACAATAAATATATAATGTTTAACACTTTTGCAAGGCACTGTATCTGTGTCATATTCTCATTAAGGGCTGAGTCCCCCTAAAAGTCTGATCCTAGAACCGCCCCTGGTTAAGGGTTAAGGGTCACCAAACTGCTCAAGATGCACAGTCAACGAACTCGACTTGGATTACTACTTTTTAATTCTGAGATAACATTTAGGTTAGTATACGTTGTACGGATGTTAGCAATAACTAGCTTAGTGCTTTTATGGATTTGTGTAAGATTTGACATGAACAACTGCAAGAAGGAAATATGGCTCAAACACGTATGGATTGTTGTGGATACAGCAAATGACGTGCTTTGCTATGGATTATATCTTCCATGGATTAAATCGGATTGCATGGAAAGGAAGTATGCCTGTGTATTTAATGATTCGTTTTCGGCGTCTGATGTGAGGCTCCGCCAAGTGAGGAGGTGTGTCAGCATCACCGTTAGCGCTACGTGATAAAGTTAGCTAGCTCCGGGCTGTCACTGACACTGACAGAATAGGAATCATCACCACTTTATTTGAAAGATATGTCGTGTGTATGTTACGTGGTTTGGTGACAATTAAAAGCGGCAAACTTTGGCAGTATGACGAGGCCAGAGTACAGTAACATCTCTCTTGATGCCTGGCTAAACAAAGTCTGAACACCTTAACTCAACTTCAGCGTGGCCAGAACAAAGGCAAAGAGCCGTAACAGCTGTTACGGCGTTCTGCTGTGGTTTCTCGTATGGTTTTGGATGTTACGGTTGTCATAGCCCTTTATTTTCTCGTTAAAACAATCAAGTTGACTCACGATATTTATTCACATGATAAAGGAGGTCTCAAATAAGTGACATTAACTAATTTTTGCCCAAACATGATGTTACGACGTTTTGCCTTTGTAGCGCAGTACGGTTAACTGCTCCTCAGATCTCTGCAGGGTAAATCCAGACAGCTAGCTAGATTATCTGTCCAATCTGAGTTTTCTGTTGCACGACTAAAACAACTTTTGAACGTACACGTTCCACCAAAACAAGTTCCTTCCCGAGGCTATTCTGCAGAGGCTCCGTGGCTCCGTCGGGTGCTTAGCGCCGCCCAAGACGATTGTGATTGGTTTAAAGAATTGCCAATTAGAGAGAGCTATGGAATCTGATAAATTGGCTCAGGTGATGTCACTTGTAGATGGCGAAGTTTAGAAATTAAAATGAAATCTGGAGTGGAGTTAGAAAGAAGTGAGCTAATTGCACCACTAAAGCCTGCTCCATATCTCTGCATGAGTCTACGTTAGCCACTACTAGCATAACACACCTGGATCTCCAACCAAACTGTCAGTGGTTGAGTTGCAATGTGGTTGACGTAGGCGCCAGGTTTTGACAAGAAATAAGGATCCATTGAATAAAAACGACAACATCTCTGGTTTGGCTGCCACGATTTTGATCTTTTGAGTTTTTATTTCAGCTTTGAATTAAAGGTGCTCTAAACAATGTCACGTGTTTTTTAGGCTACAACATTTTTTGTCACATACAGCAAACATCTCACTATCCGCTAGCTGCCTGTCCCCTGAACACACTGTAAAAAAAAAACATCTCCTCACTATCTGCTAGCTGTCTGTCCCCTGAACACACTGTAAAAAAAAAATGCGGTCTCTGTAGACAACCCAGGCTCCACAAACGGCAACACAAACAAACTGGGCCAACCTGCACCACCAAACATAACAAACCGTGTTCCAGCTAATAACCGTCAAGAAAGATTTGGGGGTGGGGGTTGGGGGGTTAGAACATGGAAGGGAGGGAGAGGGGACAGGGTGAGGAGGAGGGAGGGGCGAGCTAGCCTCGTTTTGTTAGACAATACTTCGAACGTCAACAAGAAGTGACATCACCCAACATCACTTAGAGCACCTTTAAGTGCTTTATTTTTTAAGTGTGGTTGTGCCACTGTATCTGTGTCCATTCAGTAATACTGTAAACACACCCATCATACTGTCTAACTGCACTAATTTGACAGTCTATATAGTTTTTGATCCTTTGATTTTAATCCTTTTTTAACGTGCCCATTGTGAGTCCGACAATGTCTTTATTTCTTATGTCTTTATTTGTGCATGTAAAAAAACAATGAATCTACAATAACATAAAAAACGCACAGATAGCATTATAAAAAAACAAAACCTGAGGCCTTGTAAAAGGAACCCACCTACCTTTAAAATTAAAAACAGCTGTACGTGCTTGCCACTAATTTACAAATGAGCATAAATACTTCTTTTAAATATCACACTGTGACACATTCTCTGCCAGAAATTGCATATTGCTATCTGGTCGTGTTAATATGATCATTTTTACATTGACAATTCAACCCTGTGCACCCAAACATTTATCTACTCTTGCTGTGTGTGCAGAAGTTTTACAAAGGAAGGACTATAGCTCTTTATAAAAAATTGACTTTCTCTACGGCATGACAGCTAATAAGCTGATAAGTTCTGTCAGAAAGAGCCGCAAGCATCATAGCAACAGTGTTGAATTCAGACGTTAGGTGCATTGTTTAGTTGTTAAGTTCGATTGCTATTGCACATATCATTTTGGGATGCATCTTGTTTGTTCATGGGACCAATGTGTTGATGACAGTGTTGTATTTGATGGACCATGAAATGCCATGAGTTTCACTGCACAAACACCATGTGTGTCAACCTCGTTGGCTAAAGTGGATTTCATTCTTCAACCACAGAGCATAAAATCAAAGTATCTGCTTTGACATGGCTGGGTACATGTAGCCCTGCGAAGGGTAATCCGTGAAAATCCAACCCTTAAACACCGAAATGATTGGAAATGTTTCATGGATCTCTGTTACTGCTGTTGTCATTTGAGACAGTTTGTCACCAATGAGATTATCACGCTTGGGAGTGAATAAGAGAAACATTACATTACATCATCAGACATGGCTGTGGAAAGGCCTCTCCTTCATGCTGTTTCAAGTTGTGGATCATGCAGATGAAATGAAAACATTTTTTTGCCCGTACTCACCTGTGACCTAAAATGCACGCTGTGTCAGTTTGCAGATGGGGAAGAAGTAGTCTTGCTTGCCAGACCTTCCTCCACAGCGCTGTGGAGGAGGGCCTGGCTAGTCCACACGGCTTTCTGGGATGGGAAAAAAACGTGCTCTGGTTTATTGGCATTTCTTTAAACCAATCACCATGGTCTTGGGCAGTGCTAAGCACTGGGAAAAGCAGCTATGTCACTCCAAAATAGCCTTGGTAAGGAACTTGTTTTGGTGGAACGTGTGTACGTTTATAGTTTTAGTTTGAAATGCCAACACAAAGGAAGCCCAAGGCAACGGATATCCGACCTAATCGCGGAAGGCTTGTATCATGTGGACGCATCGACAGTTTTGTTGTCATTGCTTAGAATCCCTCATGGGGGCGACAGAAAATACGCACTAGAGCTTTAAGTAACATTTTCAATGCAGTACTTTTACTTGTAACAGTGTTTTTACAGTGTGTTATTAGTACTTTTACTTAAGTAAAGCGTGCGAGAAGAAGCTCTCCACTAAAAACACGCCGCAGGTCTATTTTACACGCAAGCCTTTCAGTGAGTCTGGCAGTCAAGTGCCTGGTGGAATTTCAGAGTGACAGAAATACAGCATTCAAGCTAAAAAAATTATCTACCAGTAATGTGCAGTTGCGTGTTTTGATCTCTTTTGCCGGATGCCTCCTGGACACCCTAATCCAAGGATGTCCAATCAAGATCCAGGCAAGTCCAACTGGGAGGAGACTCCAGGGCAGACCAAGAATCCAAATGGGGGGGATTGGATACCCCATTTAAAGGTGCCATGGCATGAAAATGTCACTTTAAGAGTTTTTTTAACATTAATATGAGTTCCCCCAGCCTGCCTATGGTGCTCCATTGGCTAGAAATGGCGATAGGTGTAAACCGAGCACTGGGTATCCTGCTCTGCCTTTGAGAAAATGAAAGCTCAGATGGGCCGATCTGGAATCTTCTCCTTATGAGGTCATAAGGAGCAAGGTTACCTCCCCTTTCTCTGGTTTGCCCACCCAGAGAATTTGGCCCACCCATGAGAGAGAGAAATCATGGCTTTCAAACGAGCAAAGTGGCAGTTGGTCAAAGCCACACCCCCGCCCTCCACCTTGCCCCCCCCCTCTCTCCTCCTCAATAGCTACAGACACAGAAATGGCACATCCTAAGGAAAGCTCATTGTGGGACTGGCTCTAGTGGCTGTAATTCTGCACCAAGGCTGAATTTTGGGAAAGAGACTTCAGATACAGTATTAGGGGACCACTAAGGTCTATATAAAAGAGACTTCAGATACAGTATTAGGGGACCACTAAGGTCTATATAAAAGAGACTTCAGATACAGTATTAGGGGACCACTAAGGTCTATATAAAAGAGACTTCAGATACAGTATTAGGGGACCACTAAGGCCTATATAAAAGAGACTTCAGATACAGTATTAGGGGACCACTAAGACCTATATAAAAGAGACTTCAGATACAGTATTAGGGGACCACTAAGGCCTATAGAAACGCATCCAAAGAGCACCATGTCATGGGACCTTTAAGATGCCATGGGAGGAGCTGGAGGAAGTATCTAGAAAGAAGCACTGTGAACCAGCTGAGGACAAAGGACAGAACATGTATGAATTGATGTGAATGAAGTTTTTCTTTCTCAGATAACCAGAACTATATTCATATTACTTATCCATAAATAAATTCAACTTGACCCCAAAACTGTCACACCTTCCACGCAATGGGAAAAAAGTTAAAAAGTATACTCACTCTACGATTGTCCATTGAAAGTAATCCATGTTTTTATTTCAAATGTGTGTGCAGTATAGTTTGTGTGTGTGTGTGTGTGTTTGTGTGTGTGCGTGCGTGTGTGCCTGCGTCTGTCTGTCTGTCTGTGTCTGGCTGCTGCGAATCCGAGCAGCCGTTTGAGTTATGAGGAGAGATCAGTACAACTGAAGCTGTAATCAGAGTCCCCTTTTCTCTCCACATGTCAGTGATGTGTGACGGAGCCGGTGAAGTGACTCTTAAAGTTCAGCCAGTGAAGCTACTCTGCTTCCTCCGGCTGGTTCTGCTTTTTGACCCGGCAATTTGATTAAATGGTTGATTAAACACAAAGAGGGAGGAAACACCCAGAGACGGGGGGACTTTCCCATTTCCTAAATGTGTACCTACTCGACTCCTCGATCCTCTGGCTTCTGACCCGGAAATCGTTCTCAGCGCGCCATGTTAAAGGACGTCCCAATTCCTAAAATGCACATCGAGGAGTGAGAATCGAGCATCGAGGAGGTTCAAGGATCATCAAGGATACACTGATGTACGCTAGCGGAAGACTTTTCACCCGCCGCATGTAAACAAAGAGGCGTGCCAGAGCGAGAGGAGGAGAGAGAACGATATTATCCACGGCTCCGTGGTTAATCTCACGTTACGGATCGGGCCGGTCAGATCATACAAATTATTATTGTGATTAACCGGTTGGGTGAAATAATACACAGTCGAGGAAAATATTATTAACATTCTCCGAAAGGTGAACAGAGCTGCTGTTGACAAGACAGATTCATTTGTCTGAGAGACGCTCGAGAAACTTAACTTCATTAGGATTATTTCAGAATCTAAAGTTCTAGTTATGTTCACTCTGTCCAGTTTATAACTACAATTAAGTTTTGCTGCTTAAATATCCAGCGATACAGGCAGCATCTCTAATCATTAAAGTAATTTGTTATTGAAAACACTTATACATCAATACAATACATCATTTAAAAAGCAACGGAGCCTGCAGGGACAGACGAGGGCCAGGTAAACATCCATGCGGGTCTCTAAAAAGGAGAAAATAATTCATTCCGGTGGGTGGAAGGTGGTAGATGTTAAGCTTATTCGGATAAAGGACCGATCCACGCAGATAGCCTATAATATATGCCTGGCATTTATATTTGTATAATTACTTTCATACAAACATTTGTAGTGTTTTATGTAGGTCATAGGCTATTATATATATATATATATATATAACATATAGTAAATATAGTTGTCATGAACACTTCTGCTCCCCTGACAGAGATCATAAAATGCAGCGTATGACATATCAATAGACAGCTGATGCTGATAATTGTCCGTGCCAATAAACATTCACATGAAATGAGTAGTAGTATATAATTATCAATCAAAACCCTTGTTTATGCAGTACGGCAGGATTTACAGGCTATTCTACCCTCTTGTTCTACACCAAAATTAATTCATGAAAAAATAATTTGGGTATTCTGGTTCTGCATGTAAGCCCTCTGTAGGTGTACACATATATCAGGGTGCAAAATTAACTTTTTATCCACCAGCCAAATGGCTAGTAAATGTTAAAATTTTAACAGCCACTCAAGAGATTACCATTGTTTTTTGGGGGGCTGCTGAGTGAAGCAAATCTACCAGCCACTTGCATATTTTACCAGCATTTGGCTGGTGGGTGGTGTTAATTTTGTACCCGGCAGGCTGGGTTATCTTGCAAAATTTGCATTTCATCTCACCCAGCAGCTCAGCCAGATGCGGTGCTTGAAACATGACACACGCATACAGTAAATTCAGAGAACCCCAGGCACACTGACACCCGCTTACAACAGGCAGGTAATATCTTGAGCACGGGAGGATTGAATTGATTCCACACTGAAGTAAGAGGAGCGTAGTTGTAATCCACAGTGATAACACAAGTAATTCAAAAGACACACGAAAGTGATTGGAAAACTCTATCCTCATACATATGTAATGCTGTGTGATGGTACATATACGGCCAAATCGCAGTGATACCACAGAATATTGTCAAATATACAAGAGGGGGACTGCTCTTGTATTAAACTCTGCATGTGTGTGTGTGTGTGTGTGTGTGGTGTGTGTGTGTGTGATTGTTTCTGAGAGGTAGAGAAAAAAAACTGTCTAGCGACAGGCTAATAGCTATCTGATCTTTCATTTGGATTGCCACAACCCTCGCCTGAACTTTAATCAATCCAATGACAACTGGAGAAATTATGAAATTATGAAATTCCCTGCTACCTCTCTGGTCCTGCTATGGCTTCCTTGTTCTGTAAGGACCTACCATCACACTGTCTAGTCAAAAGCAAAGCTGGCTCCATTTTGATCTGGTGCAATCTTTCTGGAGAGATTTCCAGAGCTGGCTACAGACCAAGGACATTACTTTATTGTATAATTGCTGCACATATTGCCGATACAATTTGCACCACTGTACATACTGTATAGTTGTTTATTCTATATTACCATAGTCATACCCTGTACATACCTTTATTAATATACACTCATATAGACACATATCTATATATGTATACATAATTTCATCCCTTGCACTCTGTATATACTGTAGCATATGTTCTTTAATCACTGCTTAAAGAACTTCTGGTTAGACGCAAACTACATTTTGTTGCTATGTACCTGTGGCGTGCATTGTCAATAAAGTTGAATCTATTCTAATCTAAAATTGAGATAGCACCCCTGACAGCGAAGACTATACAGTTTGGTGTGTTTGTTAAAGATAACAAGGTAGATTTTGATCTCAACAATCGGTTCGGATCCGGACCGGATGGCAAGTCAATCTGGACCCAGCCCACACCTCGTAGGAATGCAAGAATACAATTTATTGAAGTGGTTTTATAGTAATCAATGCATTGTTAGTCTTATAGAATTCAGTAGTCGATTTGAAACGTTAGGGCTAGTGATCCTTCATGTAGCGGGATAAAAATGATTGTCTGCCTGTTTGACACTGTTGTCATGACAACGTTGACAGCCACGAGCCATTGATGTTCAGGTAGGCTAACTGCCGTTCACGTTCAATATTACCGAGTTAACTGTCGGCTAACAGGCTACGCTATACGTTTAATATTACCAAGTTATAGGTCGGCTGGCGTCCAATATTAGCGAAACCAAACTTTCATGGCGAGTTCAGGGTCAGCTAACTGGCGTTCACATCTGTCTTGCGGGCACAAGAAAGTGAGACTTCGGCGTATTCTGTCAGCAAAGGCTACGTTGCAGTGATGTTACTTTCCAAATATGTAAAGAATTTTCAAAGACTAGTGGACCGAAAAATATGAGGGACCATTCGGTATTTATGGAATGGACCACCAGAGAAAAATAGGGGAGGGTCATGTCTTTTTATTCTTTGTTGAGGGGAGGGTCACCCAAAATGTTATAGTCTAGGATGGGGGTTCACAGAACTTTTGTATTCATGAAACATTTCAAAATGGCTTGTTTGGTGCATATTTATCCATGTAGCTCTCAGTCTCGGCCCCCGCTACCAGATGAGTCTGACCCATGTTTGCTGGGAGGCAGAGGGAGCACTGCTCCCCTGGTGGCTGAAACGGGTAATTGCATTGTTTAAAAAGAATTAGTGGAATAATTATGTCTGGTATGACCAGATATTTTATAAATATCTTAAATAACACAAAACAACTAAATGGTGGTAGGTAAAACATCTGATTTCATATGCTGCTTTAGTAAAAAAAAATATTAACCTACCTGGCTGACGATGGGAGCAGCAGGACGTAAAAAATGAAAATTACTCTTGCACTATGTTTGCAAATCTTGCATTTAGGCATCATGGCATTTAGGCCATGTATATACATTTGATGTCAGCTTACTAATTGATTGCGCGTTTGTGCAGATTTGGACTTGTATACATTTTATTCCACTTTGTTTTCAACGGCGAAGTGGAGAGGCCTCGTTCACCTGTTTGGAGCTGGCTGGTGAATGTGACGTGCGTAGGACTTGCTGGATACACCGTATCATTTACCTTTTTGTGGATCTACTGATCGTTGTGGATTACTTTTTTTGTGTCATTGGATTACAGCAAAATACGGATCTTTTTGCGTTTGGAGAGGCATCTCAACAGACTGTAGGTTGAACACTCATTGTTCACTATTATTGGAAATTCATTTTATTAGGAATAACCCCTTGAGATGTAGCATCTCGTTTTCAAGGGGGTCCTTACATGTTAGTTGAATTTAAGTGTTGGGGTATCCTGCCACCGTCTGTCTATTGTGTTCCAAGACAGCTGTGCCGCAATTGGATTTCATAAGGATGAATTATTAAATTGTTATAATGTAATTTAAAATCTGCATATATATGTTTTGGAATATAATGTTCAGCTTCGGCAGCTTTAGCTATGTGCTAAATTATCATAGACTGTTACAGTCTATGTAAAAAATACAATTACTGAGGAAGCCTAGTGACGAGTCCCTAGCAACCAGCTTGTGTGTTGAATTTGTTACCCAGAGTGCTTTGGTGAATGGGCTCAATGTTTTATTGTTTTATTTCATGTGAATACTAGTTTACTAGATGAGTTACTTAGTATTTGAAGTAATGCAGTAATGCAGGAAGTGTGCATTTAGTTTCCATGCTTATTGTGTTTCCACAACAACGTTAGTGAGTAAATCTACTGAAATGGCCCCCACACAAGAACAGAGGAGTGGGATGCGTCAGATGAGAATGCAAAGGTTAAATCATGTATGTCATAGCTGTAAAAAATAAGTGGCATCTGAACATCTTTACCAAGTGCTAACCAGTACAGAAGGCGTCCATAAATTGATGGGGAGGGTTATGCCTCTTTTCGCAATCATTTGTGTGGGTCATAGAATTGTTTTTACTGATGAAGGGAGGGTCAAGTCTACTTTTACTAAAGGTCCCAAAACTCCTGCGGTGGCTCTTTATATAAATAACGAACAGCCCCTGAGTTAATTTTGACCCAATCCAGCATGAAGCCGTTGTGTTTGATTCGCAAACACCTTTGGAGTTGTGAAGAGTAGAAATGTTAAACGCCACTAAGACACAAAGCACTATCCTTAGAATACAGAGGTGAGAACAACAAGTTTTTTGTGAGATCTGTGACACAGCAAGAGAGTACTACTGAAGCCTCTCTCCGAGTAGCCTTTATATTACTGTGCATGTTGTTTTTAAGGTCCGTTTGTTCAATCAGTTTTTTCAGCCATGAAAACAAAAACAGTTTGCTTATTTAGTTTGTAACATTTACTTTTTTAGGCATGAAAATCAATCAATAAAGATTGTTCTCTTTTTGTTAATATGTCTTCTAAAACTATACTGTACACCTGTAAATGTTATCATAAATGTTGGAGCTGCTTAGGTTCAAATGCAACCATTTCGGGGCAGACAGTGCCATTTCTTTTCCACTAGTTTGGAATGTATTTTGAAAATTTCTGACACTTGAATGTATGTTGCTTTTGAAGTTAGAGTTCCTGGGACATTTTTTCCACTAGGCTTGAATGTAATTTTTCTATGACTGCCTTAAACTTCAATTAAATTAACAAACTAAATTGCTTGTAAGTTATAGCAAGGTTTAAAAAAGTAAATTGCTTATCACCAATTGTTCCGGACCTTTGACCTTTGAATATAAAGTTTGAGAATCCCTGGAATATAGCCATCATTCGTTTTATTGTTTACAATTCATCATACAATTTCAACCTATGAAAGCTAGAGTGAGTGTTTGGTGCTGCACCAATAAGCTAGCAACTGTGTGTGCTGCAGGGAATTTCCCCCTAAAATAGATGAACCTGAGGGGATAAGTAAAGCTGCATCCCATTTTGCCATATCATGTTACAGATTACAGTTTTAACCAGATAGTCTGTGACAAATTACATTCTTAAACCAACCTTCTCAACCCCTTTGTCCCGCACAATTGCACCTAGAGTCTCATAGCCTCTCTGCATCACTCCTCCACTACACTGTAATCCTTTTTGACACAGACCCGTACACCATCCATTTAGAGTCAGCTGCCAGACATATTGAGACCTAACTCTGACCATGTGTGCATGGCTGTGGCAGTTACAATATTCCAGATGCAGAGGGTGGAAGTGTGGAGGGGGTGGGGGGATACGACTTCGTTTCCATCCCAGTTCTCCTTTCTTCCTCTCGTCTCCCTTCCTAAGTTTTATCGGAAATGGTATCCCTGGAGACACCAGTCACCCCACCCCATGCCATGCCTAGCAGATGGGACAGTAGGTGGCGTCAACCTTGGCCACCATTGTTGGAAAATCAGACGAAGAGAAAGTTATGGAGGGTGGGACTGATGGGAGAGCCATGTGTGGAATATGTGACCATCCATTGACTTTTAAGGCCTCACATGGCTCATGAAAGGGAAAACTTGCTAATGCAGTATGTGCCTTTGCAAGTATATTGTGTGTGTGTGTCTGTGTGTGTGTGTGTGTGTGTGTGTGTGTGTGTGTGCGTATGTGTGTGTGTTTGATTGAGCCCATGACACTATAGGTCAGGCGTATTCAATTAAAATTCAAAGAGGTCAAGTCAACATTTCCTCCCAGCAAAGGTCTGAACCTGATAATGTCTGAATTGTTCATTTCTTACACTGCACTAAATTGTACTTATAATTTTGAATTGTTCATTTCTTAACTGTACTGTAAGATTTTAATGGCTGTACAACTGCAGCATTTAGCAGAGCGCACTAATTTGCCAAACAACTGCTGCCGTCCTAAATTAGCCCCTAAGCCTACCCCTACGTTTATCAAATAACATTAATAATGTGCATTTCCATATCATTCCAACAATATTTTTTGTCAATTTTCAAATTAGATAGAATAGAGAAATAATGCAAGATACAAGAAATACGCACTAGTCCACACAGGATCTTGTTCCTGTTTTTACTTGCTTGCTCCCGCCCACAGACACATCTGACCAATAAGAGAAGGAAACTTTTTGTGAATGAAACCAAAGAATTTCTAATAAGGGAAGAAGTTCCACTCTGAATCCATATAGGGGGTGCTCACAGGCGAGTGCAGAATGAATGGGACTCTATGGAGCTATACCCCTCAAAATCCACTTTTCTCAGGATATAATTTGGATGCCGTCAAGTGGGATCTCTGGTCGTAATCAGTCCTTCACTGACCAATCAGCATTCATTAGCAAAATGCTAGTGTTTTATGGGCAACAACGACTCAACCTGTAAGAAATCAAAAGGACATAAGTACTCGTTCATTCAACTTTCGACCTATAACCCATGTTGAACTTGCAAAAACTGCAATCAAATCTGAGATTTGTCAACGGCAATCAGGCGAAAGAGACAAATCTAGCCGTCTAGCTCCATAGAGTCCCATTCATGTTGCACTCCCCAGTGGAACTCTGGTGGAACTGCAGCCAAATTCGGTACAATGGGGCTAAATAGGGAGTGAACAGGCTCTCCGTAGACCGGCTCTGATGAAAGTGAAGCAAGAGGAAATTGCTCCAAGTTTATAAACTCATCAAGTGATTCTGGGAAAAGCAAACACCCTTTAATACCATTACAGTATCTTAAGCCCTCGCTTACTGCTTCTTTCCGTGGATGTTATGTAATAAAAGTTAGTTGCACTTTAAAACGCAGCTCACTTGACATTTTACCAACATCTATATTTGAAAATGTCCTTGAGCCTGCTGGTCCTGGCTTGGTTTCTGTCATTAATATCCCTCTGCACACTGGCCATGTCCCAGGTAAAAAATAATAAATCTGAATGTCTTAGAATGCAAACAACAATATTCAGCATTTCCCACAGGATTCTGTGAGACTGGGTGGACCTCGGACCCTCGCAGCGAGAATTGTGTTATTTTAAATTTAAAAGCATCCATCTGTGGCATTTTGAGAGCAAAATTAAACCAACACTAGAGAACTTTTCCTGTTCGGTCCCCCTACAGATTGGAAGCGGAATTGTCCATTACATTACATTGTCCAGTTCATTCGAACTACAGATCCGAGGCGACCCGATCTGGCAAACTTGCATAATGTAATGTAACGGACAATTCTGCTTCCAACCTGTAGGGGGACCGAGGCGGGAAAAGTTCTCGTGTTGCTTTGAGAGGCTAGATCCAGTGTTGTAATAAAAAGTACAAATGCTTGTTACTGTATGTAAGTATAATTTTCATGTATCTGTACTTTACTTTGTCATTTATTTTTCTGGAAACTTTTGCTTTTACTCCACTACTTTTCCTAAATAAAATGTCTACTTTTTTTCCACTACATTTCCCCTCAGCGTCTTCGTTACTCGTTACTTGCAAGACATGTTTTCGTACATTGGCGTGAAAGATTCTTCCTCACAAAATTTTTTAATTCTGTTTCTGTTCTTCTCTTTGTTGATGTCAGACTTGATGTTTAAGAAGATGTGGAAACCATGAATAATATGCTTTAATATAAGGAAGCCACAATAAAGTCAATAATTTTTTTTTACTTCTAATAGTTAAGATATTTAATATCATAAAATTACTTTTGATACGTAAGTACAGAAAATATCAGATGCTTTTAGACTTTTACTCAATTAAATATTGTAAAAGGCATTTTCTGGTAAGTTACCTGTACTTTTACTCAAGTATTCCTTTCAAGTACTTTATACAAGACTGGCTAGATCTATGAAGAACTTGGTGCTCTTGTAAACAATGTTGTGCTCTATACATATATACTATATATATATATATATATATATATATATATATATATATATATATATATATATATAATTCTAATAAATTAAAGACATAAAATGGAAATTTACAATAACCTATTAACAAATGACACTAAAACGAGGCTGTAGTTTACCAGTTTCATTGAACGCACCTCTGTGTTGTTTTTCCCGGACGGCGCTGCAGATTGTTAGCCTAGAAATCTAGACGACCCCTAGTGGCAGCTGGCTTGTCAGGCTAGCAGATTGTTACATACCGGTGTTGAATCCTCTACAGTAAAACACAGTCAAACTTTACACCATTTAGCGTTAGCTGTCAGCATTTTAACAGTGTTTAATCCAGCTACTAGCTAGCGGTAGGCTAACGTTAGCTGCTGTCGAGTATAGTGTTAACTGGCGTCACGTGCAGCGGTGTTTGTGTTGCCTGTATCGTCCGTTTCAGAGCATCAGAGAGAAGAGCAGACATATCAGTGGCACCGGATTTCGGTAGCCAGGGTTGGCAGGAAGAAGTAGCAAGTAGCTAAATGTTCCAATCAATGATCCAGGCAGCACATTCTCGTCTCCCTCCTTCATTTTACAGTCGAATAGTGGCTAGAATGGCTCCGGGTCAAACGTCAATATGGAATGGATTAATCTGCGTTATTTTTTTTGACGCGTTATTTTTTTTGACGCGTTATTTTTTTTGACGTGTTATTTTTTCTCAGATTAATTAATCGAAATTAACGCGTTATTTTCACAGCCCTAATATATATATATTCATATTCACTTTGCAAAGTTTGTAGTTAAGTTAGCGATATCATGTGGTTCGTGATAATGGTGATGAAGATGATGATGATGATTAGGTTATACAATTTGTGTTATGATGGAAGAGATGTTGATCATGTATTCAACATGCCTGGTCACTTTACAGTTTATTGTGGGTACTGTCATTCTGCTGCTAGATGCTATTGATGCTGTGCTTTGTACACTCGGAAATGTCAAAGTCGGTCACCAGTGACTATTGTTGGTCTTCTAGCCCACTGGTATTCAGGTCACCCCCCATCTCCTTCTCTCTTGTATGACTATGTTGTTTTTCATGTATTGTATACCTTGCTGCAAACCCAATTGCCCTCCGGGAACAAAATAAAGTTGAAGTTGAAGTACTGTGTATATATATATATATATATATATATATATATATATATATATACACACATACATAAAATACATACACATACATATATATACATATATATATATATATATATATATATATATATATATATATATATATATATATATATATATATGTATGTAATTTGAGAAAGTTTTCATTTTTTCCTGCTTTTAAACAGACCAAGCACATCCCCAACTTGCATGTGTTCCATTGCTCTGATTGGTTGTAAGTCTGTTCAGTTGCGTCCACAGGAGTTTTGGTCTGCACAGTTGATATCGCCCCTTTAAAATCCAAATTGAACTGAGAGGTTCCAGACTAATATGAATTATTCTGGCCATGCCAGGCTAGGGACTAGGGACTCCCTGAGGTGCTTCATTGTGCCCCTGACAGCTCGTTCCCAAAGGCAATGAAGTGTTTTGGGTCTGCTTTATCTTCCAACCTCAGTAAACCCGTGTTATATTTGACCAGCCTTGACTCTTGACCACCCTGTCACCCCTGTTCTTACCACTGTGGAATGCAAATGGCATATTTCTTAGAATCTCATCTTTATTTCTCCTTACTTCTGTCACTTTCTTTTTACGAGTCATCTCTGGATTGTCTGCAGCCTTGTTCAGAGGCTGATGAAAGGCTTTTTTACAAAGTCTATTCAAATGTCCTACATAACACCCATACTGTCTCCCCAATTCAGAATGCTTGTTATTTTACAGTTCTGCACAGTCAGGGTCTCTCATATATCTTTGTGTAGTGCTTAGGATGACCATATTTAGATTTCCAAAAAAGAGGACAGCCTCGAGACAAATCCAGACAGGCTTCTCAGAGGTTAATGAACATGCTTTATTATGCCTCAATGGTGCAAAAATAACTTCTGTAATAAAATAAAATAAAATCTGTAACAACCTGTAACAAAATAATCGCTCTCTTTTAAAATAAATAAATAATATGAAATAATGTTCTAAATATGACCTCTTCTGTGTTAGAAAACAGCTTCAACAAAATATCTCTTAATACCTTTTCAATGTAATAAGATAAATAATAAAGACCCTGAAACATATATAACATATGTGCACTCTGCCTACCACCTGTCCGGTCCCTATGGTTCTGCGGAGGCTCCACGCAGAGCTTTCGCTGTAGCTTACGTAAGTGGCCTGATGTTTATACTTGTGCGCTGGTGTGTGCGTCGAGCCGGCATGTGTGTGTGTGTGTGTGTGTGTGTGTGTGTGTGGGGAGTGGGTGATAGAGCGAGGGAGAAGTGAGAGTGACGGCGAGCGAGTACGACTCTAGAGTCATAGTGAGAGAACCAAAGTGTCTCCCCCTGTTTTCTGACCACGGTGGGAAATCTTTAGCGGGACACGCTTCGGCATTGTGTGTGCATTGCTACTCCGCTGTCCTCTCTGGTCCCTGTGTATGTGTGCGTCGCAAGGCCTCTCGGGAATTACGTTACACAACAAAGTACCATAGTATTGTGTGCAAAGTGCCAGTCAATTTAAGTACACGCTTAATGGTCCCATGAAAAACAGTGAAAACCGGACATTTTCATGAATTTAAAAAAAAAAAACGGATGCCCCGGACAGTAGGTAAAAAGTGGACATGTCCGGGCAAAAGAGGACGTTTTGGTCACCCTAGTAGTGCTGGGATTAATACATTGTCTGTAGTTTGCGACTACCCAATCTCCATTCCACAGCGCTGCAAAAGAAGGTCTGGCTGGTCCATGTGCTCTGGTTAATTGCCATTTCTTTAAACCAATCACAAACGTAATGGGTGGCGCTAAGCGCCGGACGGAGCCCCGGTGCCTCTGCAAAATAGCCTCGGGAAGGAACTTGTTTTGTTGGAACGTGTACGTTCAAAAGTTTTTTTACTCAGAAAACTCAGATTGGACAGATTACCGCAGTTTAGAATGCCAACACAAAGAATCCCGGAAGTGGAACATCGTGGATATAGACTAGCAACTACCTAATGCACATACACTAAACTTACAGCAGCCCACATCCTCACACAACAAACTAATAAGCTTAGTTGAAGCCCTAGTAGTAAGTAGATCCCCTATGAAGTTAAATAGTTCATCCAGGGGCCTAATTTCTGTTTACTTAAGGTTGGACACCAAGACATTTTAAATAATTTATAAATAAATGAAGTTAATTTGCAAATGTTTCAGGGGGCTCCTACTGCTTGATTGCTTCATACATTTTTTTTTGCCATACTCTCATTTTTCAAATCTCTACAGTGGAGGTGGCAACCGCAAAGTTAGCATGCCCATAGTCAGAATGGCCACAATAATGAAAAAAGACCTTCTCCCTCAAAAGAGATTTAAAAAATACCAGAATGTTCAATTAAGTACAAAGTACAGATAATGTTGTACATTTTTTATTGTCCTCATACTTTGTAAGCCTTTCAATCCAACCTTGAAAAGCTCTTAGGCAAAATCTGTTTTATTTACTTCGGGCAAACAGCAACAAAATCTGTTTTTGTCAAAAAGATGGCTTTAGCTATGGGCACACAGTCTTCAGACAGAGACTGTTTAAGTGTAATATTTTTTCCTAATTTGGTTATTTATATGCAACAAAGTTGCATATTGCTAACTTTCATTCTAAAGTGGGCTGTCCATTGCAACCCTGGCAGACTGATGATGGGAATGTGTGTCTGATTAGCGCTCGGTAATGTGGTGGGAGACAGGTGGGGGAGTGTGGCCTTCCTGTCACTGATTCTGTATGACGAGATCTGGTCACCATGACTCGTCACTCAATTTACCCTGACACACACACCGACCAGGCTAATTGAGCTTCACCACCCCTGTGCCCTTGCAATTACACGTTCACGCCAGAGACGGAATAAATAAATCTGTGTGTGTGTGTGTGAAAAAGGATATGTGTTGAACTGTGCCCTTGCAGATTGTAGGGACAGTGGAGATCCAGGGCTTAGCCCTGGAATCTTGGAATCAGTCTAGTAGTAGAAGTAGTTGTTGTTGAACTTCACACAGCTAAAAAACGGTTTTTGCCTTCTTTAACATACACTCTAACTAATGCAGTCAAATATAACAGTCCTCCAGAACATTCATCATACGGTAGAAGTTATACTCCCTGTGACAGGCGAACTGGATTTTATTAGGGATGCACCAAATGTTCTACAACCAAAATTATTTGCTTGAAAATAGCAAAATACGCACTTTTGATGTTCAGATGAGTATACGAAAAGACTGAATGCATTTTACCGAAGAATGGCGTTTTTATGACGCAATCAAAAAGCAACCAGCGTAGAGTAAGCGGTGCACACACTTTATAAATGCAGCAATCACGTCGGCAGTGTGGAAGCACTGTAAAAAAAGAAAACGTCAATATTTAATGATTATGATCCTAGGTACTAGTCTGATCCATGCAAGCGCCTACAGCGAAAAAAATAAAAAAATTAATAAAACTCATTTGGTATTTGGCCTTCTTCCAAGTTATCATTATATTTGGCTTCGGACAAGACTTTTCATTTTGGTGGATCCCTAAATTTTAGGTAAACATTTTAAACATTTTTTTCAAATATGTTTAAATAGTAATATTCTTAAATAATGAATATAACATTCTTTTAAAGATGAATGCCAAGTTCCGAGTTAAAAAGAAAAAGAAGAAGCACTGAACTCTCACTATACATTTGGTCCCAAAACACTGGTAAGGATGCGTGACCAACACTATTTAAGAGAACAACAGTGTAAGACCATGCAGTAAATGAAAGCCACACTATCATGATTAACAGGCAGATGTCATTGATCTAGTCCTACACAGCTGTTCCTTAGTGGCACTTGGTGCCGAACCAGGATAGGGGTAATCTGTAAATCTGATGGAAAGAGATCTGTCGGATGGGAACCTTTCAAAGACGGGTTTGGAGATCTCTGAGCGCGATGGAAGGAAACCTTATCCCTTTCAGAGGGAATGAGTTCACCATACCTTGGGAACAGTTTGATTTGCTTGCCGAATGTTGTGTGTGGGATTGATTTACAGAATGGAGCATAAGACAAACGCATCCTGTCCTACACATTGCACACATACAGGGACAAAGAAAAACAGACACACATGCCTTCACCCCAACAAAAAGTTCAGCATCTAGGATGTCTATATGCACGTCGTTAGGTGTATTTTAGCGGGGCTGAAGCTACCCTATAATGTTCTTTAGTAATAACAAAAATAATAATTAGATTTAGAATTTATTTTTAGTGCACTCAGGTTATGTTTTTACAAGTTTTGAAATTCAAACAGTAGTCACTTTAAAAAGGATCCTATCAACAGGTGCATAATAAAGTATGCAACAATGCCTATTATTTAATTGTATCTCTCTCTTATTTTTCATAGTACACTGGCCTCTGTCTGTTCTACTGATTTGTGCTGGACATGACATTTTGGATGTTGACATGACACTCTGATTGAACCAATCAGTGCAGTAACAGTAATTAGTGTAATAAAATAGTCTCATTTTGAGCTCCAACTTATCTAATAGAGAGAGTAATTAGATATGGTATTACTTTATCACACATTTACACAAGCAGGCAGATAGCATTTAAGTCCTAGCCTTAAGAAGAACTCAGCAGGAGCACAGTCTGGCTTAAGGAAGTTCCCCCCATGCAGCTTTGATGTGTCTTAAAGCTAACATTACAGTCACTTTTGTTCAACAGAGGAGAAATGGAAGAAGAGAATATATCTGCCCAACACATTCTCACTCCCATTGAGTAAAATATGGACGCTTGGTCAGGTGGCTTTGGCATCTCCTTTAGCGTCAGATCTAAACGCGCTTTATCTAAACGTGCTCGGTAGGGACTATTGGCGTCACTTTTG
Organism: Perca fluviatilis; assembly: GCF_010015445.1. Lineage (NCBI taxonomy): Eukaryota > Metazoa > Chordata > Actinopteri > Perciformes > Percidae > Perca > Perca fluviatilis. The sequence continues at coordinate 1,435,805 of NC_053123.1, read as the reverse complement.
ACGCAGTTAGCTTAAAGGAGAAATCCGGTTAATGTTATTAACCTAGGGGTTAATAATGTGTGTACCGAGTTGACCGTTCTCCGGGATGTGTTTTCATGCATATCGAATGTGACCGGTTTTATCGCAAAACGCTAATTAGCTTATAACGCTAGTCGTCAGGGCACGGATAAAGTAAAAAGAAATCGCACACAGAAATCACAAGGCTCAAAATAGCACCACACTTCCACAGTAGTATAATGAGGGTCCATACATGTAAACTGAAGCATTGAGAACTTTATAAGTGTACAGACAGTTTATTAAAAAGATAGTTTAGAAAGACAGTACCGTTCACATATACAGGCAGGCGCCATCTCGGGAAAACACGACCAGTCGAACGAGGAATGCCGTGCAACCAGTAACCAGTAACATAGCTCAAGCACGGCCAGAGGCGGAGTGGCAATCGGGAGAGTCAGGACTTTTCTCGGTGGGCCGGTAGAGTTTCGAGGCCGTGCACACTTAAAAATGATGGGTTAAAAATAACCCAACTTGGGTTGTTTTATAACCCAACCGCTGGATCACTATTGCACCGGACCAACAGTAGTTAATTTGACCCAGCAAGATGGGTTGGTCATTTTTAACCCAACAGATGAGTTAAATATTCTACCCAAATGCTGGGTCAAATTAATTACAATTCTGGGTTGATTCAACTACATATTTGTTATATAGTGTGCCCAAATGCTGGGTCAAATTAATTACAATTCTGGGTTGATTCAACTATATATTTGTTATATAGTGTACCCAAATGCTGGGTCAAATTAATTACAATTCTGGGTTGATTCAACTACATATTTGTTATGTAGTGTACCCAAATGCTGGGTCAAATTAATTACAATTCTGGGTTGATTCAACTACATATTTGTTATATAGTGCACCGAATGCTTGGCAAAATTAACCCATATCCCAGATTAATTCTAACACATTACAGTACAATTTAAGAAAATAAATTGCAATAAAACTGTTAAACTACAAACCTAGAACAGAATACATGCTAGATTTATGCATATATGCAATACACACTTAAACAATACAAAAACAAAACATAATGGAATCTTTGAAAAAAATGTATTATATCAACAATATAGTGGAACTGGTGCAGTTCATATCACTCAGGTAGGAAAACATTCAGAGCAAAACAACAATTACGAATGAACTGGCTGAACATTCAACAGGCCAACAGTCAACAGGTCTATAGTGAACAAATTCAAATTCCTATTAAAAAGCTGCTATTAAGAGCCATTAGCTCTACTTGCAAGCAAGTATTCTACTTTGAATAAACTTTACCATTTTAGACTCCCCTCCTGGCATTTCATATGACCAAGTTTCAAACAACTTTGATGCAGCATCCCCATGCAGGACAAGCCTGTGCAATCTATAAAATGGAAAACACATTTTAAAAACCAATGTGGTGGCACACTAATAAAACATTATAAACAATGCATCCTCATATGTAAGATCATATTTCCCTATACCTACCATGCCTTTGGTCATTAGGTGAGGGAACTCTTCGAGGATCTGATCGATGGTCCAATTGTTGTCCCTAATCCACTTGGCCCTGTAGACTGCCGTGTTCCGCATGTAGGTCTCTATCTGGCTGAGGGGCTGAGAATTGTTTCTCAACCATTCTTTAAGCTGTGACTCACGTTCGTCTGATATGGTACATTCTGTAAAAAAGAACAAGAAAGTTGTCATTCACTGAAATATGGATGTTTTGCTTCATCAAATAATTTTTCAGTTTAATAATTACCTGGTATGAGAGCCCTTCCAAAAGCGCCATCATCTGGCGTTTGTGGTGGTGTTCGTGCCGCGCTCTGGCACCTGCTGGTTGATCTCAGCCGCTTCCTGACGTTCTGCAGCCTTTCCTCCAGGAATCCCAAGTGGCTGGCTCTATTCATCTATTGGAGCACTTTGACACATTACATGGAAGCTACTGAAAAAGAGGAAATTATATTTCATAAGAATTCATGTCTGAAAAGGGCTTTAGTAGCAATGCAGACTTGATATGCTGTGGATGGGAAAACAAATATTTCTTACCTTTTTAAATCTTTCGACAAGGTCTGGCACTCTGTCAAAGTGTTAATGACAAAGCTATCCATTGATCTGAAACAAACACAAAAAGAGCTTAAGCAAAGATACAATTGCTATTGTATTAACTATTCGGATATCACCATGTAAAAGCAATGCAGACTAACAGAAGAATGTAATCCAATGTGAAAATAACAGCCATTCTATTTAGCATCACAATCCTCCCTCTCTACCTATACAATTCATATGAGAAATTGCATGCATGTAAATTGTTTTTATATGAATGCAATTCATATTTGAATATTTGTGGCTGCTCACAGCATAGCCTTCAGGGCACGACTGTCAGTACAACAGTCTACAGCAGTGGTTCCCAAACTTTTTATTATATATTTCTTAACCGTTAACTCAAGTGGCCCTTGGCCCCGCCATTTTAAATAAGCATTTGTTCGTATCTATTGTGGGTCACCAAATTACTTAAATAAATGCACATACATGCATTTAGTCAGACATATCAGGTTATCTCACTGTTTTTACATACTTTAATCAGTCAAACACTGTGTTATGCTTTCACATTTCACATTAAAAGCTTCAGGAAAAACAAGCGCGTTCATTTATAGCCAGTTAAAATAATATAGCTAGCAAAGCAACTAACGGACAGCCTGTTGGCTAGTAAACTATCTAGCTAGCTAGCTAGCTAGATAGTTAACTGGCGAATCACCTGGCTAGCTTGAAACAAGCTGGCAAATTAGCCTGGTGAACTCAATAAACATGACCATATGCCAATGGGCATTATGAACTTGTTTCATTAATTCATTAATATTATTCAGACCAAACGGTTAAGCTGTAGGCTATCCATGCTTCCATGATAACGGCTAAATGGCTAACGTTAGCTAGCTACGTTGTTAGCCAAACTAACCAACTAGCCTCACAATATAAAAGATAGTACTTTAATAGGTAACGCAACACAGACAATGTGAATTAGACATGTAGCTAGTGTACACAAACCTTTTATTATTTATTTGCCTCGTTGGATGACCAGACTGGTTCTCTGCTGTGACAAGCACTCGGTGTGCGGACTCTGGTGATGATCTGATGACGTTCGAAGCACAAACAACCCAAGTGCTGGGTCAACCGATGTATGTTGGGTTGATGGATTTTGACTCAACGCATGAGTTGCACAAAATAACCCAACTTCCATATAAATAACCCATAATGGGTAAAACATTTCATAACCCAGCGGTTGGGTAGATGAAATAACCCAGCATTTTTTAGGGTGTGAGGGCCGATCTGATAATAGTTATACATTGCAATTTCTTAGCAACACCATCCGGCGGCCTGGTGTGCGGGCGCTGCCCGCGGACGCTGCCCACGGACGCTGCCCGCGGACGCTGCCTGCTGGCAGACCTGTGCGTCTCTCTCTGTAAAAATAGAGATGAGCAGCGGCGGCCTCTAGCTCACCCAGTAAGAGCGTTCGCCCCATGTTGGCTGAGTCCTTTGATGCGTGTCATCCCCCATCTCTCTCCCCCTTTCATGTCTATCCACTGTCACTGTAATAAAGGGAAAAGCCCCAAAAAATAATCTTAAAAAAAAAAAGAGATGAAATGCGCGGCTTCCGTGGTCTGTGCAGCGTGATATCAGGAGATGTAAGAAATTACTTTACGGCACTGCACACATCCAGGAACCGGCAAGCAATAAGAACAAGGTAGCGATGGAGTTTTTCACACTATCGTCATGGCTGAGCCGGCAAAAAAGAAGCAGAAAGCTAGGAAAGCATTGTCGGAGTAACAGAGAAAGAGGAAGCAGCAGACTGACCGAGAGAGGAGTCAGACACAAGTAAACATAGGAGCTGTCAAATATCTTTTCTGAAGCTGTAGGGGGGGCTCTATAGAGAAACCTGTCAGCAAAAAGAGAGAAAACAGAGAAGAAATGGCCAAAACCTCCTAGCGCCTCTTTAAACGCGTAGTTAACTTTGTGAAACAACACTTGGTAAGGTTTGGCAACAATAACACTCAGGGTTAGTAATACATCAGGGATTGGAAAAGGACTCACTTGATAAAGTTAGGACGTAAAGCGATGTCACGGACATCATTGCGTCACAGACTAATGTCTGTAAAAAGTCATGGGTAAAACTCGCTAAATTTCAAAACAACAGTTGGCTTTTGGTTTCACACGGGACACGCACCCCGTGTCCTGAGTAAAAGACCTGTGCTTTTTTTTATTTATTTTTATCCACCTCACGCAGAGTTTGCCGATCATATTCTTTGTCACCTCACTTCCTTGTTTGCTCTCACGATAATTACTACATCCAAAAAGCGTTCTCCGACTAACACAGCACAGTACAGCAGAGTTGTCGGTCGTTATGAGCTGCTTGCATAATGGACCCATATGGTTGTTTTCTGGTTGAGGACGGTCTGTCAAAATCTCAAATGCTGCTTGAATGCAAGTGGACCCACACAGATGGCAGTTTAACCCGGGCGTCGCAAAAATGAAAATGTTTTAACGAAAAATGTGTGTTTACACAGCACAGCAGGGAGACACCACCGGGGACACCGACACCACCACCTTCGGCACTCAGCTGTGGGTGAAAGAACACTCAATTATTGGGGGGGGAATAAATCAATGAACCAAAAATAAATGAAAAACAACTTCAATCTAGGCAGCCGAAAGTGACTAATAGCTGCCTAGAGCCAAACAAAAATAACCAAATATTAACAACAAATAAACCATAAATGTTCAACAGAACTGAAAGTCTTTTTATCAGAACTTAAACAAAAAGAAATAGAAATTAACCAAAAATCACTTAAAGGTGCTCTAAGTGATGTGACGCATTTTTTTAGGCAAACTGTGCCAACCTGCACAACGAACCATAACAAACAGTGTTCCAGCCAATAACCGACAAGAAGGAGCTGGTTGAGTCATGAATACACATTGTGGAAGTAGCCTACGTGCTAACACTGCTGCAGTAAAGGCTCAACCAGCTCCTTCTTGTCGGTTATTGGGTGGAACACTGTTTGTTATGTTTGGTGGTGCAGGTTTGCAGTTTGGTTAGGTTGGCGTTTGTGGAGCCTGGGCTGTCTACAGAGACCGCAGTTTTTGACAGTGTGTTCAGGGGACAGGCAGCTAGCAGATAGTGAGGAGATGTTTGCTGTATGTGACGAAAAATGTTGTAGCCTAAAAAACGCGTGACATCACTCAAAGCACCTTTAATCCTAATTTAACAAAGAAACCCATAAAGATAGACCCCAATCTCCACACACATATTATTAATAAACACGGGCAGGGCAAAGAAAGGCAAAACTATTGCCCGTGTCACAATCACTCAATCTAATACAGCCCTGTAGGGCACCCAGTTGGGCGCGTGGATGCGGCGCTGAAAGGCGCATGGAGGCGTTCAAAGCCTGGAGTGAGCTCATGCAAACAACCTGTTGAAACTGACGTCGTTTGAGACAAAACAGCAGCGTGGTGGGGGGGGAGGCCTGGTGCAGATACTAGCGCAGGTGAAGCAGTTTACAAACCTCGTCAGGGAGCTTCGCACCAATACGCCACCGATAGTGCCGATAGTACAGCTACACGGGGCCAGCAGCAAAACTCACCGCGGCTTTACAGGAGTCGGGTTTGTGACAGGGAGACACTGTTGAATTCCCGTAACCGCGCTGCGGGACCCAGAGTAGAAATGTGGCTCCGGTAACAAAGAGTAGAGAGTGTCAAGAGGACAAACCCCCTGCCTATATAACATGCAGTTACTTCCTGATTGGTCCAGAGACTGAGTGTGATTGAAAGCATAGCGACCAATCAACCTGCTACATATGTTTTTGTTTGTAAGTGACTGATGAGAACAACAATCTTTGACATTGGTCCGGTATAAAGCCACAGAGCGGGCTGCAATGTAACTCTACTGGGCAAATGTGCATCGTCAATTTGGTCTCAAAAAAAGCAACCGAAAGAATCCGATTATTATGCTAAGTGTCTGACAACATTATGGAAAGGATCCCTACCACTGGTGTAGTCTACGTGATACGCAGGTATACGCAGTATACCCACTAAGAAAGATCCAGGATTTCCATATACCCACTTAAAAATGCGCAATGACACGCAACAACAAACTTTATTATATTTTTGATATATTTTGAATTGTCAACTGTGTTTGTTTTGTTCACATAGGCTAAATAAAAGTATTTCCACCGTAACATGGTGCATAAAAGTGTATCCGAATGCAGGAAAGGTCTGACACTCCAACATATTTTCACATGTAAATCGGTAAACTCAGTGTTTATTTCAACCAAAACTAGAGTTGTGATGGTTGGAAAAGTGGAAAGACGAGCCAAAACGGCTTTTCATAGTTTAATTTAGTGTCTATCGACTTTGAATGAAGTGTATTTTACGATGCTAAAATGACTGTTTATTTACATGGAGTCTGGTGGGTTTAGCGAACGCAATTTCGCTGTTGTTTTTATGTTTAAAAAAAGGATCTTACTCTTTAACAGAAAGGTCAACCTCCTCAGACATCCTTTCCATAATGTTGTATAGAATAATAATCTGAGCCTGTCAGCGGCAAAACGAGCACTTTTGTGAATGTAAATAGAAGCTGCACAATTGCCCTATTAACTTACATTGTAGCTTGTTTCTCTGACTGCGAACAGCAGCCGCCTTGCTTAATACTGGACTAATGTCAAAGATTGTTGTTCCCATCAGTTACTTGGACACAGTAAGACGCTCCAGGTTGAAAAAAAAACGGAAGTTACCCTTTAACCACAGTTATTGTGTTTTTGGGCTATTGGGTTTTGGGTAATCTATGCAGTAGCCTACTGTACCTACACTGACGGAAAACTGAAACTTCTGCTTACGTACTGTTTCCCTATGCAGTCTTTATACACAAGTTATGAGCTCAGCATTCTACAGCTAACATCTGTACAGTCAGATTTCAGAACAAATGAACATAGACTGCAACAACCCCCTGGTGGTCACACACACTTTTGAAGGATAAGGCTGGCATTATATTTTTCCTTTTGTCAACAAATCCTAATATGTGTAGGAGCATTCTGTAATATATGTTCATCCAGGGAGAACCAAAGCCGATCCCAACTGTGTAACATCATTCTGAAGCTGGGCGGGTAGGGAAAGGTCAGTTTGGGGCAATTTATAAAAGGAGTAAGCCTTTTACTCTGCATTTGGTATAAGTATGAGTCATTCATAAGGTCAGCGTGTGAGCTTGTGTGTGCACTTTCATTACATTGTATGTGAAAATAGACTCTGCATCAAAGGAAGAAATGTAAGAAAAACCAACCCACAGCCCACTGTGGCAGGATGGCTTGCAAAAAGTCTAAGGAAGCCTCTATCTGTTTATCACAGCGAGGCTGGAAATGTATAACGAAGGCTTGGTAAAAATGTCAAAATGTCAGATATGAGCACATGACAGCATGATCCAGAGCAAGTTTCCCATTTGCAATAATTGGCCTCCTGATAGTAAACACTTGTGAAATGTGTAACCAAATGCCCGTGCTGTTCTGAACCGCATGCCACAAAGCATAAATCATGTTTTGTCAACACAATGCTTGGAGAGGAGGTCAGGGGTTACGCTAACTAATAGGATGATGGAGAGCGAACCGCCGCCGTATGTGATGTGAAATAAAGGCAAATAAATGGAAATAGGAGGAAAGTGAGAATAATTGCAAGCTCAGGCCGAGAGTGCTGCGTGGGTTCATTAAGGCAGATAGATCCGGCTGCTCCTGTGTCTGTTTGGCTTTAAACGCTGTCATCTTCTAATGGGGATTACCTTTTTTTCTCTGGTTCTCTCGTTGGGCATGTCGGCTGCTGGGTTTTTGTGCTCGCCTCAGCAGAAACCAAACCATTGGACTGAGAGAAGGAAACAAACTCAGTTTTTTTAAAGGTTGAATTGAACTTAGAAGAGCCCTAGTACATAAACAGGGATCTCTCCTGTGTTCCCATCGTCCCTGAGCATGTGTGTCTCTTGATATAAACTAAAATGGTAAGATATTGGTAAAGGATATCTTTGCAGTTCCAATTTCAAAAGAATGAAGGGACATGGATGATTAAAATGCAGTTTGAATGTTAAAAATGGGTTCCGCCACTGTGGTGTTATAATTGTTAAAAGTCAAGAACTCTCTTGCCTGCAAATTTGAGGCCGTATTGCTGAGAAAATGAAATGTATCCTTCTGCTCCAAATATCCCAACAGTATCTTGCCCAAAAACAATTCCACATGTAGACTGCAAGTGCCAGGGATCAAACCACCGACCTTTAGATTGGTAGATGACAGCTCTACGTCCTGAGCCCCAGCTGCCATATTAAGAGGATATTGAGCTGGGGAGCATAGGACCCTGGTAACATAGATACACTCCTCATAAACATATTTATTATTCTCCTCAGATTATGACCTTACATTAACAGTGTTTCACTAGCAAGGACCACACCAGCAACCAGATACATTTGAACTGTTTATTAATGAAAGATTATTGGTTTTAGGGGTGTCACAATTTTGATTTTAAATGAAAAAAAAACATTCAGAATGAGCTTTCAATTTCGCTTAGCAGCTAAAGACACATGGTAACGTTAGCTTACCGGTTGGTAGCATGCAGCTAAAGACACAGGGTAACAGTAGGTTACAGGCTGGTAGCATGCAGCTAAAGACACAGGGTAACGTTAGCTTACCGGATGGTAGCATGCAGCTAAAGACACAGGATAATGTTAGCTTACCGGTAGCCTGAAGCTGCACTTTTCCAGACACCATGGCAACTGCCGGAGTCGGAGATGACGGAGAAACAGAACTGGAAAACATTTTCCTTCTCCGTGAGTTACGTAACAAACAACAAGGTAAAGCATGTGGGCTCCGACAGGACTCCATGGTGGATTTAGGTCCCCCTCGTTAAACTAATGGTGCATTCAATTGCAACTGGTAAACTCTGAGAAACTCAAAATCAAGTAATTGTAAAGTACCCTTCTGCCAGCTAGTGGCTCTTATTGTGGCATTGCCGTCACTGATGAAAAAATCTAATTGTGGATGTGGAGAACTGTGACACACCTAATTGGTGTGCAAGGCATGAAGTGTTGTGGGAAGGTTTCGGTAGGGAATCCGCCGTAGCACCCGGGCACAACAGACTCTCTTTAGGACCTAAAGGAGAGGAAGAAAGAAAAAGGGTTGGAGGGAGGGGGTGAAGAATGTCAGAGCGAATAAAAGGAGAGGCTTAGGTGGGTATTTTTTTGGAATGCCAGAAGAGGAGCGGTTGAGGTGTGGCCCCGCTCCCGAAATTCTGTATCTTTAATCAAATTGTATCCACAACTTCATTAATGTTGGTTTCATTAATTCATTTTCAGCAATATAGCAAAAGCCAAATTTTTTTTTAGAAATCCATTTGTTTCATGTTTCCTGGCAACACAATCATTAAGATGAAAAGGGCTGAAATGACAAGGTATTACCAAATGAGGTACATTGGTTTATATTTGGTGAACGTCTGTGTGAGTATGTATTATGTGTGTGTGTTGTGTACCCATGAATGGTAATGTCGCCCTTGTCTTTGACGACTTCTACCATTTCCGCTGCTCATTAAAATGACAAATGTGCAACGCAAAAAATTGATTATCGCTGCTTTATTGTTTGTGTGTAATGTCTCTGTTGGTGGAGAGAATCGGTTTGTTACGAGAGCTTGTGTCTCTGCGCCACAGCTCAAGTAATTGAAGAGGATAAACTGTTGGAGTGTGAACTGGAACACAATACAATGATAGAAATAGTGTATCTTGCTGAAGCCACACACACACACACCTTACAGAAACACAAAGACTGTGAGTGAGCACTGTGGGAGGTTTTCTTAGAGGCAAACTTACTTTTGAGCATTTTCTCCACGAGCTGGTGCAATGCCTGTGATTGCTCCATTCGTCTTATTTACTGTACATCAGGCGTATTCACTCTGCCCACTAAACAGTCCTAAAGTGAGTAAATGTGCCAATAATTCACAGCTAGTGCTGCTTTCAAAAAACCTGGGATAGTCTCTCACACAGTAGAGCTCTTACATGATGAGAGATGCAGAAAGATAGGGAAGAAAAAGGAAAAGGGAGCTTCACAAACCATGTCACATCTAAGGTATTTACAGTACATTTACCAGAACATGATTCTAAACAGCCCCCCGACCCAAAATTTCAATTAACTGTCTCACCACAAAAGGACTGTGGTTGATGACTGGGCCACTTTGATTACATCGTGGAGATTGGGTGATGTAATCTAGGGCTGCACAATATGAGAAAAATATCTAATTGTGATTATTTTGATGGATGATGCGATTGTGATTCGATTCACGATATTGGAGGGAATGATCATTTTTGTATCATTATCATTAACGTTGAAAAATGTTGAAATTAAAAAACTCTTAAATGATTATAGTGTGATTTTTTGCGAGGATCTGTAGCAAACAAAGATGTTTTTCTCTAGTCTATAGGATGGGATTTGTAGGCTGGGACATCTCTGCAGCAACACAATACCTAATTCAAAATGGTTTGACACATTTTGCCTTTGAATATAGAAAAAAACAGAAGAACTTTAATGCACCAAACACTGGAATGTTTCCCGTCTCCATCCATAACAAGATAGTAGAACAGGTCAACAAATTAAAATACCTTGGACTCACTTTAAACAATAACCTCAGTTTTGATCAACACGTCACCGATATCCACAAATGATCTCAGCAGACATTACATGTCATCCGTATAACTCAGAGCACTTTCTGTTGTCCCACACTCCTGCTGTACTGTTCCCCGTTTCTACAAGATGTTCACCATTTCTAACAACAAACTCACCAAGATCACACACGTCGCCTCCAAAATGATCAGCTCCCCTACAGCCAAAATCTCAGACCTGAACGATGGAGCCATCACACCCCTTGCCCTCACCATTGTCAATGACCCCAATTACAGATTGAAATTAAGTACAAAGTTTTGATCGTGTCTGGGTTTAGGAGCAATAGAAAGTCGATGTAAAATGGTCTCTTCCAGGCTGAATTAGATGCTAGGACATTGGAAGGCTGGTTGCACAGGGCATTGCAGGCTTCTGGTTCTATTGTAGTGCCTATATACTCTATGGGAAATGGCAAGTCACCCAAAGAACACTTTAACCTTGGACAGAATCAATTCCAAACCTGCAGAAATTAATGAAATTCCTCATTGGTGACACAAAACTTGTTTTTACCTTGCTGAAATGTGAGAATCGAGCCACCCTGAACTATGTCCCTGACTACCTACACATCCTGTGGCTCATAATCCCCCATTTAAGAAGATGTCAAAGATTACTATGTGTCAGTGGACAGGGGAGAGACCAACCCAGAGCCACTTTAAGAAGGCCATCAAGCTGAGATGACATTTCCTTTTTTCCTTTTGGTTCAGTTTTTTCCTGTATTTAATGACATAATTTATGTCAATTTAGAGGTGGTTGGGTAGCTGGGTGAATGGGGGGGGGGGGTGCAATTGTGTTATATGTGTGTGTGTGTGTGTGGGGTGGGGGAGTTGTATGAAGCACTTTGTGCTACATTTTTATGTATGAAAAGTGCTATATAAATAAAGTCTGATTGATTGATTGATTGCTTGATTGATTGATTGATGATCAATCTGAGATGAACCTACTCTACAGTGATAAAATCTACAGAGACCCAGGCTGCAGCAAACAAACAGCTGTTAGACCTTTAAATCACGGACTACTTCCTCTACTCCCACAGTATGTATAGGATGGGTTAAATGCAGAGGACACATTTTGTTTCCTCTGTGAATGCTTAGAGATGACAATGAAGGCACTTTTAACCCTTAACTGTGATGTGCTGCATGTGCACCAGTGCCATCACCAGTGCCCTTTGTGGATTGCAAGCATTGTATTTTTCAGGAACCTGTTCTCATTTTACTGTAACTACATTTCACTGGGTCCAACGTGCCATCTGAGTGGGCTTTTATAGACAAAAGGCCAGACGTTAAACAATAAGTTGACCCACCTACGTTTTTCCATGTTTTACGTTGCTTGTTGTGATTGGCTGAACCTGCCTTACTGCAGGCACGAACAGAAAGCAGTCCACCTTGGTGCAAACTTTCACAATTTCTACAGTTCTGCAGCGATATTTCACCTTATATGTGCACATTTATATTGTACTATAAATAGCATTCAAGCATCTCAAGAGGCTGTACTTTGCGTAGAGCTGGGTGATATGGAGAAAATTAAATATCACAATATTGTTGACCAAATATATTGATTTCGATATTGCCACGATATTGTAGGGTTGAATATTGGTACTTTCACAACATATTACCACAATGTGAGTGTTGATAAATAATCACCAGCAATGACTAAGTGGGTAAAAGCAACAGTCTGGTTCAGAAAATTACACTTGAGTACTCACTTACTGTAATGCAGCCTTTAAAACCAGGAAAGGCAACACTTGTGTCACATGATATTACGATATCCAAATTTAAGACGATATCTAGCCTTATATATTGCCAAGCCTTAACTTTGCTCTACCAAAGTGGTACTTTGAGCTAAATGCTAAGGTCTGCATGCTAACATGCTCCCAATAGCAACACATACCTGCTGGTATTTAGCAGGTGTGACGATCACCAGGTTCTCCTGTGCTAAGATTAGCTAATTAGCCCAAGTACAATGGATGCTGATGATAATGTCATTTTGTCAAGTGTTGGACTATTTGACATTTTTGACCCGGTGATGGCGCTAAATGAAAAGTCATGGCATCCACAAATAGAGAAAGGGAAGAAGATGGAAATAATAAGGTACCACAGCGGTACAAAAAAAGATGTGTAGAAGTAGAAAGTTTTTCTTCCCTCTTCCCTTCTCCTCCCTTTTGTCTTTTCTCACATGTCTCTCCGGCTCCCTCAGTCTCTGTATTCACTCTCTGTCCTTTCTTTCACTTCAAAGAGGGGCTGGAATTACAGGCTGGAACAGACGGATGTACGGCTCATTCATAATGAATGACGGCCCAGTTTAATGACTCCGTCCACTCAGACACCCCTTGTCGCCCCGCTCCTCCTCCTCTACCTCCTTGCCCAGGCTTGGGCCTCTGAACATGGGCTAATGATGTCACCTTTGGCTCCCGGGAGGACACGCATAAGCCCCATTCCTCTGTTTGCTTTAATCATACATTATGATAAATGCCTTCATCCAGCTGATAGATAATTTGGACGTGGATGCCATTGGCTGTCTGCGACTCCAGCTCATAAACAAGGGACCAACGGTGCTGCAGTGTAAGGGAAAATGACAAGACAGAAAAAGACAAAGGGGTGGCTGGCTGTGGACGACAGCGAGGGAAGAAGAAATAGAAAGAAAGGAGAGGAGAGAGACTCTGTCAGTCAGAGTGCAACAGATTGACGGATGAGGGTGTAAAAAGGAGGGGAAAAAAGCAGAAAGAGGTGGAGAGAGCAAATCTATCACTTTAATGACCGAGAGCAGCCCTCTCTGTTCTTTGGAGGACGGTGACCTGCCTGCTGTTAGCATTAGCTTCCAGTGACAGATGAGCCATCGGGATGAATAGCGCTGACAGCAGTCTTAGCGCTAATTTCGCCCCAGCAGACAACCATACAATATTTTTATGACTTTTGTGAAAAATGCGGTAGGGAAGAAAGAGCCCTGTTGATTACCAGTTGCAGGAACTGTGAATTTCTGTTGTGTTTTTTTTCCGATATTTTGCAAACATTCAGTACTGATACATCCATAGCAGGGGCGACTCTAGGATCAGAACTTTAGGGGTGCCTGGCACCCTTTTAACATAATTTTTTTTTAAAGTTAATCCTGTAACATCATTTTGGACCATCATGGTAGGGGAAACACTGAACTATGTAGAAAGACACCAACAATTCTGAGAAAACTTCCTTCAACGCTGATCCACAGGGCCATTACTACAAAGGTGATGTGGTTTTACAAGTGAAATTGGATATTTATCTATGGATAAGTAGACATTTCTAAAATGTAATTGCAATTTTGAAAATTTGAAATTTAAGCGATTTTGACTAATAAGCACTATTTTCTGAAAATAGCTCAGAATTTTTTTTCTGAATGATCTAGGCATCATCTAGATTCTGGGTTTAGTTTCACAATGCTGGGATATTCCTAGAGCAGAACTCCTTGCAATCATTTTTTAGGGGTCCCAAGTGGCATCAGGAACCGAAGCTATAGTTAAAGTGACAATTACTGTTCATTTCTTTTAAATGTGTACATATGGATCACAAATATTGCAAAAAAATTGCATTTTCTTTTACGATTGCATCTTCATATCCTTACGTTTTTCACCCAGCGTAGACATTCTCTCCTTGCTACTAGTTTGTGCATTTCTGGTTTAAAACAAAAGTATTTCCAATTGCAAAAACAAATATTTTGTGTATGGGAATATAAACTAAAATCACTGTATTTTTGGAAACAACTAAGCCTCCAGCCTCTGAGTTAGTGTTTCCCATGATATGAGTTGACTGTCAAGGTGGTTCTGTTTGCTAAGTGAAGTTGTCAACTTGATGCACTGCTGATATCATATGAAAATGTATGCACACCAAAACATATGATATCCTACGAAATTAGGTGTGTGGTCACGTGATGTGGGCTGGCTATGAGCTCCAGCTAGTTCTTTAAGCCGCTACAGAGCTTTGTGACACTGGCTACAGACCTTCGTTGTATCAGTGGTTGTTGGTGGTTCAGTTAACTAGCCTGGTTGACACCAGACCCTTCTCAGTTATAACTGAGAGTGGGTCTGGGGAAGGTTCATTCACAGCCCATTTCCAAAGGGGCGTCACCAACGGACGCCGCTCATATGCCTCTGGGCGCAATTGGATAGACCTAAAACCAATCAGAGCAATGAAGGAGATGACGTATGCAGAGCGACGGAAAAACATCTCAACCAGTGAGCATGTTGCGCTATCGTCATCGTGTAAAGCCCGCCTCAACAGTTGTGATTGGTGCCTCGATTTGGAAAAATTGGAAATGGGCTTGAATGGGCTCTTGGCCAGATGGACTTGCAGAGCAAATCTCAAATTTGCCAGAAGTTTGTCAGGGTTTTCCCAGGTTATCAGTTAACCGAAAATAGGTGACTTTGAGCCGGGTAGAGAGCACCAGGAGCTGCTGGTTGTTTCGGCGGACATTACGGTTAAATGCAGTCCACAAAATAGCAACGTTTTGCTGCGACGAAAGTAAAGATTAGGCACCAAAACGACTTAAGAAAAACATGGTGGTTTGGATTAAAACACTCCTAAGGAACACACGTTTCCTGGGTGAAAGTCTTTTGTTTTCCCCGGGACAAACTCCGCTCCCTGGCTTGAAAGTCCCGTATGCTAATGCTAACCCATCCCCCCCCCGACCTTCCCCCTGCTGATTGGACTCCTTAAGAGGGTCTCCATCATCAAAGACACCGGGTCAGAGAACACTTTGGAACTGATGCAGAAAAGAAGCTCTATCTTACTTATTGATTTTATTTCATAGTATTTCTTTGTTGTCATGTGATGGGACACGTCTCCTCTGAGGCCTTTATGTAGTGGCTGTTTGCTTTTATCTTTTTTGTTGAAGCTGTATCAGGACGTTTTTTGTAAAACAAATCATCCACACCATCCACAAACCAGGCCCGCAAAAAGACCAACGTCTGTCCACGCCAGAGCTTTTATCTTGATCCCTTTTGGCATCCTGTGGCACAAAGCATCATAGTGGTATGGAAGTATATATTGGCTACCAAAAAGTACTCATGGTGGTGTAAATGATAGTATACTAATGTAAAATTCTGACTTATTGAAATAAGACTGAAATTGGGAAGTAGTGAGCCGTAATAATCAGATAGCCTAAGTTATATTTTTGACTTACTAAAATTAAATGATGTGCATGGAAGTAAGTCAAAAAATGGATTAAAGCTATAGTGCGTAGTTTCTGTGGCCCCCATGAGGAATTCTAAGTAATGACAAAAAAAATGTTGTTGCATCCACATGATGCAAGCCTTCCATTATCGCACATCCCCCTCACCCCTCCTCCAAACAGTTTCTAGTAACCAAGGAGGACACGGAGGATTAAAAAAACATGATGGACTCTTCAGAAGAGGTCATTATCTTCACTCGAGTTTCTGCGTGGGAAAGTCGCCGGACGCCCCAATCTTGTGAACATAGTCCTACTGAGAAATCCAGAGAGAGTTGTGTGGAGCTGATAGTCTTAATTAGCTTTGTAGCAACTCATTTGGCAATGGCTGGAATGTAACGGACGTTCATTAATATCAAAAAGTTAGGCACTAAAGCGTCTCATAATTTTTTCATGCATGGATAACCAAATTATTGAGATTAGAATATTGATGATTTGACATGAGTCTAGATTTTTTTGGGTTCTTTGAAGCTGCTTAAATTTCATCTGGAACTGTTGTCAGAGTAACAAATCCTCAAATCTGCGAAAAATGCATTTTATAGCCAGTTAGCTGTCAACGTTTTAGGGTTAACCCCATACTGTACATGACCTCTTTTTCACAAACGGCTCGCTTTCTTGATAGAATTATGATTTTAGATGAGAAAATGAAGGTTATTAGAAATTACTATGTTCTTTTGATGTAATTATCATAATTTCATTTCCACAATGTAGAGTTACCTAACTCCATGCGTGAAAAAATATACAATAAAATAAAACTGTACATGAAAGAAGAACCAATCCAAATGTAGTTTGAGATTCTGCAAACCAAAACATAAACGTAGCTGAAAGATTCTGTTTGAGGATTAACAATTATTACTCCAACTTTTTCAGGATGATATTCAACAGTATTATTTAAGCCTGATTGCAGTATATAACAGCCTGAATTAGTTAAACCATATTTGAAGCAACAGAGTCTCTGTTTCCGATAACAGTAAAGGCTTTAGGTTGAGGTCAGTAGCTTTCTCTCAGCTCTTAGCATGACATTGTTTCCAGTTCCTGTTTAAGCAAACAGTATTAGAATTAGTATTAGTCTTAACTGTGAATTTGAAAGTGAATTTGTAAGTTGATGTTTGAGCTTTTGTGCGTGTAGTTTGCGTGTAGTTTGACTGACCTATGGATAACTTAGCCGTTTTCCTTTTACCACCAGGAATGTAACTACTTTTAAATATATAGCATGGGTTTAATTGGTTAACTTATTGGAGCTTTGAAGCAGTAATTTAAAACGTTGACCCACATAGCATGTCCCACTACTCAGCCATAGAAAAGTGCTTTCAGACATCAATCTCATGGCAAAACAAATCAACAGCCCATACAAGCAATGACACACAGCTGCACAACACAACCAAACAATCAGTCTCTATTTTGGTCTGCGGGTGCAGCCGACTCCGAGATTGATTTTGAACAACATCTGATGGTTACATACGACCTTTCCTCTCCACTTCATGGCTGATGATATACGCGGTCGTCAGGTAGGCCCCCTTTGACCCTCCGAGAGCCCATATCCTTTGGAACACAGAGCCTGATTACCCTCAAGAACACACACACACACACACACATACATTGTGGCCTTGGGGGAAATGAGAGTGAGAGGCAGATCACTCTGTCTTATCGTGTCTTCCCTGGGACAGGTGGGCTCTTTCACCAAATCCCACATGGGACATTCACTGTGGCTGATCAGGGGCAAAACGTGTGTGTGTGTGTGTGTGTGTGTGTGTGTGTGTGTGTGTGTGTGTGTGTGTGTGTGTGTGTGTGTGTGTGTGTGTGAAGCTCAATGTGGTCACCTTCCCAAATGACTTTGAAACAATGTTCTCTCTTCTCCAGGGAAATAGATGGTAGATGTATAAAACTGATGGTGTATATGACCCTCATATGATTGTTGGCAATATCAGATATAATTGGTGTGCCATTGATGATGACAAAAAGTTGTCCAGTTATGGTTGTACCCCTCTGGTCATCTTTTTAAAGATATTTTAGTTCCTGTCTATTATTTGTACATATGTAACACATGTTGTAGCTTTGTAACAAAATCATTATCGTCCTATTGTACAGCATGCACCTGACATTTGTTCCTATAGCTTGCAAGGTACTGAACCTTGCGATTTATTTCCATTTTTTTATTAAATTTAGCTGAGTCAAGAGATTAAACCAACACATTTTGGCACAAAGTGCACCATTAGTGAGCCTAAAGTGCACATGGGCCCCATTCTTCATACGTGGATGACCGAGTTATGAATATTGATGATTTTAAGTTAATTTAAAATTTATCTGGAACTGTTGTCAGACCAACAAGTCTTCAAACCCCAAACCTGCCAAAGTGCAGCTCCGAAATCACCATCACCAAACCCACCAGACTCCATGTAAATAATCGGGACTTTTTGCATAGATAGAGCCAGCATATCTCCACCAGACTCCATGTAAAATAATCAGGACTTTTAGCATATATAGAGCCAGCATATCTCCACATGTAAATGGGTGAATTAAGGGTTTATTTCAACCAAACCAGAGTGGTGATTGTTGGAACAGTGGAAAGATGAACCAAGACGGCTTTTGGTAGTTTTATTTTGTTTCTATCCACTTTGAATACAGTGTGTTTTTACGATGATAACATTACTGTTTGTTTAAATGTAGTCTGGTAGTGATTTTGGAGCCGTTTCATGTTAAACTAAAAGGATCTTACATTGCAGCTTGTTTCGGTCTTGCTTTATACTGTACCAATTTAAAAAACTTAGACACTACAGCATGGTAAAAATAGGGTCCAGTTTGAAAATATACTGAGGTTACCCTTTAAGGGATGATTAGGTTTAGGAAGTTATTATCATCACTCCCGGCTCAAAACTTGATGCTTTCTTTTTAGGGGTGATTAGGTCACATGAGTGCTGACTGAAAAAGGTTACGTGTAGGGAAAGATGGTGGTCATGTTTAAAAGAAAACAAAGCAGTTGAATCAATGACATGCTGTTGTATTTTTGTGAGGAAAGTTTGTTTTTATGGTATGAATCAAAGCACTATGGAGCCTTTATAAAAACACTAAGATGATCAAAGAGACAGAACAAGAAAAGCAGATAGCAGATACATTACACAGAAAAGATGTCAAAACCATAGACTGATTTATCTTCTTTTTTTCCTTCATGGTCAAGTACAATTCTCATGTCTTCTGTGGATAAAGAACAGCAATAACAGAAAGCGTAGCTATAATGACACTCCAGAAAGAGAGAATGTTTACAGGGACGCGATGCGAAAGCCAATGCAGTGTACATACAGTAGTAAATACACTGCCTTATAAATAACACCCCATTGATGTGTGACACCTCTGTCTACTTCTGCTGGGGGTGTAGAGGCGAGCAGATATTTAACCCTGAGGTGGTACATGTTGGCATCGTGTCAAGGGGAAGTAAAGAGAAGAAAAGGGCTGCCTGTTGAATTATTGAAAGCACGGGGGGAATTTCAAGAACAAAAGAGTCCCCTTAGATAAATGCCACCTCGACCTGCTTCCCTTGAGAGGATGTTTATCAGTCAGCCTTCCCACAATGCACCTCGATGCACACAAGCACATACACAAAGACTATAGAACACAGAAATATTCCAACCCCGCTGCTTGGAGTGTTGCCAATTTAGCAACTTTGTCGCTAGATTTAGCGACTTTTCAGACCCCTAAGTTGCTTTTTATTTTTTTTAATTTGTTTTACATAAATGCAACAAGCGACAACTCTGGTGACTTTCTGTAAAAAGACACCAGTAGCAAGCAAGCGAGGTCTTCCTCTCTTGTGGCCGCCAAAACAATAACCTCTCTTTTCTGTTCTGTGACTGAGGAGCAGGCTGCCTCATTCATTTCACTTTCACCCCTAGAGCTGGCCTGGCCCTGGGCAAGCCAGCCTTCTTTGAGAATTCTTTATCGATCTTTCTCACTCCCTTTGTAGAATTTATTTTTTTTCTAATTCAAATATACCCAAGTAATAATTCAAGTTTCATATAAATTCATGTAGTGAGTTTGTGATTATTTGGCTAAAGATTTCCATTTCTTTCTATCTACTTTGCTCTTAATTTCTGCCTTGCTGCACCTGACACAACCACTAAGCTTTATGCAAATGATTGCGTAATGACATCACCAATATGCCAATGAACGTATGACGTCATGTAGCTACTTTTAGCAAATCTGGCAGCCAGTGCTATCTACTTTCATTGGAAAAGAGCTGGCAACACCGGCAGCTTGCTGTGTGAAAGCTACTTCAGTAATGAATGGTGATGATGGCTGCCATGTGTTCAAAATTCCTGACTCCCCGTGTTGTTCAAGGCTAAAGATGGACGATTAAGTTAATTCATCCAAGGAATAGACCCATAACTAATTAACTGTAACGCTGCACAGCTCGCATGATGGCCGTTTGTGGATATTTCTCCATTAAAAAAAACCTCAGATGGTCATGGAAAAGCTATTTCCACGCATTTGGCAACATTTTGTTAAATTTTTTATAGTAACATCATGGGTCAGGGAAACATACTGTATCTATCCATCCGCCTGTCCATTTTTTACACCTTACTTTTCAATGTTCCTCTTCCATGGTCAAACTACTGAATGTCTGTTTGTTCCACCTCAACTTATTCCGTTAGTTGTGAAATGAAAAACGTGGAAAACCTTAAAAAAGTAGTCTTTGAACTTTATTTAAAGACATGTAACACCTGTTTTTGACAGCCAAACATTCTATTTTGCTGAAATTCTGTGACCTTGTGCCTCATAGCCTTGAACACAAGTCTACAGCCATGCTAGTGGCTTTGTGAGGCTGCCATGCTCATTGTAATGAAACGCAAACTGTAAACAGCCAGAAGTTTACGCTTCAAAGGTGTTGGTCCTTAGCAGTTGTGGTGAAGAAAGGCAGGAAGTCAATATGTCTAATCACTCGGGTCCTGTGCAAATGTTATTAGTCCGGTCAGCTCTGCATCCTGTGGTACAGAAGGAATCGGTCTACTCAATGATCTCAGTATAGCCACTAGAGGAAAAAAGCTGAAAATATACATTTACATGAATCCAACGTATAATTTGTAAAGATAAATCTTTACAACATTGATGATGCTTACTGGCCTATAGGTAAGGTAGCCTTCCACAGATACAGTTAAGCTTAATTATTCACTGTTCCACATTTTAACATTAGAACATGATGTATAAATACGTATATGAACGTCAACAATTATTTTAATAGCTTAGTATTGTATGCGCCATAGCAAGGTATATCTAAATGCTCTAGGCCGCCCTACACGTTATTGTAGGCCCAGTTTATTATGCAACTACATTTTATACAATACAAGGGGGGTCCCTGCTCTGTCTCTTTTTCAGCTGAGGGGTCCTTGGTCTAAAAATATTGAAGACCCCTGCACTAGAGGATTTAGCATTTAATTTGGATTAGGAACTGACCTAACCAGTGGACATATCTAACAAATTGTCAACACGGCTCCTCAGTTGTACTTAGTGGTGCTTTGAGCCAAATGCTAATGTTTGAATGCTAACATGCTCACAATGACAGGGTTAACATGCTAAAGTTTAGCAGGTAATGCTCACCATATTTACCATCTTAGTTTAGTCTGATGTTAGCACGCCTGCATTTGCTAATTGGCACTGGACATAAAAACAGATGGGACTGGTATTTGGTCAAAAACCAAAGTATTTGACCAATTTAACTTTATTTGAAGTGTCAGATCACAACAGAAGTTATAGCAGGACACTTTACAGATAGATTAGGTAAGGTAAGTACACAGCAAAAACAGATCCCTACCCACACACAACAAACCGTCCCTAACATCCTCTTGTGGTTACAAAAAAGTATTTTTAAATCATTAAACAAATAGACACACATTATACAGTACATCATATACAAAAAGAGCTACACTTAAAGTCATAATCACAGATACAGAAGACTGTACTAAACCAGAAGTGTGACCTATTTTCCAAGATTGGTCATCCCAGTCGTTTATATCCTTCAAATTATCAAAATAATTTAAAAAAAAGCTCCCCATACCTCATAAAACTTACTTCCCTGCAGGGTGTATTTTATTTTGACCAATTTTAAGCGAAACAATACATCTCTCAGCCATCTAGCGTGGCAAGGAGGTCTAGACGGTCAATAGGAACTTTAAACTAACTCAAAGCTGCTCAACAAAACTCAACTGCTCGGGGCGCCTGTCCATGGCCAGCCCAGCCCCCTCACTCTGACATCCCTCCATTAGTGCCTGTATAGGTCCTGAGCATGTGTGTGTATTTCAGGCCTGTGTGTAATGTGTGTCATTAACAACAGAGAGAAAACATGTAATTTCCTTTGCGCGATTGATACAGTATGTTAAATTAAAGTTAAATGAAAAAATGTGCCCAGCTTGTGATTATAAAACTATCTTCAGGCCGTTGTCGGATGTAGGTTTTTTTCTCATCACTGTGCTTTTAACAAAGCAAATTTTAGAGAGATAATAAGAAATTGTTAATTTCCCCGTCCCTGATGTGCAGACAAAACCAAATGCTCTTTGAAGGGTCAATTCTAATTTCAACAACACAAAACTTTCAAAGATTGAGAAAGCTTGAGAAAGACAAAGAAAGGCATTGTCTTCTGTCCGGAAATATGCTGGCTTGGGTTTTCCGAAACACTCGAGTGCTGTGCACAGTAGGAGGGGAGGACAGAGGGTAAACAGAGAGAAGTTGCTTCTCATTTTCTCCCCTTCTTTCATCCCCTCTTTCTCCAAATCCCCTAGTGTGTCTCTATGTCTTGTTCAGGCTAATCTTCACAGGCCATGGTGGTGACGAGGAACTGGTGGGGGTTTAGTGAAGAAGGGCCCAGAAGGGCCCCGTGGCCAGAGTGAAGCCCCCCCCCACCCCGTAGTCTGTAGAGCTTCGCCTCCTTCCTTGAAAGATGGATCCGCCACTTGCTTCCTGGCTGCTCCCAAAATACGTCCCCCTGTGAGCTTCCTGTGCATAATTGTCCCCAGCTGTAACACCGGGGATAAATAGGGCCTTGGAGACAACAGATTTGTAATTTTGGGGTGAGAGTGAAAAGGAGGAAAATTGGTAGCAGGCCACAGAAATTAGCATTCTTTTGGCTTTAGAGGGCATTAAACATTAAATAGCTGCAAAGTCCCTTAAGTATTGGGCTCTTGGGAGAAAGGGTGCCTTGTCGGAGAGATGAGAGAGGGAGGTGGGGAGGGGGGGCAGAGATCAGAGCTTCAGAAGGTTTTTTTTGTTTGGGCCACAGATGGTTGGTTTCACCAGGCTACGTACCTCCTGCAGTGTTTTAGCCCAGGCGAGTGCAACTGTCTATTATTGATGCTTGTTTAGAAGGTTTGACTGCGCTTCATTGACTTTCACATATCAGCTTTCATGTGTCTATTACACAGCAACTTGCCGGGGAAAGGCTTCCACACAATGGTGAACACAGAGAAAGCATCCCATGCACTCACCCAATTTACAGAATATTAGAAACACAGTTAATGTCTATTGTCTTTATACATTTAGTAGATTTCCATCAGATAGAGAGTTCTGCTGCTTATATTACAATATCCGTCAGTGCCCAAGCACGAATGCTAAGAAATCAAGTCGGGGGTCTCATTTTATTCCTATTTGCCAACATGATTGCGATTGTGATTATCGTGGTTGTAAGAGGGTTTTTGGTTGTGTCACTTTTGCCCCAAACAGTGAGGGGGGAAATTAGACATCTGACATTATGGGAAGCTTTTCTGTTTTGCGGTTTCTTAAACAGATATATTTTCTGTCTGCATAACTAAGTGATGAATGTATTACAAAGCTCTAAGAAGGTGAGCAAGAAATGTATCTAATACCAATATGTGTATTTAATCCACACCCCCAGATTTGTTTGTAATTTTCAAACTTTTTGTCTTCAGCCCCAAACAACACTGACTCAGATGACATCAGTTGAGGCAATTTATCCGATTTCACACAGCTCCATCTGGAGACAATAAAGGCTTTATCCAAAAAAAAAAATTCTTTTTTTTTTAAACATAGAAAATAGTACTCCCCAAGACCTGGAAGCACACTTTAGTGTGTGAAATCAGCAGGCTTTACTTTTAATCTTACTGCTTTCATTTTAATGTAGTCATTTGTGCAACGAGGTGCTTGTCTAAATAGGCCTAAAGAGGCACATACATGTGCATGTGCACAGCAACCACTTATAGTGGAGCTTATGCGAAAATTCCTTCAGGACGACGACTTAAACATAATCACTTCTCACTCCCCTGAATGGATCAGCTGTAGAGGTGTTCACTTTAGTCTTAACCAATCAGAAGCGGCCATGAAAATCACGAGCCAATCACTGCACGACATCCCTGTTTTAAACCTGTCTCTCTCTCTGCTGCTCAGTTGTCATTTCAGGATACGAGCACCACCCTCCTCCTCCCCTGCTCCTCCGGTCTTCACCCCTCACGGGTCCTGGGTCCTCTTCCAGCAGGCCTCTCCCGGCGGCTTTCGGCGTTGGTCTTCGGGCTCCTCACGCCACCATCAGTGTCTTGACTCCATTGGGGGGTTCATACTTCGGCTTCTAACCCTTTTAAAAAGTTTCTCAGAATTTTTAAATGATGGTGGAGTCTAATCTCCAAAGACTGAACTGTACATTACATGCAAATGTACAATAAATCATTACATATCTGCAATGAAGTCTCTCCTGATTGAAATACATTTACATATGGTTACCTAAAGGAACCCAAAGGAAACCTGTGGTGTCTTTGACCACAAATGGTGCTATGGAGTAAGTGAGAGGAGGGCAACATAACATGTCCCTCAGTTTTATGATATTCCGCTGATGGACAGTTATGCAATGATGAAAAGATTAAAGTCTGAAACCATCTCACATCGAAAGACAATCCTCTCACATCTTACATTAAAGACTGTCATCATATGTAAAGACTGGGGATCTTGCAGGGTCACACATTGCAAGACTACAACTAGATTTGTTTTAAAAAATTGAACAAAGTCAGCTAGCTACCGCTAGCGTTAGCGTTAGATTTTGTTTTCTGCCATACATGAATGTCTCCAGTACCTAGGTTTGTGTTTATTCGCCAGTAAATCTCCCGTTGGATAACGCACTTCAGAAGGGTTGAAAATCGGCAACTTTAACATTTAGCTTAGCGCGGCGCCATAGCAACCATAAACAAGACTGTCTCTAGTCGTTTGTTTCTTCCTGTTTGGTGCTGGAGGGAGGGCATCCATTGGTTGTTGACAATGTCCACATGATTTAACTTCACTGCCAAGATTTAAAACTTATGATAATATCAAACACGTTTTGATTTTGCATCAAAAATAGTAGAAAACATTACATGCAGATGGGAGCCAATCTCAGCCAATCACTCCTGTTGATTCTGTCCCAAATGGGCACATCCATCATTCTGGGACCTACATTTCAGCACCTTTCCATGTGTCCTTGATGTTATATCAAAGAAAGGCCCACACTGCCTGCATGACAAGACACCTGAGCTTGGTCAATGTTTCCCACAATGCACATTCAAGACTCTGCTGAGAAGAATATACTGTGTTTCTGTCATTATTACTAATTGGCCCAATGCCAAATCTCCCCAAAACCCAACAATATGTGCATATTTTTAGTACCAATTATGCATTCCCAACCAAAAAGGTGGTTTAAGGCCCACATTTACAGTAGACTGAAGGTATAAATGCATGCTTCAGAGGCAAAGG
This sequence comes from Perca fluviatilis, assembly GCF_010015445.1. Lineage (NCBI taxonomy): Eukaryota > Metazoa > Chordata > Actinopteri > Perciformes > Percidae > Perca > Perca fluviatilis. The sequence goes on along the minus strand of NC_053123.1, from coordinate 1,410,159 downwards.
GTCGACCCAGACTAAACTTTCTCTCAGTCCTCAAGTCGTGGGCTTTCTATTCAGAACAGAATTCTTACTTTGTACCACCACCACCTCCACCAGATATTTAGAAGAGATTACATTTTATTTTAGCAGGAAGTTGAAGCCTTGCAGAGATGTCAAACTCGCAATACACAGAGTTCAGTGATCAACAGTAGGTATATAAAGGTTTTTATGACTGAGTATGAGCATGAACATAAAATAAATTGACAAAAACAATGAGCAGGCCCTGCTTTAAAATGTTTATACAGCTGTGTGATTGGACATTACAAATGTCCAAACCTGCCAGATCATTAGGAAAGAAGTAGCGGCTGCCGGTGTCACGTAATGTAGCAAATACACTCTGAATTTGCCTGTGACAGACTCTAATAAATTACAAGTTCCTCTCTGTAAATTGAAGTAACTTTGTTTTTTTCCAGTTTGTCTGTTCACTGCAGGTTTACTGTGGTGAAATTGAAAAATGAAACCTGGCTCCGGTTTCTGCAACCTGCTTAGTGTGGTCCCACCTTTCATCTGCCGTTCGACAGCACGCGCGAGGCTGCAAATGAAAATGGGACATGATAGACTTTCTGTCATCTCTGAGCTCGCTAGATACGCTTTAATTAATTACGCTCTGCAAAGAGAAGTCAGAAAAGAACCCAGAGAAACAAACTTTTTGTTGGCCGCTTGCTGGCTCCTGCATTGTCTCTCCTTTGAAGTGGCAGCTGATTTGAAAGCAAGTGACCCCAGGTTTTCATCCGACTTTCTTTTTTTTTTCTCCCGTGCCACCATCTGAGTGCTGAGTAACTCATTAAGGAGGGCTGAAATCAAATTAGCAGCCTTTTAGTCAATCACATGTGGATCTTTCGCTCATTACGCTGCTCCCACGGCTCACCTTCAGAAAACTCCTTGCACAGATCTTATTGCACCTTGCTTTTATTTCACACTGTCAGCAAATGAGCACTGAGTGCATCATAACGTGATTTGCCTCTCTGTATTTACACTTCCCATCACACAGTGCTCTGACCTAGAAGGCCCCCGATTTCTCGTGAGCGTTTCTAATTCAATAAGTCCTTTGTTTAGAACAAAGGAAATAAAAACATGCTGTGGCGGGACCTATTTTTATAAACCTATTTCAAAGAGTGTGTTCTGATGTGTTGCCAAATGACCTGTTAAAAAAAGAATAGCTTGTGATACAGACTTTGAATGGGTTGGTTTTGAAAAAGTTCAAGAAAAATAGATTGTAGGGTAAAACTGGGAAAATACAGTAATACAGTGTGACAAAGCTAGGAATGTCAGAGTACCATCTGTCATGACTTGCAGGGACTGTCTGTTCTTTGTTTGTTCAAATGCCTACAATGACCACACATTTACCAGACAAGCACCTTTCCATGTGAATTCTGACTTATCAGTCAGCAGCATAGGAGGAAGTAGTGTGACTTTGTCGAAGCACCACACAACCTTGTAGAGGGAAGGTTTAAGTATGTAACACCCAAGACTGCTGTTCTTGACTTCTGTTTCTCACCTGCACCCTAACTGTCAACGTTGCCTAATTCTAAGTTTGACATCCAGGCTAACTTTAAAGCTGCACTAGTCTCAAATTGCTGTGAGCTATTTAAATAAGCTGGAAACATGGTTAAACGTCATTTGCTCTGTGTATTCCTATGTGTACATATGTAAATAGCAAATCCCCACCCAGGCCAGCTGACAGTCTTGCCTGGGCCCGGGACGAGATCTTAGATGGGCCCCCCCCTCGCGGCCAGATCTCTCCTTTTCCCTTGCTCTTCCTCTCCTCACATCTCTCACTGAAATCAAGTGTGTAATCAGTCTCTGATCCATCCTGCTCAGACTCTCCGACAGGGCAGCGAGCCCCCCCGCATCACTCTCTCTCTATCTCTCTCTCTCTCTTCTCTCTCACGGGTAGCCTGACTCTGTCCCTCCGTTGCGGGGCAGCGGGCCCCTCCCGCATCACTCTCTCTGTCACCTGACTGCAGCTGGATCTCTCTCTGTCTCATCCTTACTGATGGAGCTACCAAACTCAACTGTTTCTGTCAAAGTTAACGTGTTGTGTCAGGCTTTTATACAAGCTAATGGACGTTAACATTAGAGCTGGCCTGTTAAGTTACCTTACAAGGCTCGTAAACGTTGGCTGCGCTGTTTCTTACCTTGCTCTACGTTGACAGTTCCAGCTTCACCGTCACCACCTTTTTTTAAATATTTGTTTAGAAAATCTCTACGGCCTCTATTTTCTCCTTCTCTTTTCTTTCCTTTTCCGAGCTCTGGACTTGTGCTTACCGGACATTTTGAGCGTACTGAACTTCAAATCAAGTGACAATATCAAATTTTGATCAGTGGCCAAACCATTTTTATGTTGGGGGTGGGGGGGTTCTTGACCACCATTTCCAGGACAATTAGGAAGATAACAAATAAAACGCTTTTATGTAATTCAAACATTATGCTACATATTTTTTTTCCACAAATAGGCCTATTTAAAAAAAAAGATTTTTAATTCTTCCATAATTTAATGAGGGCCCAGTTCTGGGCCCCCCCCCTACCGTGGGCCCGGGACAACAGACCCGTTTGTCCCCCCCTATCGGCGGGCGTGTCCCCACCAATCAGTCCCAAAACGTCCCAGTTAGAGAGGAAATGCCATAAAATAAATAATCTTTGTAAATCTTTACAATCATTCCCCGAAAGAACTAAGCAGGCCTTCTTTGTTGCACATTCCAAATTTTCTTAAAGGTCAAAGCAAACAGAGTTTGTGAACGGCAACACAGAGAGCGGAGGATGAGTACTTCTGTTAATCCAGACTAAAGCTGCACTAGTAGTTATTTTTTATATAAACAATTGGTCCAGTGACTCAATGAAATTTGAAAGGTGACAAACCCACAGAAAATTATCATCAACTCTTTCCCCCTCAGCTCTATGGAGCATTAGAATCTAAGCACAGTTTTTTTTTTTTTTACTAGCCTCAAATTCACTGTTTTGGATTTATTTTACAAGGCTATAATATGTCAAATATGGGTGTATTTTAGCATGTGGAGTTCTGCTCCCAAGTGACCAAAATTGACTAATGCAGCCTAGCCTATTACCAAATCATACCCATAGCAGTGGCCAAATTAGCATTTTTGTAGCCTTATTGAAATGTTGGCTAACAATCAAATGTAAGTAAGTAAGTAAGTAAGTAAAATTTATTTATAAAGCGCTTTTCACAGATAAAATCACAAAGTGCTGTACAAAAGAATAGGTAACACAAACAATATAAAATGTATATACATATGTAAAATTAAAGTGACACTAGTGAAAACCCATCAACCAAAAGCTTTCCTAAATAAACATGTTTTCAGATTCTTTTTAAAAGAGACAACAGAGTCTGCCAGACGCATGGACAGAGGCAAGGCGTTCCACAGTCTGGGAGCAACAGACTCAAAAGACAGGTCCCCTCGAGTCTTATAACGAGTCTTTGGGACTAAAAGCAGGTTCTGGCCAGCGGACCGAAGGGTCCGGCCAGAGGAATATGGCTTCAAAAGGTCCAGAATGTACTGTGGGGCCTGACCGTTTAAGGCTCTGAAAGTCAGTACTAAAATCTTAAAATCAATTCTGAATTTCACAGGGAGCCAATGGAGAGCCGACAAGACTGGAGTGATATGAGACCTTCGAGGAGCACCTGTTAAAAGCCTAGCAGCAGAATTTTGAACAATTCGCAATTTGTTCAGGGCAGACTTATTCAAAAAGCAAAAACAAAATTGCAGTAGTCAAGTCTTGTTGATATGAAAGCGTGAATTATCATTTCCAGATCCCTTTTTGACAATATTTTGCGTATTTTACAGATGTTCCTAAGATGATAAAAGCAATTTCGGACGAGCTGCTTTGAGTGTGTCTCCAAAGACATGGCTTGGTCAAACACAACCCCCAAGTTTCTGAGGCTGGATTTGACAGAGAGGCCCAGAGAGCCAAGGTGCTGTTTGATCAGTGGGATCTTATGGTCTGGAGCAAAGATCAGCGTTTCAGTCTTGTTTGAATTTATCTGCAGGTAGTTAGTGGCCAGCCAGTCTTTGATGGAGGACACACACTCTAGGAACAGAGACAAACGATGGAACTCAGCATCATTAAAAGAACAATACAACGGGACATCGTCGGCATAGAAATGATATGATACATCCTTGAAGCAACCAATAATTTGACCAAGTGGCAAAATGTACAGCAAAAACAAAATAGGACCCAAAACTGACCCTTGTGCCACTCCGCAGGACAAATTGGTCACATCAGACTGTACATTGTTTACAGCAACATTAAAGGTTCTGCCATGAATATAGGAAGAGAACCATTGAAGTACAGATCCTGATAGTCCCATCTCATTTTGAAGCCGATTGATCAGTATACTGTGATCCACAGTGTCAAAAGCAGAAGTCAAATCAAGGAGTACAAGTACAGTGTAGCGGCCAGAGTCTGATGCCATCATCACATCACTAGAGACTTTGATAAGGGCTGTTTCAGTGGAGTGTAATTTTCGAAAACCAGACTGAAAAGTATCAAACAGGTTGTGCTGCTCCATAAAGGAGGTCAGTTGGCATGCCACTACTTTTTCCAAAATTTGGGAGATAAATGGAAGTTTAGATATGGGCCTGTAGTTATTAGGTTCTGAAGGGTCAAGATTGGGCTTTTTAAGGATCGGGTTTACCACAGCGTGTTTGAAGTAGCTGGGGACTGAGCCAGATCTGTGACAAGTTAATTATTTTTCCACACAGGGGCCGACAATGTCAAACATTTTCAACAATAAAGTTGTTGGGACAATGTCAGCGGGGCTCGAAGACGGTTTCATAATTCCTGTTATGGTCTTCACATCCTGTAGGCTGACAGGAGTGAAGGACGACCAAGACGACACCGGTTAAAACTCAGTAGAACAAATACTGATGAGTGGAAAATTAACACTGGCCCTAATGTCATGTACTTTGTTCAGAAAAAACGACAAAAAGTTGTTAAAATCCTCATGTGTGTACACAGGCACAAGAGGAGCCGAAGGTGCAGTAAGATTTTCAATGGTGTCAAACAAGACTTTTGGATTCTTCTTATTTCCTGACACAAGGTTAGAAAAATAAGCTGAGCGAGCCTGCTTTATCAATTCATTCAGATCCAGCATCATGTCTCTTAAATGGAGTCTGTGTACCTCTAATTTAGTGGCTTTCCACTGACGCTCTGTCATCCGACATTTTCTCCTAAAACTACAAATGTTATCATTTATCCATGGGAGGGCCTTTTTATGTGACCCTGAAATCTTTTTAACAGGTGCTACCATATCCAAGACCGACAGACAGTGGTTGTTGAAACTTTGCACAAGTGAATCAACATCATCACATTCAACAAAGGGGCGAGAGTCAAAAGAGGCAGAGAACTCACTAGTGTTGTCTCACTAACGATCAGAGATGGGAAGTAACGAAGTACAAATACTTCGTTACTGTACTTAAGTAGATTTTTCGGATATTTCTACTTTACTTTACTATTTTTTTTTGTGGCGACTTTTTACTTTTACTCCTTACATTTTAACACGAATATCGGTACTTTCTACTCCTTACATTTTAAAAATTGGCTCGTTACTTTAGTTTTGTACAAGAGGTCGTAATGTCGGAGAATAAGGCGGACGCCGCACACCGCGACGCCGGCGTGCGCCACACAGAAAAAAAGTGAGAAAAGAAAGAAGAGACTGCTGTCCGGAGGATAATCAGTTGAGATCGTGGGTGTGCGTCCTTGAGAACTGTGAGTCGTATAACTTATGTTGTCAGTTAATGTAAGCCTGTTGTTGTATTGGTCTATAGTTCCTGCACAGTTAAAGTAGGTTAGCTAGTGATTTAGTTGTTTGTGTTCTTCACCTGTTAGCTAGGTTTCAACGTGTACTACACACCACGTCGTTCCCAAGCATCAAAAGAGAGAAGTTGTCCGTGTTTTACAGACACACCTGGAGTTTGAAACCAGCATCAGCTTTAAATACGGTCCTAATCTAGTCCTCACTAGCAAGTTTCAAATAATTTCACTGGAGTTACCGTTATTATTTTTCACGTGATCAATACCGAATTCAATCTAATTGGATGGGAATATAATGTAGGCTACGTTGCATGTAACGCACCACTACAAGACGACTCGACAGATTCGGCCGCATTCTGCATTCATTTGCGGCAAATAATTGCAACATGATGGTGGTAACGTTAGCACTAGTAGTATGGACGGCGACATGATTGAAAATGAAGAAAACAGAGATCCCAGAGATTAGGCAGACAAGCAGCAAGACATTCCCAATCATCCCATCTGGCCTTATCTGAGAGAGATGTTTGAGATAGGCTAGGAGGCATCAAGTATGACTCCTGGCCAATGTGCTGTGTAACTCTAAAAGTATGGGGAACTTCTTAATTAATCTATGTTTAGTAATTCATATTGTATCCTTTATTTTCTTTCTATATTTGAGCACACACACATGCATGTAGATTCCTTTAAATGTTAAGGGGACGATTAAAAAAGAGAAACTGGATCTGTGAATTCTCACAGAATCACAGTTGAATTCATATCTTGCTACTCAGTCAGAATCTTATTAAGCTGGAGTCCCAGTCTCTGTCACAATAATCATATATGTGAACAAAATTCACACATTCCTGTGATCTAATTCAGTGTATTGTATTTCAGAAAGAATCTTCCAGAGCAACAATCAAAAGCCAATAAGCCAACATCGGTATCATCCAGAATGACATTCTGAAGCCCACCAGGGATGATAACAGGAGACATGCATCATAGGTTTGGCAGACATCCATTTAAAATGTAGACAATGGCATATAAAGAGCCTGGTTTTTATGTCCACTGAAGTTTCTCATCTTGCACTCTAGTAACGTGTGTGGTCCAGGTAGCTTTGCATAAAAAGTGGTTGTCATTCGCAAGGCCACTTTTACTTTTATACTTTAAGTACATTTCAAAGCCTGTACTTTGTTACTTTTACTTAAGTAAAGAAGTTAAATCAGTACTTCTACTTTTACCAGAGTATTTTTTAACACAAGTATCTGTACTTCTACTTAAGTACGGGAAGTGAGTACTTTTGCCATCTCTGCTAACGATGCGTTTTTGTATTTCAACATTACAGACAGTAGGCATCATGGTAAGCCACAAATTAAAAGAAATACAGCAGTGGTCACTAATTTGAAATTCTTCAACACTCAGTTTATCAATGTTTAGGCCACAAGAGAATACCAAATCTAACGTGTGGCCTTTTTCATGCGTGGCGCCAGAAACATGCTGTACAAAGTTAAAAGAATCCATAATAGTCAACAGTTCAGCTGCAGTTGAACAAGAGGGATCGTCAACATGCAAATTAACATCCCCAAGGACTAAAACGCGATCTAGTTTAATGATGGATGTTAAAAACTCAGAGAACTCGTCAAGAAATGAACGTGCAGGACCAGGAGGTCGGTAAACTAAAACACAGTAAAAGGGGTGTATTTTCCCAACCTTACACATCTGCAGCTCGAAGGAGTTGAATGAAGCGGTGTCCGTCAAACTGCAGCAGAAAGAATCCCGGAAAACCAGCGCAAGTCCGCCTCCACGGCGCGCGAGCCGAGGAGTACCAAACACGGAGCAGTCCGGGGGGCATAGTTCTTTAAGATGAAAGTGCTCGTTCTCCCGCTGCCACGTCTCCGTAATGAACAGAAAATCCAAGTTCTCCTTAGTGAAATGGTCGTTCAGGGTAAAAGCCTTGCTCGCAATGGAGCGCGCATTGAGAAGTGCAATCCTGGTAGAGCGCGTGTGTGACAAGGGCTGGCCTGGGACATGCTGGATGGCATGATCCGTCCGACAGGTAACCGGGTACAGGACACGCTGGCGGGGCGCACGATGGCAAGCAGGCCGGGTTGGGAAGATCCAGTCGGAGATGCTCCACACAGGCGATGACGCGCAGACCGGAACCGGCCTCAGGCACCGCTCACTCCCAGGAGCACTGGATCCGTTTGGCCCAGATGAAAATCCACGGGATCGCCACTTTCTCCTCCAGACTTGGACCCCAGCCCTGGATCCCCGCTTCCTTCTCCTGCCGCGGCGCCGGGTAAGCAACAGGTATTCCGGCGATGACGCGTGGCACTCCAATTTTGGAGGGAAAAACTCAGAAAATCGGCCCCGGGTAATACAAAAGTCCTGCATATGTGCCTTAATGCCGAGCAACGCAGCCCGATCATACTGTATGATTGCAGAGACATAACTGGTAGTTGATAGGGTTGACACAATGAAAATCACAAGGAAGATTACAAATGTATGAGAGAGCAGAGAGGTGACCGACGCATAGCCAAACACAGGCGCCATCTTTAAATGGAAAGTACAGACAAATCACAACAGAAAACAGAAGTTGCTTTTCTAAGAACATGTTAGCAGTGTAATGTATCATAGTGACATGGTCTTTAGTATGAGTTTGAATGAATACAGCCAGCTGAACTCTCTCTATACCTGATGCCTTTTATGCCATTTACTGTTGAAGTCTTTGGTTAGCTGCATTAGTCTCGGCTCTGCTCCAGCTCGGACTCAATACCCTTGGTTGCAAATGATCCAAACAAGCTAGACTTGCCTGGAAGATGTATGCTGAATTCAGTGGCCATTACACCTTGTACAATATGGATCCAATCAATTCCATCAATCAATTTTCATCTGCCACATGAAATCGTATGAAATACAATTACAGTGAAATGTAAAAAAAGAAACCATATTGCTTCCAGTCCAGTCTAGTCGGTACTCCTTCCAGTCCAGTCATGAACATGTATCTGTAATCACCTCCATCTCTCCAGATCAATCACATCCCACCCAGCTCTCTCCACAAGGCTGAACAAGGCTAACCTTCAGACAATGCCATAGTGGCCTAGGCCATATGATGGCTCCTTTTTGCTTGTGCATCACACAGAGGACTGTTATAATGTCTGTATCATCTTGAGATGATGGTCAAAGCAGGATTTTGATGTTGAAAAAAAGAGAGTTAGCAAATGGCAGGGTTTACACCATAACCCAGCAATTTTCAGGGTTTTAAATGAAATGCAAATTCTCAAAATAATTTTTTTCAAATGACTGACTTAAAAGGCAATCTAGTGCTTTAGTACTTTGATTAAGACATACTCGGAGCTATGCAAATGTAGACAGTAGTTGTGATGTGTTCGGTCAGTTTATCCCCAGTCATTGATATTCTGCAAAACCTTTGCAGAATATCCCATTATTTCTTTCTACAATATCGGCGCATGGCAGCTACTGTGTGGTAGGGGCTATACTTGTAATACTGAAATAAATCAGTCTGGGCTGGGATTTCCTCCACACAATTCTCTCCAGAGTTTGATTGACATTCAGAGACTGAATGGAGAGAGAGGCTGGAGGAGAATTGGAGTGCTAACAGCGCTGACGGCTACAGTGCAAACAGAGCATTAGTTAGCTCCATTGTTACCTCACACTTACCGGGAACAACCTTGGGTGTCAACCTCCATATGAGCTCCGATCTCCCACAGAAGCCCAGCCCGGACAGTGTGCAGTGCATTTTGAAGATGAGTTGACAGCGATTAGCCAGCCAAGAAGACATAAAGAGGAAGGGATGTGCCAACAGTTTCAACAACCCGTTCTCATTTGTAGGTCGTCAAAAACCCGACACCAATAGGAGCAACAGAGAAGAACAAATAAGCTTGGATATCAACACACACAGAGGGAGAGTGACTTCATTTTCTGCTCAGGAAGCCATGTCTCCACTATATCTTTACATAGCATATATTTGTTTAATGCTATATTAATATACATCACGATACATCACGAATGTCACCTACAAATAAGAATGATAAAGGTGTCATTTGTCCTGCCCGACCAGGTGTAACAAAGCTAACAGGAGACTCTGGAAGATGTCAATCAATCTATGCAGTATACAGTCTATACACACAGTCCTGGGAAGAGGTCTAATCAGCCAGATCCAGGGCCTTTAAGGATAGGAAGCGTTCATGGTTATGGTTAATTCACAAGCATTTATGCAGGTGGCTGATGGGATGGAAACTCCGGTCTTCACACCTTTTCTTTCTGCTTTGCTACATGAAGGGCATTTCCAGAATTGGCACCGAACATAAATCATGAGGTGCTGATTGGTCCGATATGGACGTGATTCCTATGGAAACTGGTCTGGGCAATTAAAAGATAGATAGATGCAAACTTTGGTCTCCTGCATGGACAAGCCCATCCACAACCCTTGCCTGTACCCTTGTGGGGGGCGGATCGATCCAAATATGGAAAATATTGATACCAACATTGGTAATGATATTGATCACTACCAGTGTAATGAGATGGATACTTTAGTTTTAGTTTGTCTCCAGTATGCACTGCTGCTGTTTCATCAAAGAGGCGACCTGGCTGTCTGTGTCTGCGTCAGTGCTGCTGCTTTCAAGTGCCGCTCCTGTCACTCCTCCTCCTCCCCCCTCTTGTGATTTGATGTTGGACCGTCACGTGACTCAGCGATGCCGGGCAAACAAGCAAGCAAGCAGCCAGGCCTGGCGGCGGCCAACAACACACACACACACACACACACACACACACACACACACACACACACACACACACACACACACACACACACACAAGCAGGACGGAGACAGAGCAGAAGAATGGCAGACAGGAAGAGAAGCTATATTTTCAGGACAAAAATGACACAACAGCAAGCTTTATAATTTGTAAAAAGGCTGTAAGATACAGTGTTAACACAACAAATTCATACAAGCATATGAAAATTCTGTCCTGGGTTTTAACTTATTAATAATCCTAAAGTTAAAATCACAAAAACACTTTTGTTTATCAGAATTCATTCAGATTTAGCAATTTGATGATGCATCCACCTTCATTATTAAAGAGTCAAGTCAAGTCAGTTTATTTATAGAGCACATTTAAAACCAACCTAGGCTAAACAAAGTGCTATACAAAGATATATTATGTTATAAAAACAAAGGAAAACAATAAAAATATAGACACAACGAACATCATACAAACAACACACTTCTATACAAATGTCCCTAAAGTAAATCATACGCCAAAGAATACACGTGTTTTACGACGAGACTTAAAGATCTCGGCAGTAGAGGAGGACCTAATATGAATGGGAAGATTGTTCCAGAGTCTCTGGGCCACAACGGAGAAGGCACGATCACCCTTTGTTTTCATCCGAGACTGTGTAATAGCTAAAAGGAACTGATTAGATGATCTTAAGTTCCTAGAGGAGTGATGTAGGGTAAGGAGATCAGCAATATATAAAGGGGCCAATCCATGTAATGCCTTAAAAACAAGTAACATTACCTTAAAATCAATTTTATATTTGACCGGTAACCAGTGAAGCCAATATCGGGGAGATATGATCCCTCCTTCTGGTACCAGTCAGAAAAGTATCGATATCGTATCGGTATCGGTGATACTGGCCCTATATTTACTTGGTATTGGATCAATACCAAATTTTGCAGTATCGCACACCACTACTATACACAACCTTAAATGCTTCACTACATAAAGGGCATTGGAACTGAATGTTGGTGTCCAAATGTGTCCCAATACCAGCTGAATTCCTAGGGATACTGGGCTGGTTCTCTTTGTGTTAGGACCCTAGCAGGACCATTTGAAGTTGCTTGAGAGTTGTTGTTTTTTGGAGGGAAAAGTATGGATATGTTTTTCTATGCTGTGGCATGAGTATATAGCCGTGCTGTGTTTTGAAAATAATATGCAGACTTTGTTATTTACTTGGCTATTAAAGCTAAGATTTGAGTCCATGATTATACCAAGATGAATGGATTGGGTTTTGAAACATTGAGGGCCCTATCTTGCACCTGGGGCAGCGCGGCGCAAAGCCCGACGCAAAGCCCGACACAAAGCCCGACGCAGGTGTCTTTGCTAGTTTAATACCGACAATAACAAATGCACCTTCGCCCATCTTTGCACCAATGGGCGTGCTAGTCTTACAGGGAGGTGTGTTCAGGTGCATTCTTTGCGTATTGCTATCTGAAGGCAGCGGGAAGTGATCAAGCCATTGACCAACAAAAACCTGCTCAAAGTCATTGTTATTTTAACAGCAAATTAGTCAAATGCTCCTAGGCTTAGGCACAGTGCACGCACACTATGCTTGTTACACACAAACAGGGAAGCGCAGCAGCACACAAACATGCAAAAGATTACAAATAAAATATTACGGTGCAAATCCGCCATCATAATAGCAATGCTCCAAGGTCCAAACGCGCCTGACACTCTGATTGGTTTATTGCATGTTACGCCCAAAACACACCTATGAATAGACACTAAGTACAACCCTTTAGAACCATGCGCCCGGCGCACAGAGCCTTTTTTACGCCGTCAAACTAGCAAAAGTGGATGTGGACACTAAACGCACCTGCGCCAGGCGCTTCACGGCGTGCGCTTAGATCGTTCAAATAGGACCCTGAGAGTCAACACAGTTCATTCACAGTGTTGGGAACGTTACTTTAAAAAAGTAATTAGTTATAGTTACTCACTACTTGCTCCAAAAAGTAACTGAGTTAGTAACTGAATTACTCTATAATAAAAGTAACTCGTTACCAGGGAAAGTAACTATTTGCGTTACTGTTAAAAAAAAGTTGCTATATGTCAAAGAATTTAGATTTTTTTTTAGCAGTTTTCACAAGTCAGTTTAAATGAGTAGAACAGATAGGTGTTTGTACATAACTTTCGATATTTATTGCACGTCGACAGACAGCAAGAGGTTTATCATGAACTTCAAGTATTATCTTTGTAAGAAAAGTAGGCTAAACAGTTACACCATATAAACTTATATGACACACATAGGCCTACTTTTAACAACATACCTGCCTATCATACGGTTGACTTCTGCCTGTGTCATAGGTTTTTGTTGTGAGGCAGAAAGATCTAGCTTTTGCTACTTGGAGGACTTTGCTCCGAGTCCTTCTTTGCAAGCTATCATCTGTGGTGGAGGTATCGGTGTTTTGGCCACTAGCTTTGTAGATGCGTGTGTCGTTGGGAGATGCTTCATTAAATTAGAGTTGCTTACAATGGATGTCGACAAAGTCTTCGCTCCTGGACATAATGTACACATTAAATGCACATTCTTGCCTTTGACCACAATGAATTTGAAGTAGTGCTTATATCTCCACCTTGAAAATGCCAACTTTTCATTGAATTGCTCCTGACTCGCCATCTCTGCTGCTTCATCAAATCTCTGTTTAGCTGTTGTCTGTGCGTGTGGCGCGTGTGCTGACGTGTGTGTAAAAACACTGGCTCTGATTGGCTACCATAAAACATGACTCTGCCTTAGCCAATCATAATCGCTTACCTCGTTATTAACCCACCTCCTCACTAGCTGTGAGCCAGGGGTGCGTTCGGATTACAGTTTATTCAATCAATGGATAGTAACGCACCGCATTTAATGTCCAGTAACGTTAACGGCGTTGTAACGACGGGAAAAGTAATTAGTTAGATTACCCCGTTACTGAAAAAATACCGTCGTTACCTAACGCCGTTCTTTTAAACTGCGTTATTCCAAACACTGTTCATTCATTCATCATTGTTTTGTCAGTATTGAATCAAACTTAAAGCATAAAAAATCATTGGTTCGTTCAATGCACTATGGAAATTGCATTTTGGTATTGTCTGTATAGTTATAATCATTAAATTTTCTTGCATGGCTATTAATATTGTCTGGTCGAGTTGTTTTGCTGAATTCAGACTGTCTTTGGATATACCGTATTTCCACTGGGATATCCATTCAGAAGTCTGTGTTTAATGCCAAACATCATCTGACAAAATACACAAACGTAACACTTGGGTCTGTTAGCTCAGTTCACCAAAGTTGTTTTTTTCACAGTGAAGCCCATACTAGTAACAACTTTAATCCAGGAACTATAGGCTGAAGCTTTCCACATATACAGACTGCCAGTTATGTTACTAGCAGACAATTTTCAGCACACCTTTGACAGTGTTACATCAGCTCACAGAGAAAAGTCTTGTGTTAATGAGGTGTTAGTCAAGACTCAATCCTGTTGTTAGTGAAGCTGTTTCCTTTGAGTGACTTCACTTTTCGTCTTGGTCTTTAAGTCCTGGAATACATTTGACAAGAGGTGTTATTATAAGGTTTTATTATAAGGATTTAGTAATGCTTTGCTGAACTTTAACAAACAATATGTATTTGTCTCGGTAACACAATGGACCTTTCTTGCATTGATCAGACTTATGCGCCCCACTGGCCACATTCAATCATAGAATGTTTTACAACTTCACAGAGAATTAACAACACAACCGTCTACTTGTGAAATTTGGATTGATCAATATTCCTCTTTGGCCTTTCTCACTGATTACTCCACTGTTGGGATGACAATGGGGTTGACCCAAACAAAGCTGCTTCTTCAGCAAGGACTGACTCTTAACCAACAGGCTGTAAAACTGAGATCCCAGCACAATTTGCAATAACAAAGACATGATCACACCCTAAAACACCAGTTGGGTTCATTACGACATAGTACCAAGCTAAAGGTAGGCCTACTGCTGCTGGAAAACTACTGTAACTGGCTGTCTGTGGTGATATATTTGGTGATGACCTAGTTTCCACGACGATAACGAGACTTAATGAAAACTAAACAAATTGACATTTGAAAACAAGAACTATGACAAAATGTATTACATTTTCTCATCAACAAATATAAACTAAATGATGAAAAGATGGAGGAGTGATCAAATGAAGAAATTCATGTTGGCACACTGAAGCTCCTGGTTATTGAAACAGTATCCTCTGCCACAGGTAGCTGTGCTAAAGCTAGGTGAGAAGGAACAACAGAGAGAGAGAGAGAGAGAGAGAGAGAGAGAGAGAGAGAGAGCGGTTCTGTTCAAACAGACATCTGTAACCATGGTAACTGCACACAACAAAAATGGCAAAATGGCTCAGAAGACAAATAAAGATTGACAAGTGAGTATGATGTGGTTAGTTTTTGTTGATTAAAACTATCCATCCATCCATCCATCCATCCATCTTCGTCCGCTTATCCGGTGTCGGGTCGCGGGGGGAGCAGCTCCAGCAGGGGACCCCAAACTTCCCTTTCCCGAGCAACATTAACCAACTCCGACTGGGGGATCCCGAGGCATTCCCAGGCCAGGTTGGAGATATAATCCCTCCACCTAGTCCTGGGTCTTCCCCGAGGCCTCCTCCCAGCTGGACGTGCCTGGAACACCTCCCTAGGGAGGCGCCCAGGGGGCATCCTTACCAGATGCCCGAACCACCTCAACTGGCTCCTTTCGACGCAAAGGAGCAGCGGCTCTACTCCGAGCTCCTCACGGATGACTGAGCTTCTCACCCTATCTCTAAGGGAGACGCGCAGCCACCCTCCCTGCGGAAACCCATTTCGGCCGCTTGTACCCTGGATCTCGTTCTTTCGGTCATGACCCAGCCTTCATGACCATAGGTGAGGGTAGGAACAAAAACTGACCGTTAGATCGAGAGCTTTGCCTTCTGGCTCAGCTCTCTTTTCGTCACAACGGTGCGATAGATGAAATGTAATACCGCACCCGCTGCGCCGATTCTCCGACCAATCTCCCGCTCCATTGTCCCCTCACTCGCGAACAAAACCCCAAGGTACTTGAACTCCTTCACTTGGGGTAAGGACTCATTCCCTACCTGGAGAAGGCATTCCATCGGTTTCCTGCTGAGAACCATGGCCTCCGATTTAGAGGTGCTGATCCTCATCCCAACCGCTTCACACTCGGCTGTGAACCGATCCAGTGAGTGCTGAAGGTCACAGGCCGATGATGTCATCAGGACCACATCATCTGCAAAGAGCAGCGATGAGATCCCCAGCCCACCGAACTGCAACCCCTCCCCACCCCGACTACGCCTCGATATCCTGTCCATAAATATTACAAACAGGATTGGTGACAAAGCGCAGCCCTGGCGGAGGCCAACCCTCACCTGAAACGAGTCCGACTTACTGCCGAGACCCGGACACAGCTCTCACTTTGGTCGTACAGAGTTGGATGGCCCTGAGTAGAGACCACCTCACCCCAACTCCCGCAGCACCTCCCACAGTATCTACCGGGGGGACCCAGTCATCACCTTCTCCAAATCCACAAAACACATGTAGACCGGTTGAGCATACTCCCAGGCTCCCTTCAGGATCCTTGCTAGAGTGAAGATCTGGTCCATTGTTCCACGACCAGGACGGAATCCGCGTGTTCCTCCTCAACCCGAGGTTCGACTATCGGCCGAACCCTCCTTTCCAGCACCTTGGAGTAGACTTTACCAGGGAGGCTGAGAAGTGTGATACCCCTGTAATTGGCACACACCCTCTGGTCCCCTTTTAAAAAAGGGGAACCACCACCCCAGTCTGCCACTCCTTTGGCACTGTTCCAGACTTCCACGCAATGTTGAAGAGAGACGTGTCAACCAGGACAGCCCCTCCACACCCAGAGCCTTGAGCATTTCTGGATGGATCTCATCAATCCCCGGGCTTTGCCACTGTGGAGTTGTTTGACTACATCAGTGACTTCCGCCTGGGAAATCGCGACAATTCCGCCGACATCCTCCAGCTCTGCCTCTAACATAGAGGGCGTATTAGTCGGATTCAGGAGTTCCTCAAAGTGCTCCTTCCACCGCCCTATTACCTCCTCAGTTGAGGTCAACAGTGTCCCATCCTTACTGTACACAGCTTGGATGGTTCCCCGCTTCCCCTCCTGAGGTGGCGAACAGTTTTCCAGAAGCACTTTGGTGCCGACCGAAAGTCCTTCTCCATGTCTTCTCCAAACTTCTCCCACACCCGCGCTTTGCCTCTTTCACGGCAGAGGCTGCAGCCCTTCGGCCTTCCCCGGTACCCTGCACTGCCTCCGAGTCCTCTGGGATAACATATCCCGGAAAGACTCCTTCTTCAGTCGGACGGCTACCCTGACCACCGGTGTCCACCACGGTGTTCGTGGGTTACCGCCCGTGAGGCACCTAAGACCCTAAGACCACAGCTTCCTCGCCGCAGCTTCAGCAATGGAAACTTTGAACATTGTCCACTCGGGTTCAATGCCCCCAGCCTCCATAGGGATGCCGAATTGCGCTCCGCCGAGGTGCGAGTTGAAAGTCTGTTGGACAGGGGCCTCCTCCAGACGTTCCCAATTTACCCCGCACTACACATTTGGGCTTACCAGGTCTGTCCAGAGTCTTCCCCCACCCCTGACCCAACTCACCCCCAGATGGTGATCGGTTGACAGCTCTGCCCCTCTCTTCACCCGAGTGTCCAAACATACGGCCTCAGATCAGATGAAACGATTATAAAATCGATCATTGACCTCTCGGCCTAGGGTGCTCTGGTACCAGGTACACTTATGAGCATCCCTATGTTCGAACATGGTGTTCGTTATAGACAATCCATGACTAGCACAGAAGTCCAACAACAAACAACCACTCTGGTTTAGATCAGGGAGGCCGTTCCTCCCAATCACTCCTCTCCAGGTGTCTCCATCATTGCCTACCTGTGCATTGAAGTCCCCAACAAAAAAAGCCCCAAGAACATGGAGTCTCCCATGCAGGACTCCACTCAAGGTCTCCAAGAAGGCAGAATACTCCAAACTCCTGTTTGGTGCATATGCACAAACAACAGTCAGAGTTTCCCCCCACAACCCGCGCGTAGGGAGGCGACCGTCTCGGTCCACCGGGGTAAACTCCAACGTGAGCGGCGCTCAGCCTGGGGCTTGTTAGAATCCCCACACCCGCCCGGCGCCTCACACCCTGGGCAACTCCGGAGAAGAAAAGAGTCCAACCCCTATCCAGGAGTACGGTTCCAGAACCGAGATCGTGCGAGGTAAGCCCCACCAGATCTAACCGGTAGCGCTCCACCTCCCGCACCAGTTCCGCCTCCTTCCCCACAGAGAGGTGACGCCTTACCGTCCCCAGAGCCAGCGTCTGCTGCCCGGGTCTGGTCCGTCGAGGCCCCTGACCTTCACCGCCACCCATGTGGTAAGCGCACCCGACCCCAGCGGTTCCTCCCACAGGTGGTGGGCCCATGGGCTGGAGATGGGAGCCACGTAGCTTGTTCGGGCTGTGCCCGGCCGGGCCCGCGGGCAGCAAACCCGGCCACCAGCGCTGGCCGACGAGCCCGCCGTCTGGGCCTGGCTCCAGACGGGAGCCCCGGGCTTCCTCCGGGCAGGGTCACTCCATCTCTACCTTGTTTTTCCATAGGGTTTTTGAACCATTCTTTGTCTGGCCCCTCACCTGAGACCACTTTGCCTTGGGAGACCCTACCAGGAGCACAAAGCTCCAGACAACACAGCCCTCAGGTTCACAGAGACACACAAACCTCTCCACCACGATAAGGTGATGGTTCATGGAGAGGTGATTAAAACTAGCAACATTTAAATTTGACTAATGTACATTTTCATCAAAAGACTAAATCAGGTGCCAACATTACCACTGTGGTAGTCTGGCTCAACCAAGAAGACAGAGCGCTTTTCCCCCTATCCCATAATGGATGGGCGGTGTAGCCAGACCATACTGCAGTGCTGAGACAGCGCTGTGGAGATAGGTCTGGCAATGCGAGACTGCCGCTGTAGTTGGGGTGGGGGATTTGCTTTTTCACCACCTTATGGGGCACATGATGCTCTTTGTCATCAGTAACACTTAGCGCACGCAATAATGTTCAGTACACACAGCACATGCTGGCATTCATTAATGCCTTGTGTTGTGAGTCACAGCATATCATGAGAGCCACTCAGCCATCTCACAGCCAGGGGTTAGTAGGCTCGCTGATTAATTGTCAACTCATATTCTGATGTCTGTCTTTTTATGACTTATTTGTTTTTGGCCCAAAATCCAAACTAATGAGAAAACAAGTGCTGTTGCTGATAAGTTGCCTGTTAGTGGAAGGTCAGACGAGCCATCTGGAAGACCTGACAGAAGCTGTTCCTGCGTGTGTGTGTGTGTGTGTGTGTGTGTGTGTGTGTGTGTGTGTGTGTGTGTGTGTGTGTGTGTGTGTGTGTGTGTGTGTGAGGTATATACTACTGCTTATGATAATAAGGAGACCCAGCAGTACAGAAACAGTTCTAGAAGTGTAGGTAACTGTAGGTGCAGTATTAGCGTATATATATATATATATATATATATATATATATATATATATATATATATACTATATTCTTGTTATTGTCAACAATCCCATAATAGTCTCTCAAAACTGTCTGATTTCTGTAATCTGTCCCAACTGAAGATGCAAATCTTTCAAAACAAGTCAAAAATCTATAGTTTCATTTTTTTGTTGCAGAATATTTTTCAGATGCAGACTGACACATTTGTTGCCCTAGTGAGCATTTACAGCAGCAGGATGTTGTATTCGGGATTGACTCAAAATAAGCTAAAGTGCCCACACTCATAGTGATGATGGTAAAACTGTGTGGCTCAGTTATGTGTTTTTAATCAGCAACAGAGCTCTATGGCACAGAGGAATAAGATATATCCAGTAATTGAGATGTACTGCAGAGGTTACAGTGAGGTGAAGCACATTATATGACACTATTGTCCATAACAGTGACCATTATAACAATGTGCATGGTAATTGTATAGGCTACAAAGATGTTGCTATTTTCCATGATAATAGTCTGATAGTCTGTGGTTTAATTGGGATCAAGTGCATGCAGGTAATTACACGTTGTTAAGAGGACAATTGCACTAAATGCGTGTGATTTTCCGGTGTTGGTGTCTTAGGCTGCATGGATCTATTCCTGATGGAACAGGGAGGGGTTCTAGCCTTTGTTAGCCAATAGGAGAAATTATTTATTGTGGTATCCTTCCACTGATGAAGGTGATTCTATGCCTACTGTGAGTATGTCTCGGGGTGAGAGACATTGTCAATGTTGCTTAGCAGTTAGTGTAACATAATCCTCCATCCTCCGACTGATTCTGATGGCGTCAGCTGCTTTCAACCTGCAGCCCCACCCCAACTCACATTAGAAACAACAAAGGCAATGCATGGCAGACTGTAAGTGCTTTCCATTTGGCTAACATTGCTCCTCACTTGTGTCTCTTCCTCTCTTTTTACCTCTTCCCAATGAAGATGCTAGAGAGAGAGAGAGAAAGAGATGGAGGAATCTCATATACCAAATGAGAGGACAATAGCTAATGATACACAGCATTTATTAATCCTCCTTTTGTCCTCGGGTCAAATTTTACCCATTTCTATATGAGAAATATGGGTTTCTTTCTAAACAAATTGCCCCATAATAATACTGATGGTTTCATACAATGCTCTTCGCAAGTAAAATGAACGGTCAGTCGGGCGCCTGAATAGCTCACCTGGTAGAGCATGTGCCCCATGTACAAAGGTTCAGTCCAGCAGTTGCCGCAGGTTCAACTCTGACCTGTGGCCCTTTGCTGCATGCCATTCCCTCTCTCTCTCCCCTTTCATATCTTCAGCTGTCCTGCATAATAAAAGCTTAAAATGCTTAAAAAAAATGAAAAAATGATCAGTTCACTACTTTTATTGAATAATGGGTGTTTTACTACATTTCATAGCATTTAAAAAGATTTCAAAAGTATCTTGACTAAACTTTGACGAATAAAGGTCTGTGATTATCCAACATACATTCCTCGAGTCTTTATCATTAGTCAAAATAATTCATAATTTTACTGAAATATTATGTATAATTTCATATAAATGAGGTTTATTGACCATGAATTCCAAAACGAAATGTAACACTAGTGGGAACAAGTTGTTGTTAGCGGTGGTGGTGAAAACAAAGCTGAAAAAAACTAGCGGCTTTAAGATTAATTCAACATCAACGTCATTAACAATTCTGAGACGGGAGGACAACCCAAGGGTTAAAGTATTTTCCAGGCATTTTTGTTTTTATTCTTTATATTGGGCAGTAGAGGTGACATTGTGGATGAAGAGAGTGGGGTGATGACATGCACTAAAGGTTCCCAGCTGAGAACATCCTACAATGTGTGGAAGCTGATGACAACCTGATTGAGTCAGACTGTCAGAGTCAGGATGGGAGGAAGCCCAGTTGGTTGGATACAAAGCACCCTGGTCGGAATACTGTAAAACAAATAATGATTGACTGCAAGCCCCACTATCCATGCTGCATACAGACTGTCCTGGTATCTTTCAAGTCAATCTAAAAACAATAGTCAGCTGCCCATATTTAAATTGAAAGAGGATTTTCTTGTTTCAATCATTCCTGCTGTTTATCCTGGTCGGGAAGCGATCCCTCCCTAATTCCCTTTCTATTCCACATTCCTGTTTCAAAGTTTATTTGAAGCTAATATGAGTCTTCAGCACTCCGACAAATCAAGTTAATGTCTTCCAGTGTTTAAATCGGCACCCGATTGTTCTAAGATGGACTTAAACACGGCAAACTGTCCTTTGCATGCCTACTTAGAGCTATTTTACGTAAACGGACCAGGACCTCCAGTGGTAATGGCACTTACGGCTACTGTTTACTTTTTCCTTCTTCAAAAGTTATTGCTGTTGTTTGTATCTTGTAACCACCTCCCAGCAACAACCAAGTAGTTTTTTTCCTCTACCCAAACCTTAACCAGAGCAGTGGCCAATCAGAAAGCGATCACATTAATTATTTTTTCTTATGGCCATAGGTAAGGCTAGTGGCAAACAAAACTGGTTTGGCGCCCGGTGCTGAAGTCTGCAGTTCCGTGACTGTAGACACGTTTGGACAATAGGCAGAAACGAGCTTGTAAAATTATACTCTGCCAGAGTTAGGCTCTTTGCACTCTGGGATTGTGTACTTTAGCAGAGAGACGCAATCAACTGTGTCTGGACTTCGCCAGAAAGCTGCTTAAGTCCAACTCAGTGACTGGCTACCTCCCTCAGGGAGGAGTTTAAACAAACTGACCGTCCCAAGATTTCGAACAGAGAGATATAGGACATCACCAGTCCCCTATATGTGCAGACTCCTAAATAACAGCAGATTTCAGATTTGTAGTAAGGGATATTAGTTTTAGCTTATATAATTGCAATTTGAAATGTCGGTCTGTTATTCTATTTTAAATTATGTTGTCTACTTAGTGGGGGTGGGGAAAAATCTATTCATATATGTATTGTGATTTTTTCGATTCGATTCTTTTCCCCAGAATTGATATTTTTTATTTATTTTTCTTACCAACGATTGACGGCGGATCGGCGGTAAGGTATACACACAAAATATTTACACAGTACTGCCGATCATACAGTATCGGTTTCCAGCCAAACTGAAAATGCAGAAAATCCATGTTATGTTCTTCTTTACAAGTGAAATAAATGTCTGACTGACTGATGTGATGTGCATTCTTCTTAGAAAACAATTAGTTTTTTGAAATGTCTCATGATATATAGTCTCTACAACAGTTTTATTCAACTTTTGTTTCTTGTTAAAGGAAAAGAAAATCACAATACTCGATACTATCGAATTGCAATACTTCTAGAATCGCAAAAAATGAAAATCCCAATACAAATCGTATCGACACCCATGTATCGGGAAAGTATCGAATCGGTACAAAAGCATATTGTCTTAGCCCTATTGACGTCATACTGTAACAGCAAAATAATTCAAATGTTTTCAATGACGCTTGTCTTTATGAACCTGCGATAGCACTGAAAGGTTAATAAATGTCGAACCTTAAGAAAAACTCCTGAGTCACATTGGAAGGCAATGACAAAATATGTATTTTGTTGTTGAGTTAGAAGGACTTGTTGACGACTCTTCACTGTTGCACCATCTGTTGTCGACCAAAATAGCAAGACCCCCTCCTATCCAGGTTCAGTGCAACTCCTGTCTTATTGACGGAGAGCCAAGCAGCCGAGGAGTCCAGAATGTTAATGTTTTCCATTGTCATTGAAGTGAGATACTGCTTGTATTGTGATGTGTATTCTGAATAGTGTAGTGGAAATGGAAACCGCTCAAGTGTCAGCACATGTTGTTAGTTTTCAACTTCAGACACATGATAACAACTGTTTATATATAAGAAGAAGACTGAGAGTGATTAAATCCTTATAAAAGCTTGTAAAACCCCACTGGGATGGCATATACATTACAGGGAGAAGTGGGGAATGAAATATTCACTGAGCTGTAATTCAACTTATGTCTCCAGACGGCATTTTATATATCAGTAACTTACAGGATATGATCCGTTATAGACATTGACATTCTGCAGGACAATGCAAGAGAGGTAGCCTGGTTGACACCAAACCCTTCTCAGTTGTAACTGAGAGCGGGTCTGGGAAAGGTTCATTGACAGTTCATTTCCAAAGGGGCGTCACCAACGGACACTGCTCAAATGCCTCTGGGCGCAATTGGATAGTCCTTCAACCAATCAGATCAATGATCCGGGTGACGCTGCGCTTCGGTGGCCATCGTGTTGAATGTAAACAAAAAGCTGCTCGCCGTCGCTGCGCTATCGTCGTCGCGTAAAGCCCACATCAACAGTTGTGATTGGTGTAAAGCCCGTCTCAGCGGTTGTGATTGGTGCCTTGATTTTGGGGAAATTGGAAATGGGTTTAAATGGGCTCTTTGCCAGACTGACTTGCAGAGCAAATCTCAAATTTGCCGGAAGTTCGTCAGGGTTTACCCAGGCTACAAAAGAGGAGGCAGAGACATGAATTGTTGTTGTTGGTGCATGTTTCCATCTACTGGATTAGCATTGTCATTTTCCCACAAAAGTCAAATTTCTCACCGAGCTTATTGAGAAAAGAGGGGAAGAGAGCAGCTCTTCCTGCAGAAGAAAATGCATAGATACACTTTAAAATACAAAGAAGTCGCTACAGTCAGGATTTAAATCACAGCAGCAAGTTGTTTTGGTACCTAAACTTAACGCTCACCTTTTGTCGCCGAAACGACTTTGCATTTGGGTTAAATCTCTACAAACCAGTCCTTCAAGATAATAATGACATAATAGGGTTGTAGGTATTTTTAATGTGATTAATAACTGAAGTCTGAACGCCATTTGAGCATATACTATATGGCTGTGACCGGCACCAGTCAGCCAGTGGTCCTGGAATAGAAATACACATGTACGTACTTATAAATATAGTTTCACAAAACAAATCATTCAAAACTATTGTTGTGTTGCTGTTTCACGTCTTATGTTGTGTATTTATAAGTATGTGTATTGATGTGCTGTGTGTATTTATGTTTTGTTTATGCTGTTGTTTCTTCTATTAAAGCACTTTGTAAGCTGTTTTTTTAAATGTGCTATACACATAAAGTTATTATTATTATTATTATTATTATTATTATTATTATTATTATTATTATTATTTCCCAGTACATCATGTCAAACATAGTACAAAGAGAAATCTGTCTTATGTTAACAGCATTGTTCTGCTACACTTATTATGTACCACACAATTACAGGCAGAAACAAAAAAGAAAATGCATATTCAGATAAATAATACTCATTGTTAATGCCAGAAGAATGTGTACATGACAGAGTGTGTGATCCTCTATTGGCCCAGACAGAGATGAATGGTACAGCAGTCTGGAGCTCCATTATGAGGCATCTGCGCGGTAATCCCAACCACCTTCATATGATAAAGATGAGCCTTGCAACAGCACATCATGCCAAATGAGCCCTCTCTGTCACATCTCACCCAAGGAAAGGCAATTGAGCTTCTATTGTGTGTGAAATAAGGGACATGGTAGAGCAAGCACAATGGAGTAAATACAACACACACACACACACACACACAATATATATATATATATATATTCCAGTAAATGAAAGATGTGTATATGTGAAAAAAACATTTATTAGATATAAAACACCTGCATCACTGGATTATTGAGGCGTATCTAGCTTGCTGTTGTGCCTACATTAACACAAGTGCACTCAGGCTACTGTGATGGGAATTAAACCCTGAAGGAGCCAATAAACAACCTACCTTAGGAATATATATGCCAAATACGGTTAAAAATATACTGTTTTGATTTATTGATTTTATTGCATGATATTCAAAGGCCTGCAGGTTAGCAAAAAATCTCGCAGCGCTGCGGAGGAGGGTCTTTAAACCAATCACAATCGCCTTGGGCGGCGCTAAGCCCCAGACTCAATGACAGTGCCTCTGCTAAATTGCCTCAGGAAGGAATGTGGAACGTGTACGTTCAAAAGTCGTTTTAATCGTGCGAGAGAAAACTCAGATTGGACAGATAGTCTAGCTAGCGGTCTGGATTTACCCTGCAGAGATCTGAGGAGCAGTTAACCATAGTCCTCACAAATCCACCGGAGGTTAGAACGCCAACACAAAGAAAGAGGAAGGTGACGGACATCCGGCCAAAAATGAGGGACATCCAGTGGAATTTCCAGCGGCGACAGAGCAATCCCAGAAATGAAACCTTGTCAGTTTAGACTAGCTACTACTTGAAATTGGGGCTAACCTAGCTTACTTAGTACATAGATGTAAAATAACAACTGGATTTAGTGTTGGAGGCGGAGCCCCGTTCATTCCTATGAGAGTTGCTCAGTGGTGCATGATGGGCACTGCTTCCGCACTGTGCGGCACATAGAGCAGGCGCACTAGAGACCACGTGCAACTTCTGGTTTACTTCTCTGCTGATTTAAATGATTTGATCATGCGGCTCTTCTAGACCTCCCAAATGTTATCGGACTGACTGGATCAAATTCTGAATCTAAAACTATCATATATACAAAATTTGCAAAGCCCAACAAATCTTCATTTTGAGCTATTACAGAATGCTCTAAAAATATGTACTAACTATAAATTACACTTATAATGCTTGTGCTCCTACTATGTTAGGAAGCTTGTCCTTGTACAACTTAAGATAATCACAATCCTCATCTACACCTGGGAGTTTTTTCTAGTTTTATTGTAGTCGCCTCTGTGTTTTACACTTTCACCCACTCTCTATTGCCCGTTGTCTCTTACGCAAGATCTCTGCTATCTAGACTCAGGGTTTCTATGTAGGGGGAAGCCTGGAGGCCTCTCAAACAGCAGCCTCATGAAAGCTGTCGGTGCGAAAATGTCACTTTCCATATACACTGCTTCAGCTGGAAAGTACCACACAACAATAACATCAATACAAAATCATCAAAAACAAGTCCTATTGCAACCACAAATGTACACATTCTGCCACAGGATACTGCCTTGATGGATAGTTTATTTGGAGGC
Source organism: Perca fluviatilis (assembly GCF_010015445.1). Lineage (NCBI taxonomy): Eukaryota > Metazoa > Chordata > Actinopteri > Perciformes > Percidae > Perca > Perca fluviatilis. Next base: position 1,384,012 of record NC_053123.1, on the reverse strand, counting down.
AAGGCATTATATATTGTGTCATTGAAACAGTGAGTCACATGAAGGCCAGTTGCTGGAAATCTTCTCCTCCTATCCACAGCTGAGTTAACAAGTCAGTACTGTCTCCACAGGCCTGTGTGAGATCTTTTCCTCTGGGGCTGGGCAGGGAATGTGGAAGAATCCTGTACAAGTCCAGATGTGACAACTATATTTCGGTCTCCCTTAAAGGGAAATTCCACACTCGGATGCACTTACTCAGTGATAACATCTTCATTCTCTGCTGTTTAGTGCTTTCCATTAGATCTTTTTTGACTTATGGGGTAATTTACTTTGGCTGTCTTTTATGTCAAGTAGTATTTTCCTATACGAGTCGAGATGTCTCAGCAACAACTTTGAAAGGAAATAGATAGCCTTGCACCTGCATTAAGCTGTAGGGTACAGGTACATGTGGAAAAATTGACAGTAATATACAGTATATTTGGAGGAAGACGTCTCCTGTCGTCCTTGACAGTCAAAACAAGAATCTTACCAAATCTTGGCAAATTCTTCAAGTGTTGAAGGGGAACTCCACCATTGTTACACGTAAAGGTCAGATTACGAGTCATGGGTTGTACTACTCACACTGTTTAATTGTCTTCCGTGGTTCTGGAGAAGCTTTGTCAAGTCTGGGATAATAACCCTGACAATGTCATAGTGAGACAATCGGGTTGTCTCACCTTGGGCTTAGACATTTTTTACACAAAAGCCGACTTTACAAACTGGGAGTATGGAGTTTAAAATATGTGAGCCATTTTCCAGGCAGGTAGGGCCTAATGGAAAGCATGATTAAAATGGCCATTTGTAGTCTTTACCTACATAATAACAATAAATAAAAACAGTAATCAGAAAACAATTTAAACTGCTTAAAATTAAATTACAGCACAACCCCTACTTGCACTGCCAGAACCATTTCCAAAGCAAGGTCCGGCTACACCACACATACAACTAAACATACAACACATAAAACTCTGGGCTGGTTGCATTTCTTTAAACCAATCACAATGGTCTTGGGCGGCGCTAAGCAATATTTGCAACCCCGAAAAAGAAAATGCTGCATACAATATTAAATGGAGTTAACTGTTGACATAATACAGTAACAGGAGCTATTTAAATTAGCTGATACATGGTTAAACCTCATTAGCTCTTACCAGTGTATATCCGTGTGTACTTCGTCCACAGTAATCCCACCAATCGGTCCTAAAACGTCCCAGTTAGAGAGGAAATGCCCTAAACATATTCTTTGTAAATCTTTACAACCATTCCTCGAAAGAACCATGCAAGCCTGTCTCGTTACACGATCCAACTTTCTTTCTAAGCCATTTTCAGTGTGTAGCGTCATAGCTCGAAGGTTGTTGTTGTTTCACGTAGCGAAGGGACTTTGAGAACGCAGAGAGCAGTTGTTTTCTTCGCCAAATTTTGAAATCATTCCAGATGTGACTTTCTGCGACATCTTTAATGCTGATAGTTGCAGCCGAGTTGCTAGTCCTCACGTGGTCAAAATTTCAGTTTTGGTGCTGGTAACTTTAGATGATAGCTCAGGGATGAGCTAACGTGGCTCCTTGTGCTCTGTTGCTAATCCTGGAAGAAATACTACTTAAATAATGCCAATTATTTAAGTAGTATTTAACTGCCAAAGTATCACAACTTGAAACAGTGGTTGTAATCCAAGTTAATATGCCAAGTAAAGTGACCAAGGACAAATATAAAACAGCTGGAGGACGCGCTAATGAAGAGGGCGTGCCAACGGGACCGGATTCTGACGAGAAAGAGGGTGCACGCGTTGCAAAGCCAGGTACCATCAGTGCTGAAGTTGTGGACAACCACTCCACAATGGACATCATGAAGGCTATACAGTCGTTCAAGCAAGATTTTCACTCTGAGATTGATGGTGTACTGACAACAATTAAATATGTTCAAACAGACATTAAAGAATGCAGCGGACGCATCACTGAGGCTGAGCGGCGCATATCTACAGCAAGTGATAGCTCAGGCCAGGCGCCAGGATGAAGTGAGGTAGGCCATTTTTCTGTCTATCAATTTCAGTACCCGGGACAGCATCACAGCTGGGCCTACAAATGCCAAATGCCAACACATACACAACAAACAGCACTCTGACTGAGAATAACAAATTATAAATATGTTGTTGCATAAATGAATAATGTGGAATTACTATTCATTTCATGGGCTATTTGGTATTTCCGGGGTAATGCATAGCATATATAATAAAAAACCCAAAGCATCCAGTACTGATTTGCACGTTGATTATCATGGCAGCAATTGAAGCTTGAAAGCATTCGGGTTAGCCCTAGCTACTTCCTTTTTTGACCATTTGACCCATTGGGGCTAGGTTTCTCTGATACAGTAGGCTATGTACTAACCGTCACTAATTTGCTGATGATGTCATACAATTTGCATCCAACCCCTGCATGCAGCATGTCTTGTGGATGCACCTATCGAGGCCACAGATGATGGAGATATCAGACTTTAGGAGACTTTTTTACGATTACTTCATGTATGAAAGCGTGAGTCAAGATATAAGCAATTAGCTCCACTATTTTGAGGCACTGACAGCAAAACGTGTCTGATGGCAGACAGGTTGAAGTGTTTTTAACCTCCATTTGTCCACTTAATGGAAACGAAAAAAAATATACATCACCAAACGAGAGCCAGAAATATTAATGGAGTTGTTTTGTAGTGAATTTTCTTGTATGGTAATACCTTCCATTACAGCCTCATTTATGCTAATAGAGGTAGAGGACACTGAAGCATGGCCATGTTGATCACCAGTAAGATTAAATTGCTGGGTCCTGACAGTTATCATGACCTCATATCCTGAGGAAAGAAGATAATTATTTTCTGCACAGACAGATTTTGTTCTGCTCGAGTATGCCTTCTGCGAATTTGCACTGCGGCAGATAATGACATTTGGTCAAAGTCATACAAATAAGCAACTCAGACAAACAATGAGATGCTATTATGATTAGAGTTTCTCTGACTCTGAATTCATAAGCACTTGAGTGGGGACTGGGGAATTGTGGTAGGCATTCTCTACCGGCATATTAATGACTTCCTTCTATCAACCCTGACAGGAAACAATGTATATTTGCCACACTTTACATTAATTGTAACTACAATCATGATCTTACCTAATGAAAGGAATGGAGAGTGGTGAACTCATCAGGAATACAATTTGACAAGCACATGCTGAAGTCTCCATCAGTGTGTGTGTGTGTGTGTGTGTGTGTGTCATCATGGCAAAATGTGCTCCTGGATACACCTACTGTTGCTACCACAGAGGCATGTGTAAGTACTTTGCCAGGTGTTTATTTCTGTCTTTGGTCCGATTTTGTCACTGCAATAGTAATCTTGCATAGCCAGATCACAGCGCTGCAGAGGAAGGTCTGGCTAAAAAACATGCTCTAGTTTATTGGCATTTCTTTAAACCGATCACAATTGTCTTGGGCGGCGATAAGCGCCGGACGGAGCAACGGTGCCTCTGCAAAATAGCCTCAGGAAGGAACTTGTTTTGGTGGAACATGTACGTCTAGCTAGCTGTCTGGATTTACCCTACAGAGATCTGAGGAGCAGTTAACCATAGTCCTCACAAATCCAGAGTTTAGAATGCCAGCACAAAGAAAGAGGAAGGTGAAAATTAGGGCCATCCAACGGCATTTCCGGCAGCAATTTAACAATCCCGGAAATGAAACGTCGTCGATACAGACTACTGTGATAGCATCACAACCCTACAAGATGCAGTCACGAAACCTTACAGGTGTCTAGTTGAGATCAAAAGGAAGGCGGAAATTGAAATTGCGTGTTTTCTGAGCAAGGGAGTTGGAGGTAATTGGGTAGGAAGTAGGGAAGGGGCAACATTTAGCACTGTAACCAATGCTAAATGTGCTATTGTAGGTGCTGAACTCCTGAAGCAGAGAGGCTCAAACTAAAGACAATACAAGCTATGAGAAGCCAAAATCTTTATTGACCTCTAGGAACAGCATCTCACAATATAATATATGGTCAAAGGTCTGTTTAAGCCCCATTCCGACTGGATTTATTTCTCTAGGGGAAGTGGGATGGTTTTAACTTTACCTGCACAGGTCAGTGATTTATAATCCCATCCAGAGTGCATGTGTAGATAATTTTTCACCCCCACTTCATTAACAATTAAAGCCTGATTAGCTGCTGTATTTCAGCCAACTAGATAGATTAACGAAAAAGGTCCTGGTTTGGATTAAAATTCCCAAGGAACATGCATTTTCTTGGGTGAAAGTATTTAGTTTTCCCCTGGCAGCGAACTCTGCTCCCTGGCTTGAAAGTCCTGTGTCTTATGACCTACCCATCCACCCTGACCTCCTCTCTACGCAGCCAACTGCGTTCTTATACAGCAGCAGTTATTAGGTTGAATACGCCGAAAAATATGTGGTGTGCTTACAAAAAGTCCTTAACGTTCCGTGCCTATATGAACATATGGTTTATGACAACCGCCTTGTCCATTTCTAGGACACCTTATGGACGTCTTATACAGTATGTCTCAGTAAAATCTAGATTTACGTCCATAATCACTTCTGGCAATCTGTGAACATTCAGTACAGAGATATCTACAGAAATCTTTTCAACACCACTTTCGAAAGTTATCAGACCCACTATTAGCTGTCCAGCCAAGACCACTTCAGATTGTCCATGGACAGCGATGATTGCTTGCTTTGTGTCCTTTTATTTGCCAGTAATTATCCCAGTATGTTCTCTCTATTTAGTCTTTAGTAGAAAAGAACTACTTTATATTGTGATGATGGCGTTGGCTCACTGAACATCTGATGTAAAACACAGGATCCAATGGTGCCATTCCAACTACGTTGTCACTTTGTTACAAACATTATAATGCTTGCCTAGCTGCTAGCACGGCACACCCCCATACTCTGCTTCTGACTGGCTAGTAGTCCTTACCTAGCTACTGTCAGGGCACACCCTCATGCTCTGCTTCTGACTGGCTAGTAGTCCTTACCGAGCTACTAAGCATGTGTGACTCCCAACAAAGATGGAACAGAAGTGAGATGCCTCACTCTGTAGCTAAAACAGAGAGCTCAACACCCAGGGTTAAAAGAGGAGCTGCAGCAATGTGCAGTACAACAAAAATATGGTGCTTTTAGAAAATTAAACCATGTAAACCTATTCTAATATAACCTCTAAATACAATTATGAACCTGAAAATGAGCATAATATGAGCACTTTAAGAGGACTGAACTCTGCAATGTAGCATCACAAAACAATATATCAAATGTTCAGGCAAACACACAATGTGACCAGAATATAAGTGTTTTACGGGTGAAAAGGTCCATTAAACTCCCATCAATCCTGTATTTGTTCTGCCTGGTGTGGTTTGGAGGGAAAACAGAGTCACAGGCCTGGAGGGCGGGGTTTATCTAACTCTGGAAAGGGGATTGGTCTAAGTTATGATTGACAGTCCATTCAATAATGCAGATGACTTGCCTTCTATAGTCACATTAGTTATATTTTCTCTAAAAGGACATTTCCCAAGGATCAGTTTGAAGTGTACACTTGGGCACAGTCCCCGTAATACTTTGTGAACATACTTTCAAATAACTAATGTGGACAAATCACAGGCTTAGTCTCTGATGTACACGAAATCTTCCCTCACAGTGCTTAAGTAGAGTTTATAAATAAACCACTGTATCTGGTATTAAGGAAGTGAAATGCACAGGGACTGAGATAGGCATATATTTTCTTCTGTGTATGCATCACTGCACATGCTGTGTGTAGCATGTGTGTATGTGCATGCATTTACACTCGTTCTACCATGTGGGATGCTTCAGTCTTATAGGTTTCTATCGGAATCCACATAAAGTGAAGTTGATTCCCCGTGGTCAAAGTGAAATATGTGTTAAATAATTGCTCCTCATTCCGCTCTACCCCTTCCAACACATCCACAGATTGCTTTCAATGGCCCACAGTAAATGGATACAACATACCGCCATAAAGATTAAGAGTACATATCCTGCCTTCACCCCTAGAGCACTGTAGAGGAATAGCACAGATTGAAATGAATGTCCAAGCTATAAAATTATGTATTTGGTTTTGTCTCAAGCAATCAGTGCTTCCCATATTCATACGATTCCAACAAGACAAATCTCTAGATGAAACAGTGAAGCGCTCAAAGCACATATCTCATTACAGTCTTTTGTTTATAGCTTTGATTATGCACGATATTGCTAATGAATTCTCTTTTTTTCTCTTTACAATTCTATATTGCCATTTATGGTGTATTTCCTCTGATTCCAACCTTTTGTGCCTCACAAATTCTGTCAATTATTTGGATTAAAGAGAAAGTCGGAAATGGAACTACAGTGCCTACCTTAGGTGCCAGGACAGGGCCGTTACCAACTTTGTTAATGCTCACAACTGAGTAAATAAGTTATAATGATGCAAGATAAAATAGCACAACACGAGTTCTACATTCAATTACATTTAATTTGTGGACTATATATGGACTGAGAGTTAAGGACAATGGATTGTTATCCATCAGCAATAAACTGCAACTTCAATTAGTTCTTTAACACATCTAAAGTATTGTTCTCATAATGGTGATTGGATGTCAGAGTTCTCAATTAACTTGCAAACAACACTCCTCTGATATGTTCAGTACTGACTCATATATCTATTTAATGCAACTGCCAGTGCTTTGTGACTGTGTGGCATCAGATACAAAGTAAAGTGAATTATTCAGTGATTGTGTTTAAAGTGCTAACATCTGGCTGTACGGTACTGAAAGTACTGCTGGGACTACCTGGACCATATCACTTTTAGATGAAAGTAATAGGCCTATGTTGTACATGTTTGTAATATCAGTGTAGATTAGCTCATATATATTTATATTAATTACCTATCAACTGATGCTTTGTTTATCAAACCAATGGTGGAAGGTTGTTGTTGTAGCCAACTTGTGAGTAGGTTGATGAATCCAATTATTCCTTAATTGGAAGCCAGTTCCATGGGCAGCACATCAGAAATGTCATACAAGTCATAGCAGGAACAAAAGGTGTGGCATTGAAGAGGTAAACGATGAAGATGGCAGTAGTTAAGTAGGGCTGCAGCTATCGATTATTTTAGTAGTCAGGTATTATACCAATTATTACATTATTACATGTCTTTGGGCAAGACGCTGAACCCCAAGTTAGTGTGAATGTTTATCTGATGAGCAGGTGGCACCTTGTACAGCAGCCTCGGCCACAGTGTATGAATGTGTGTGAATGGTGACTGGTTCCTGTACTATGTAAAAGCGCTTTGAGTAGTCGTTAAGACTAGAAAAGCGCTATATAAATACAGTCCATTTACAATTAATTGGATAACAAATACTTTTACTTTATTAGAGAGCAATAGTAAATATACAAAAGAGAAAATCAGACAGGTTACAAGTAGCCCAATCAGCTAACCAGCCCTCTCTACACATTCTCACTCCCAACTTGTCAAATACTAACACTTGGTCAGGACCCCTTGGTGTTATTTTTTAAAACGTCCAGGGTAAAACTGCTTAGTAAGGGGATCTGGGTTCAATCCCCAGGCAAACCAAAGAGCGGTGGACCAGTGGACGGAGAGAGAGGGAAAGTGGCAGGAAGGAGGCACAGTTGACGGGCAAAGCAGCAAAGTAAAGGGTTACAGGAATTATGTTAAAGAATTGTGAGAAAATTATGAATACATTGGACAATGATTATAGATCTATTTATTGAATTTTTATTTGAAATGTGTGGGAGAATCGATTTTGAATTTACAAATGATATATTAAATAAACCCTAAATTGTAAATGTATGCATTGGGTAGTACAAAGAGGGCCTGTTTAAAGAGAGCTAGCCTGCCGGTGGTTTGCCTGGGGTCCTGATCCCTGTTGTGGAGGCCCACCGAGAGGATGAGGATTCTGACGTCTTTGTGGGAGTCGCTCTGATTGCAAACCCTCAGAAGGTTGTAGATGGTAGCTCCCAGGGAAGCTGTCCAGTTGTATCAGGGGCTAGACACTTGGTCTGGACCCCTTGGTGTCATTTTTTAACGTGCATGGTATAACCGCTTAGTTAGGGTTAGGAAAAGGTTGTGGGTGAGGTTAAATATTAACTTTATTTCAGACCCAGGGGGATCATATCACAATAGAAAACACAGAGTATAACATAAAATACAAAAATACAAAACCTTCCACAATGTTCAGTGTCTGACAGGTAGAAGGCAGGGAAGGTTGACTGTCTGTCTTCTCTACTTCTGATAATTATGATCTTACTCTTTTTGGCATTGTATTTTATATCAAAATCAGCACCAAACTGTGTGCATAGTCTCAGAAGCTTTTGGAGACCAGCACTATATGGGCTAAAAATGACCAAATCATCTGCGTACATAAGGTGATTAATTAGTGAGTCACCAACCCTATAACCTGTACCACATGCATTTAAAATCAAAGACAAATCATTCATATACATATTAAAAAGAAAAGGAGACAGAATTCTGCCATTGGTCACTTGGAAGGGGACAAAATGTACGTTTGAGTGGCAGGTTAGGGTTAGGGTTAGGGTTAACAGGACACTGACACCGATCTCCTGGGTGAAAGTCCTGTGTTGTTTGACCCATCCACTATACTAACCTACCTCCCTATTCAGAGGCTTGGTCTTTAATACTAATACTACATCATCTTACAGCGCAGCGGTCGAGCTGCTGCTCTGCCAGGTGCGTACTATACAGACGCTAAAGGATGATTTTTGCGTCGGTATCTGACACTGAGAGACACTGACCAAGCCTCAGTATTTGACGAGTTGCGAGTGAGAACAGCTTGGCTCTGTATCAGCACAGTGTGGGTAGTGTGTGAGCTCTCTGGTCATTCCGTCAGCCAGCGGCAAGCGGGGAGCTCTCATCTCAACCAGATTGATTTATGTTAAATGCTAACGTTACCTTGTGTTCCGTGTCCGATGCGTAGACTGGGTGCCTAATGTTGGAATTGGATGGGTATACTGTGCGTGTACCATAATTGAAATAAAGCAGTTTGATGTGAAACTTGAGATTGGCATTGAAATTGATACAACAAGACAAGGCCAGAGAATATCAGCTATGTTTTTCACAGCAGATAAGTGCATCATCAGCCACGCAGGTGTCTGTGGTTACTATTCCAGAGGGGGGACAACAGTAAGATTAATTTTGTTTCCCAGCACATGAACATGCTGACCAGCCATTCTGCTTTAATGAAGTCATGTTTTCATGTGGCTTTGGATGGGGGCCATCTTTTTTTACTACTTGCTTTAACAGCCTTGAATATGAACAACATAAAACAAAACCTTCCCTACATTTAGCAGCATCTGTGTTGCTTAGGTGCACTTATCATTTTGGTGGGCTTTCTTGCCAAAGCTAGAAAAGCCCAAGTTACCAGGTTTAGTTGTGTTTTTGTGTTTGTTCAAATAGCCTCATTACAGTATAATGTAATCTGATTTGATCCACACTTTCAAGTTTCCAGGTATTTTTACTGGACATCTGTGTATACTTTTCTTCCTTTGAAGTACAATGCGTAAAAGTAGAAACTGCTACTACATCATTGATGTGCGCACTTGTTTACAGGCCTCCCAAATCAGACAAACATTTTATAAAAGATTTCTCAGACTTTCTGTCTCACTATGCAACATCCTATGACTGTTTGTTGATTTTGGGTGATTTTAATATTCATGTCTGTTGCCCAGGTAAACCCTTGGTTAGTGAGTTTTGTCATGTAATGGAATCATTCGGCCTCCTCCAGCACATAAATCAGGCGACCCATGTTCAGGGGCACACTCTTGATTTGATTTTATCCCACGGATTTTCCATTGATAACATAAGCATTGAGGATGCAACCTTCTCTGACCATATGCCTATTATGTTCAATGTTAAACTATTTAACTCACTGTATACAGCCAGATCTTCTGGCCACTACGCTCGTCATATTAACTCTTCCACTGCAAATGAGTTCGCTGAATGCTATTTGGGAAATGTTATCACTGCCCATGATCACCTCTTGAGCCCTGATGAGCTAATATCCTCCTTCAACACTTCTTGCTCAGCTATCCTTGATACTGTGGCCCCTCTAAAACTTAAACGCCCTAATTTTAAATCCCAACAGTGGCTTGATGATTCCACCCGCCATCTCAGGCAGATTTGTCGAAGAGCGGAGCGTAAGTGGAAAAAAGATCACCTCCTAGTCTCTTTAGAAATATTCAGAAATTCCCTGGCCAATTTCCAAGCTGCAGCAAAAAAAGCCAGGGCTAAGCATTTCTCAGACATTATAACTAAACATTCCCATCGCCCTAGAATTTTATTTAATACCATAAACTCAATTGTTAACCCCCAGGTCTCTTCAGAGGTCGAGGCATCCACCAATAGCTGTGAAGAGTTCTTGAAGTTTTTTACTGTAAAAATTGACCACATCAGAGCACAGTTCAGAATCAGAATCAGAAATACTTTAATAATCCCAGGGGGAAATTATTTTCGTTACCACTCCAGGTATACAAACAACAAATAAAAACAACATATATTATCAATAATTAAACATATATAATAAAAACAAATATACAGTAATAGTGTACAGCGATAATGTGCAAATAGTGCAATAAAAAGAGAAAATGAATTGTCTGTTGAGATGATTATAGTGCGATAAAAAAAAAAGGAGAAGTGATTGTCTATTGTCTATGTTTGAGATGAGATGATTACAGAGAGTTCACTCCTGTGGTATCTGACACCCCACCATATTTCCCCATTGCTACAGCTACCTTTTACCAATTCCAAGCAGTGTCCTACACTGAACTATGGGACATTGTAAAGCACATGAAACCATCAACAGCCCCACACGATCCCATCCCCTCAGAGATTATCAAAGATGCTTTTGATGCTGTTGGTGCGGCTATTCAATATATTCTTAACTCCTGTCTTGCCACCGGCACTGTTCCTACATGTTTCAAGCATGCGGTTGTCCAGCCTATGCAAAAGAAACATAACCTAGATGCAAAGTGTCATATTAACTTCCGGCCTATATTTAAACTGCCATTTATCTCAAAAATTTTGGAGAAGGTGGTGTTAACGCAGCTGCTTCCATACCTCAACTCCACAGAGATCCTAGAGCCATTTCAATCTGGGTTCAAAGCCCGCCACAGCACTGAGACAGACCTGTTAAAGGTGACAAATGATCTCTTGCTCACTCTTGACTCAGGTGATAATGCCATTCTGGTCTTGTTGGATCTTAGCGCTGCACTTGACACTGTAGACCATGGTACACTACTAGAGCGTCTCAAACAGTGGGTTGGCATTAAGGGTACAGCTCTAAGCTGGTTTCACTCCTATCTCCACCAAAGATCTTTCTCAGTATCCATAGGACAGTACTCCTCATCCCTTGCCCCTGTGTCTTATGGTGTCCCTCAGGGATCCATTCTGGGTCCAGTACTCTTCAGCCTTTATAGGCTCCCATTAGGTAACAGAAAATTTAATATCTCATTCCATTTCTATACAGATGACTCCCAACTGTACATCCTACTTAAATCCAGCAACTCCATGCAGCCTCTTTTAGACTGTTGGAAAGAAATTAAAATCTGGATGGCTAACAATTTTCTTCAGCTAAATGATAACCAAACTGAAGTTATTGTCTTTGGTCCTTCAAAATCCAAAACTGCCATCCCTGCCGACCTTGGTCCCCTTGCCCCCTATGTTAAACCCCATGCACGTAACTTGGGTGTTATTTTAGACTCCCATCTTAACCTGGAGAAACAAATATCTTCTGTTGTAAAGTCTAGTTTTTACCAATCAAGAATAATTTCTAAACTCAAGTCTGTTCTGTCATACAATGATCTGGAAAAAGTCATCCATGCCTTCATAACCTCCCGCTTAGACTATTGTAACTCTCTCTACTTTGGTCTCCCTCTGACTCTGGTGGCACAGCTTCAGATGGTCCAAAATGCAGCGGCTAGGCTGCTCACGAATACAAAAAAGCATGAACACATTACACCTGTCCTAGCCTCCTTGCACTGGCTTCCAGTCCAGTCTAGGATACAATTTAAAATACTGTTGATGGTTTTTAAAGCACTTCACGCCCTGGCCCCCAGCTACATAGCTGATATTATTCATCTTCACGTAGCCCCCAGGTCCCTCAGATCCTCCAGCCAAGGCCTCCTCCATGTCCCACGATCCCGGCTTAAGCAAAAAGGTGACAGAGCCTTTTCTGTTGCTGGTCCTCAGCTGTGGAACCGACTGCCACCTGACATCAGAAATGCCCCTTCAATTGTGATATTCAAAGCCAGGCTCAAAACTCATCTTTTTACATTGGCCTTCCCGGCATCTTAATTGTCTTATTCTTCTATGTTTGTAATTGTTTGTCTTTCGATGTACTTTTTAGCCTGATTTGTACGTGTTTTATTTTATTTTTCTTATTTTATTTTATCACCCTGTGGCTAATGCGCTATGTACAGCACTTTGGTCAGCGCGAGCTGTTTTTAAATGTGCTATAGAAATAAACTTTACTTACTTACTTACTTACTTTATACATGCAGCCGCTCAGTAATCAGATTATCCCTTGACCTTATTTTTAAACCCAGTTACTTAAGTGCATGTGAGTGAGACTGATGAACAATAGGAAAACAGGCTATATATCCTCTTTTAAATCCTCTGTCCAGTAGACATCCAGCCCAAAAAAATACTGTGCACATCTATAATGTGAGACAGGTGCGTCGGAGGGGGACAAGTAGGTAAAAAGTTGCAAGGAGACATCCGCAAAATGTCTGATGATGTACCGAAACGTTGGCGGCTATTAATTTTGTGTTTGCAAGTTAGATAGTATGCGGGAGTTTCCATGCAACAGTAAACATACAGCCAACCTATGGTGGCCCTAAAGGTCAAAACATGACATTTCACAAAACACTGTGACATTTCAGAAGACACAACAGCAAAAAAGAAAACACGACATTCCAAAAAAAAACACATTTCACAAAAGACATTGACATTTCAGAAAAACAACACTATTTCACAAAACACAACATTTCAGAAAACACTCCTATGCTGTTGTGTTTTCCAAAATGTTGTTGGGTTTTTGAAATGTTCTTTTATTTTTGGTCTATTGGCCACCGTTGTGAAGTTGCTAGCTGTAAAACCAAAAGAAATTGCTTAAAGATTGAATGCAACTTGGAGGAACTGCAGAGTTCTAGTTATCTTATTTTCTACACATTTTATCTATTGGTAATATGAAATATATTGGTCAATGCAGCTTTAAATAACATAATTATTTAATAAAATAATAAAAACAGATAATTTCCAAATATATTTATTGCATCCTGTCATCAGTAGCACACAAGTACAAAACTTTTTTTTATTGAGTTTATATAGCATACATAGAAATATTAAGCTTGATATGAAACAATACACACTACAATACACAGTCTCACAAGCTGCAGCAACTGCTGCTTATGCTTTCCGGTTGTCTCCTTGACAGCACATGTAAACTTTCTCCAGCAAACTATGGTGGCCCTAAAGGACAAAACACGAGATTTCACAAAACTGACATTTCACAAAACACATCGACATTTCAGAAAAACAAATTTCACAAAACACAACAATATTTCAAAAAATACAACATTTCATGAAACAACATTTCACAAAAAGCAACATTTCAGAAAACACAGCATTTTAGAAATACATTTCACATAACATGACATTTCAAAAACATGACTCCTACGCTGTTGTGTTTTCCGAAATGTTGTGTTTGCTTGTGTTTTGGGAAAACAATACACCACCGTCTCACAAACTGCAGCAACTGCTGCTTAGATCCCCAAACAGAGCTTCCCTTTTTGTATCTCTCTGGAGCTTTCCAGTCTCTCTTCTGTAATTGTAAATTCACTGTTCTTGTAGGGGATCATTGAATTGTTTATAAAGACAAAAGAATCCATATAATCAATCTTTAACAATGTGGGAACAGCTCCGGTTGTGTGTCTCCGAGACAGCAAATGGAAACTTTCTCCTTGAAGAAAGGGTAAGCCTAGATGTTGGATATGGATAAAGGCAAGCTGCCAAGTGCAGCGGCACTGACGATCACATTGACTATGACGGGCTGTGGTAACAGATGAATGGAAATCAGAATGCTTCTGTCTTCATGGGAATGATCACAGTTGACTTTTCCTTGATGACTTGTGGACTTCAAGAGTGTATTATTCCACCTAACCACAGGCCACGGCTGCGAAAGAAAAACTTGGTATGCAGCCTAGTTTACATTCCAAAAGAATAGAGAAGGGCTCAGACAAACAAGGAAAACAAACATCAATTTAAGAGATGATTATTTTTATTGTTCTTCATATGATAATGCACATGTGTTTTTCATTAAAAGAGCCTCATTGAATCTTTTTTTTTTCTACCTAGAAGAAATAAGTATAGTATAAATAATATGGAGACAAAGACATTCAGTGGGGAGAAAAAGGAATGGGGGGAAAGGGAGGATGCAATCAAATATGGGGTTAATTATACTCAGAAAAGCTCTAAATGGTCCTACAAAGCTCTAAATGGTCAAGCACCATCATACCTAGATGGCCTAACCCGGCCCACCTGCTTCTCTTCGTAGTCATCAGATTTATTTATCATATAATCAATAATTTAGTGAAAGTAGAGGGAGGCAGGCCAGTACAGCCCGATCCGACAGGGGAGAGTTCAAGCCCGATCCGGCAACTCTCTCTAAGCTAACCTGCCTTTCTTGGTTATGCTATTATAATTCTAGACTGCTGGGGAAGTTCCTTCCTTCCTATGACACACTGAGCTGCTCTCTCATCTCTGTTTCATTTGTTTCCTTTTGTATGCATCCTGTCCCAGAAATGCTTGTTACTAACATAGCTCTGGGGAGTTTACTCCCCGGAGTCCTTATGTTTCTTCTTCCCTGCAATGCCCGGCCGCGTCCTGCTGCGTCCTGCGTCCTGCTGCATCCTGCTGCGTCCACTGCATCCACCCATGCTCTGCAGTGCCACGTTACATCCCGCAACGCCCTGCTGTGATGTTCATACGCACAGAGTAGTCAGGATCCGGTATAGGAGACTGCACTACTCAGTATGACACAATGTGCCCTGCTATGACATGAACTTCTACGACTACCTTCGAAGTCACTGTTCCATTATCTTTAATGTGACTATTATTTGCCACTGTTCATCACACCCCCAACCGGCCCCGTCAGACACCGCCTACCAAGAGTCTGGGTCTGCCGGGGTTTCTTCCTAAAAGGGAGTTTTTCCTCGCCACTGTCGCAACAGCCACTGCTAATGCTTGCTCTTGAGGGAATTACTGTAATTGTTGGGGCTTTGGAAATTATAGAGTGTGGTCTAGACCTACTCTATCTGTAAAGTGTCTTGAGATAACTCTTGTTTGATTTGATACTATAAATACAATTGAATTGAATTCAAAAAGAAAGAAAATCCCTGCACACACTGTTCACCACTGCAATCGGTTTATTGATTTGATACTATAAATACAATTGAATTGAATTCAAAAAGAAAGAAAATCCCTGCACACACTGTTCACCACTGCAATCGGTTTATTGGTCGGTCAACGTTTCGGTCCCAGGGAGCGTTTTCAAAACATGTAATAGTAAAGTGACACAGTGCATAATGCTTAAATACCAATCATGTTTACATGTTGAGCCACGGCTGTTTTTTTTTTTTCATTTATTTATTTGATTGGGACAGTGCATGTTAATGAACAAACATGGAATACATGCATGTAAACATGCCGGATTGTAGCCAAGGGCTAATTTCCATCCGTAGTCCCATGGTTGAAGGTGTGTCCATGATCACACACACACACACACACACACAAACTTAAAATACCAAATCAACCTGTTCTCACTCCCAACTGACGCTTGGTCGGTGTCTCTCAGCGTCAGATACAGATGCAAAAATCTGCATTTCGTGTCTGTATGGAACGCATGGGGCAGAGCAGCAGCTCGACCGTGGCGCTGTAAGATGACGTAGTATTAAGAGAGACAAAGGTAGAGCGTAGAAGGGAGGTTGGTTGAGGAGGTGGAGGGGTCAAACACAGGACTTTCACCCAGGAGACCGGGGTTTGTGTCCCGAAACGTACATTTTATAACCCCACCCACCCTCTTTTCCTAAACCTAACTGTAATGTTATTTTGCTGCATGTCAGTTAAACGTACGTAAGTGATGCCAAGACTCCCAACCAAGCGCATCTATATATGACCCTAAAGACTAGACGCCATCCCTAGAGCGTCAAATAATGACGCCAAGGGGTCCTGACCCAGAGCATCTAAATATGACGCCAAAGGGCTAGATGTGAGTCCCAAGAGCATCGAATAGTGACGCCAAGAGTCACGACCAAGCGCGTCTAAATATGACACTATGGGAGACTTTTTGCGTCAATTACAAACGCCAAAGACACCTGACCAAATGTCACTATTTGACGCGATGGGAGTGAGAATGCGTTGACCAAATCCTCTCTAATAAAAACAAAACATCTTTTTAAGTCAATGATACATACACAAGACCTAACTCAGATATAGAATACTCAACTGCCATTGGCTTCCCAAAAAACATGTTCTCTTGTTTCTCTGTATCTTTCAACAGACATGCAAAATACATCAGAGGGCTCCACAATCAGTCCACATTTTAAACCACTGCTCCTATAAACACAGGCACCATCTTTTTTACTCTTGTTTCTCTTTAGATTTCAATAAACATGTAAAATACATGGGCCCCAAAAGTCTAAAAGTGTACATTTTCAACCACTGTTAATTATATTCCCCAGCTTTGCTTATTTAGCCTGTTTTACAGGTTGTATTGACTGATAAATTACACTTAAATCTGATGACAAAAAGGTACACTCCCTTTTCCCCTGAGACACACATCCAAACGTGTAGGCATATGAGTCTGCATGAAAACAACACACACACACACACACACACATACACACCTCCCACCCCACCGCACACATCATAGCCGCAGCGGAACATGCTTGCCGGGAGGGCTGACATAATTGTATTAATTGTTAACATAATAATGCATTTATGTTTAATGCCTACCTTCTGGTAATTACAGAGGAGGAACCTTAAGGGCTGGAACCTGGGCCCCTCCGTCTTCTCTCTCTCTCTCTCTCTCTCTCTCTCTCTCTCCTTGAATCGGTCATGAATATCATTCCCTTTGTTATTACTCCCACTGCTGCCTTTGCAAGCTTCAAAGACTTTCATCATTTTGTCTGTTGTAGTTTCTCTCTCTCTCTATTTCTCTCTCTCTCTCTCTCTCTCTCTCTCTCAGGTGCACCACAGAAACATATCATTAAGTCATCATAGCTTAATTTGTCTGGTCTAGTGTCCTTTTGACACACAGAATACTAAATGTATGCCTTCAATAAAATTGGAAAATACGAACAGAAGAAGGAGCAGGAGTCTTCCTGAAAGCTAATATTTGATTTGAGTTGGCTCCTGCAGGTTTTAAGAGAAGCTGAAAGCAATTAAAGGAACATAATACGGTTATATAGATGAGAACAGAGCGAAAATCAAAGCACATACTGTATATCATTAAGCTTATTTGCATCGTCTCACAGAGAGAAATGAGAAAACTCAATATCAGTCTGGCATATTTGCTGTAAGTGGAATCAGGATGTGTTTAGCCTAGCTTAGCTTAAAGGGGTGATAGAATGCAAAACCGATTTTGCCTTGTCATAGTTGAAAACGACAGTTTGGTGGGTAAATAGGACTTACATAGAACCTCAAAATTCCATTGACATCCCTTTCCTCTGCAAATCTCACAATTTGAAAATGCCTCTGAAAACAGGCAAATCTCAACTCCTAGTCTTTGTCACGCCCCAACATTTACATAGGCTACACCACTGACCTGAGATCAGCTTAGTCTTCTGAATCTAGGTCACGCAGGTCTCAGAAATTTTATACAGTGTTCATCCGCTATTTAATTACTAAATTCACTTCTGAGAAATTTTTTATGCGAGAAATCAACTATTTAGAGGTCAAATATGTGCCGTTTTTTTCTCCATACCCGCGCAAAGTTACCGTTTCTGGGTTACTGGACTGCAGCTAGCCGCGATCTTTACCCCTAGAATTGAATGGACACTAGCAGCTACAAACGTTAGCTTTGTAAGACCTTAGGGTAGCTGTAATATAAGTGGCTTGACGAAATTCAAACTGTAATTAAAGCTGCGAGCAGCGATGGACGGGCCCTCGCGCCTCTGTGTGCGTCGGGGTTACCGGCGGACGCCACTCCTTGTGACCGAGCATTCGCACGGCGCTCAGACGCCGCAAATCGTCACCAATGAAAAGGGAACTCCCCGCCGAGTTCAACGATACCTCACACAAGACTCTACATCATATTGTTCATTAGCTGTGAAAAGGGGCGTGGCTAATGCATAGGGGGCGGGTCAATCCATCACCAATGAAGAAGGAAGTCTCTGCTGAGTTCAATGATACCTCACACAAGGGTATACCTTAAACGGTTCAAATGTTATGAAAGGGGGCGTGGCCTGAGTAAGTGGGCGTGGTCATATTATAGGGGGCAGCTCAGTATCACACGTAGACCACACATTCTGAGTTTCATGCAAATCGGATGATGTTTGTCATATAAGGCGCATTTCCTGTGGCCAGGGGGGGGCGCTATGACCAAAAGTCAATTTTGGCCTGTAGGTGTCCTCAGGCATGGACCCTTGTCAATCTTGAGAAATTTTGGGCAGATACGACAACGTACACTCAAGTTATAACAACTTCTTTGTTCATCTCTAAACACTCAAAATGGCCGCCACGCCACGCCCACACCGTCTGACGAAAAGTTTTTCTTTTAATAACTTTTCATCGTTAAGGTGTTGGGATGGTACAGACCAAGTTTGAAGTCCATCGGATGAAATCTGTAGGAGGAGTTCGTTAAAGTATAGCACCTTGACTTTTAGGCCTACTTCCTGTTGCCACTAGGGGGCGCTATGACTTTAAGTAAATATCGGCCTTTATTTGTCCTCAGGGTTGGACTCTTATGAATCCTGAAAAGTTTCGAGGTAATCGGACAACGTACACTCGAGTTACAAAATGGCCGCCCCGCCACGGCCACGCCCTATGACGAAAAGTTTTTCTTTTAACAACTTTTCATCTTTAACATCTTAAGATGGCACAGACCGAGTTTGAAGTTGATCGGATGAAATCTCTAGGAGGAGTTCGTTAAAGTACGACATGTGTAAATGGCCAAAATCGCACTAATTTCGAACTTTGAAATCAAAATGGCGGACTTCCTGTTGGGTTTAGGGTATGGCTCTAATGACGTTTTTTGTACATCTCGACATGATACATATGTGTACCAAGTTTCGTGAGTCTACGTTAAATGCACTGCAGGGGCTCAATTTTCTAGGGGGCGCTAGCGAGCCATTTTTGTGCGCCTATTCCCGAAACCCTTAAAATACGTAAATTTTCACCAGACTTGATGCGACCGCCAAATTTGGTGAGTTTTTGAATATATTAAGCCCCTCAAAAAGCCAATTCATTTGACGGGAAAATAATAGAAGAAAGAAAGAAAGAAAGAAAGAAAGAAAGAAAGAAAGAAAGAAAGAAAGAATAATAATAATTCCTTCAGTTTCAATAGGGCCTTCGCCGCTGTCGGCGCTCGGGCCCTAAATATTGTAGTTATGCCAAAAGTGTAGCTAGCTAGCTAGCTGCAATCTTTACCCATAGGATTGAAGGGACACTAGCAGCTAACGAAACCCCTCACATTCACAAAAATGCATTAAATTGAAATCGAACACAAGCTGTAGCTTTGTAAGACCTTAGGGTAGATGTAATATAAGTGGCGTGACGAAATTCAAACTATAAATATACTAATAGTTATGCCGGCAGCCGGCCAGCTCCACGGAGCCCCGAGCCATAGTCCAGTAACCCAGAAACGGTGACTTTACCCTGGGTATAGAGCAAAGTCTCGTCAGACTGTGTGGACCTCCTGAAGTCCGACACGTCTTACCAAATTTGCAATTAGCGTTGCGTAGTGTTGCAATTTTCGTAAAACAGCTCATATTTTAGCTTTATATAGTTGATTTCTCGCATAAAAAAGTCTCAGAAGTGAATTTAGTAACGAAACATTGCGTCTCCAATATATGTGTATGTGGTTCGCTCAACCAATCAGCACGCAGCTCATCTAAATATCCATGAGCATACCATATTTGGAAGAAAAGCTCTTGTTCCAAATAGGGCCAAAACACAGCGATGCATAAGGGCCCATAAAATAGCAACCGGGCCATTTTCAGCCCAATCAATGTTACATACCCCATTAGGAGACCTTAAGGAACAGTGTGAAATACCCTGTAATCATTCTATCACCCCTTTAAAGACTGGAAACAGCCTGGCTCTGTCCAGTTTTTTTTTGTTGTTAAATTACTAGTGGTTTTAGAGTTGTTGGTTGGTGTATTTGTTCTGTTTGGAAGAGCCAGGCTAGCTGTTTCCCGCTGCCTACAGTTTTTATGCTAGGCTAAACATGTCATGACCAGGGGTTGATTTGTAGACTGTCTACAGGTCCCATGACATGGTGCTCTTTGGATGCCTTTATATAGACCTTAGTGGTCCCCTAATACTGTATCTGAAGTCTCTTTTATATAGACCTTAGTGGTCCCCTAATACTGTATCTGAAGTCTCTTTTATATAGACCTTAGTGGTCCCCTAATACTGTATCTGAAGTCTCTTTCCCGAAATTCAGCCTTGGTGCAGAATTACAGCCACGAGAGCCAGTCCCACAATGAGCTTTCCTTAGTATGTGCCATTTCTGTGTCTGTAGCTATCGAGGAGGAGAGAGAGGGGGGCAAGGTGGAGAGTGGGGGAGTGGCCTTGACCAACTGCCACTTTGCTCATTTGAAAGCCATGATGTCTCTCTCTCAGGGGTGGGCCAAATTCTCTGGACGGGCAAAGCAGAAAAAGGGGAGGTAACCTTACTCCTTATGACCTCATAAGGAGAAGATTCCTGATCGGCCCATCTGAGCTTTCATTTTCTCAAAGACAGAGCAGGATACCCAGGGCTCGGTTTACACCTATCACCATTTCTAGCCACTGGGGGACCATAGGCAGGCTGGATTATATTAACATATTAATGTTAAAAAACCTCATAAAGTGAAATGTTCATGCCATGGGACCTTTAAGTAAAGCCAAAACATCTGGATCGTATTCCATATTACACCTCCTATTTTGAGTACATCAGTGCATCAGTGCATTCACACTGACCAGTATGGCAAAATGCAGTGAGTACTGCGTTGCTGCACTCATTACGGACAAAAAGTTGAGTGCGGAATGCTGGACACTCCTCACCCTCAATGGTTGCCATCTTGGCTGTATAGTGGAAGGGAAGGGAATACCAAACTTAAATGTAAATGGCGGCCATGGAAGCTGCAGTAGTTGTGGTTGCTCCACGTTGGAAAACGTTGAAATCACATTTGTTCACACACACTTGTAACACAATGTTCTTTAAATAATAGAATGTTTTGCTAAGAGAACTAAACTAATCACCAAATTAGCTTGGTTAAGTTCCGTAACAACTCACTCTGAACTGCACGAATACTACTAATTCTGACACAAAGGCCTTTATAGTTCTTTATGTTTGAAAAGAAAAATTAGACAAAGTAATATCTAATAGCAGCTATGGTCAATATTTGGACAGGAAGTGACGCTTCAGCTTGTGACAATACAGTGACTTACAGTGCCACTAATTATTGCTACAAACCAATTTCAAATATTGATTTACTAGCTAACAAATTTCTTAAAGGTACACTGTGTAGGAATTTCTCCCGTCTAGCGGTGAAATTGTATTTTGCATTCAAACGAATAGTGCTCTCTAGCGCCTCGCTTTTTCAAATGCATGTTGCAACTACTGTAGCCGTTATGTACCAAGAAGCTATGACAACATGTCTTCCAATTTTTGCTTTTTTGGCGATGAGGATTCCTTCTCCCGTGGCTCGGCATAAGTATGATCCTCCATTATGAACTAAAGGGCAGCGCAGGTTTTCAAATTTGCCGGGGCAGTGACGAGCGCCTCTCACTGATCTCCTTCTCCGTTTCAGCTGGTTTCAGTCACGTGATGCTGGCTCTGAAGGAAAACGCGTTGTGGATTAGCTAGACAGCTAGGCTAGTGCTTTATGTCCCTCTCAGTGATTATAGTTTTTCAAAATGGCGGAACGACATGGAAGCCTCCTTGGACTTGCCCGTCCAATGTAAATACAGATAAGAAATTCTTCTCTTACGAGGATAAGTCAGATCATTGGCAGAGGTCATTTTACACAAATGAGGACATATTTATGAATGAAGACATTGATTTTAGCTAATAAAATACTTAAAACTAGAGATGGCTCCCATACCGCCTAATACGCTGGTATTGGTATCGGGAAGTACTAGAGTTTATGCACCGATCCGATAACACGTAATAAAGCCCTAAAGAAAATCTACGTTAAAGTAGTTAATTTACAGTTTATTCTTTTTCCATTATAACTGAAACTGGAGAATAAAAGAAAGTTCTGTGGCATTCATTGTTTGTGTTTGTTCATGTTTCACAAAGAGTTTAACCTGAGCCAGACCGACAACAAAGATAGAAATAATATCACATCCATACAGGGATAGTAGTATGCAGTTGTTAAAACATAATAAAAAATATGACACACTGGTATCGGCCGATACGCAAGTTCAGGTATCAGAATCGGTATCGGGAAGCAAAAAATGGTATCGGGCCATCTCTACTTAAAACACTACACAGTGTACCTTTAACTATTCGTAGTCCTATACAATTTACTAAACAACTGAAATTACCAGCAGTTACACAACGTCCACCGAATCCTCCTACTTAACGTCTGCATGCTACAAGCATATTTCTTCTTTTTTTTTTTTCTTTTAAATAAAAGAAGATGAAGAATATCAGAGGATCAGTTTTAGTTTTTTTTGCCGGGCTGGTGAGGACAGCTAAAATTGCTGAGAGTATAACTGTTTTGGTAAATGCGTATCCAGTTCTTTCCGCATATTACCAAGAGGGTCAGCATAACTGTTTAATTAGGCTCTTTTTTTCAGTCATCAAAGCATTCCCATACAGAGTTATGGCTTTTATAGATCCCGACGTCTGGCCACATATTGACTCCATTCCCTTTCTGCCTGGGAGCCTTCATGGAGGCAACAATAAGGGCTAGCTGCAGTATGTTAGACATTATTACTGTTATTGATGACTCATCGATCTAGCAGGCAGGCCGCAGTAATCAAGCCCAATGTCTCTGGGGACCGAAAGGATCAAGGCCTAAATCATGACTCCCTTGGCACAGAGGCTGCTACAAGAGATAAGGGAGAGCACTGTGTCTGTTTGTGTATTGTAGGCATTTGTGTGTGTGTGTGTGTGTGTGTGTGTGTGTGTGTGTGTGTGTGTGTGTGTGTGTGTGTGTGTGTGTGTGTGTGTGTGTGTGTGTGCGTGTGTGTGCGTGTGTGTGTTAGCATGTCACTGTTTGCCTGGAATGGTTTCGTAATTAGATTAGAACATTTGCTACTCTGTGTTTGGATACCAGGCGTGTGTGTTCATATAGCCTACGGTTGTGTGGGTATAAAGACAATTCATCTCAAACCCTGGGTTTGGGATGTATTGCATGTTTTATCAGGACATTATCCTTTTGCTAAACGCAAAAGAAAAAAAAAATCAATTATTTCAAGGGCAGACAGAAATATTCACGTCAGCATCGGGCTACTGTGTTGGCATATCAGATGACATGTGTTTGTGCTGCAGCATATTGCATATGATAGATTTTCCAACGTTATTGATTTATAATAGAGAACTCGCCACAGATGAATGTACTATTGATGTACTGCTGCCAGCCTATAATGGAACAATGCTTGAAAGATGAAGAAGACCGGTCAAGTCCAGGACTTGCCCTTGTATTGGATGCATGAATTGTGTGTGTGTGTGTGTGTGTGTAATATACTGTATGTGAATGAGGAGAGAGGTAATCCTCTTAGAAAAGGGCAAGGTAATCACATGTCACACTGGGCCATCAAATCACCTGGCAGTCACTGTGTCAAGCCTCAGGTTAATATTATATTCACTCATAACAGTACTTGTACTGTGTTCAATTGATGGTATCTTTGCATTTGTGGATGTTCTTGTCCCACGTGTCACATAAAAATACCTTTTGTATCCCCACCCATGATCTTTGCCTAACCCTAACTGTCCCGTTCTTGTCCTGCATGTCATTTAAACGTACATTTTGTAACCCCACCCTCAGTCTTTCGTTAACCCTAAGTGGTTTTACCCTGCACGTTTGAAAAATGACGCTGAGGGATGGGGTCAAGGTTGGCCAGTGCCTTCTGGCCTCCTTAACTGTGGCAAATATTTTTATACATTTTTAACCCCACCATTAACCACAAAGAGGTGATATAATTCATATGCAGTGATAGATCAAATGTAGGTAACACTGAATAAGTATTCTTTTGTATATTGTTATATGTGTATCGTTAGTCTTTTGACCAAACCTATGGTGGGTTGGTGGCATGAAACACTCGTGCTTAATATATTTGGTACCCCTAAAATCAGCCCCAGCCTGGCCCCCTCCATTTGAAATGGTCGAGAACGGCCACTGGTTGGCTCCAAGTATTCATAAAGCAATGTTCAGCTCCCAGCCATTCAGGCACTGCATTAGCTGTACTACATTTTTCTTCGAAAAGCATTCTGTAGTTGGTCTTGTTCCTTGTATGGGATTCAAAGACAACATGAAGACTAACCACAAGCCGTATCCTTCACCTGTACACTCCAGTCAAAGGCATCATCCCTCTTGTTAACATCCCAGATTCTTCCTGCTTTGCATCCGGCAGCCACAACATCTTACAACGCACCCACTACATTAACCTTCCTGCCAGCCGATCAATGCCGTGTCACTGTTAATCTCCACTGCACATATGTGACCTTTTACAAACTTCACTGCCCTTGGTCCCAGCTGATTTATACTGGCCGGGGTAATTGGATGTTAATTGGAGAGACTATTGACCAAAGTCCTCAGAAAATAGTTAGCGAGTGATTTGATGATCCATCTCATATTGATAAGCAGGCATGTAGAAAGAGGGAGACAATGGCCATTTGACCGCATCCGTTCATCATCATTATGACTATTGTGTAAAAGCCATAGGGTCCTGTCCTCCTGGATGAATGTCCATGCATGATGCGTATAGGGAATAAAATCCATTTGCCTCGGATGACGAGCTTGCACAATTTGATTTGCCTTTTTTTTCTATGTGAAAAGGATTGACATAATTTCACAAAGGAATGGTTCTGCAAACTAACTAAAAAGTATCTATTCTAAAGAACATTTCCAGTTGCAGGACTTATCGTTGTGATGTGGAGATTTAAGCTCTTTCTTTTCTTTGTCTGAGCTGCTGCACTGATTCTCAATTCCATAACAAGGACCATAGAATTGATTGATTGGCCTTGAATAAAAAAAACAAAACAAAAAACAATCTTATTTGAGGGAGCTTTATTTCCCCTCTTCAATAATGTTTTATGGACTGAAATGGTGAACAATAGTGAACAAATTGCCAAAGGGAAGTACACAGGATAGCAGAGAGAAAACAGAGAGAAGCTCCAGGAGCTACAGTGACTGATTAGCGCTAGCCGGCAATACACTGTCCGTTTGTTTCTGCTTTCTGACTACATTAATGAAAGATGATGAAGTATCGTTCTAAAATCTCTCAAGGTGACTTGTTTCTGGAAGACAGCGGTGTGGGAGAGAGTTGGAGAGAGAGTTTGTTGTGATGGAGTACAGAAAGCGTAGCTTTGTGTTCACTAAAACATTTTTTTTAATTGCGCATTTTAGAATTGTGTTACAAAAATGTCAAGCCACACTTAACGCAGCTTTCATAGGTCAATCAATTGATAGTTGGGGAAAAAACATTACTGTACGTTATCTTTATATTAACTAAATTGTCCGCTGAGTGCACTCTACCTGGCAGCTGTGTTTGTCCATCAAAGCTTTTTTTCCTGAGGGTAAATTTACATTTTTAATGCTTTGCAATGTGCAAATTTACACAATGCTACCAACCCCAGCCGCATGATGAGACGCTGAGCGTCTATTCAGCGCTGAGCTCTATACATTTTGGAGTTTCCGATCGTTTCTATTCGCCATTAGTTGAAAACCCTGCCATCCAATCACTGTGGAGGAAGAGTGGGACAAATATCACAAAGACCAACCATCTACATGTTCAAGTGCTGAACAACAACAATGAATATTTCTGGACCATATATATCAGTCCTTTCTGCCTATGTGCTTCAGCCTTCCCTTCATCCAGAGCAAGTACTCAACCTTCTCTTCTCTGCCTTTCTTCCTATTCGTCAGCTTTATCTACCAACCCTTATAGAGCTGGATCAGGTTTGCCTTGGACCAGCTCTTAGTTATGCTGTTGTAGTTTTAGACTGCTGGAAGACTTCCTTTGACGCACTGAGCTCCTCTCTCCTCTCTCTTTCCATCTGTGTGCATCCATGTCCCAGAAATGCTTGACACTAGCTCTGGGGAGCTTATTCCCCAGAGCTCGCAGTTTTCCTTAGATTAGTGTGGCACCTAAATCATGGTTGCAGCTGCCACTGTGGTCCTGCTTGGTGCGCTGCTACACCCTGCAGTGCCCTGATACGCCATGAACTACTACAACTACTATTTCTAGTCATAGTTCCATTATCTTTATTGTGACTATAATTGCCACTGTTCACACACCCCCAACCGGCACCATCAGACACCGCCTACCAAGAGCCTGGGTCTGTCCGAGGTGTGTGGTCTAGACCTATCTCAGCCCGTTCTCATGGCAGTTCGTGATATGGTCACGTTATTGAATCTATTGAGTCGTGGACTGGACACGATAATGTCGTTTTTTTCTTGTGGTGATTACGAATTTTAAAGCAATGTATTTCAATGGTAAGCATATTTCTTGATCACAGAATGATGAGAGTAGCGAGTAGTATTAATAAGTTGAAAGTCAGCGCAGGGAGGTTGATCGGGGTGGTGGATGGGTCAAACAATACAGGACTTTCACCCCGGAGACCGGGGATCGCGTCCCGCGTGTTGCAGTTCCTTTCCTCGTTATTCTCTTCCTAACCACAACTGTCCCGCTGTTGTCGGCGTGTTCCGCGTGTGACGGTTACTTTCCCCGTTCTTCTTTTAATACGTGCAAAATTTGTGATGTGTACACAAAATAAACACCAAAATCGTGACCTGTAAACGGATCAATAAATCAAAATAACGTGACTACCTGGCGTGAGACTGGGTTGTCTTGTAAAGTGTCTTGAAATAACTTTGAATTGAATTTAATTGAATTGAACCTTGTGCCGACAATTTTACTCTATTTTACGGATATTCCGTGTCATAGCACCCAGGCTCAACAAAGCCATCTCAGCTGTAATAACCGCTACGCCTCCAGAGTGCTTTAGCGCCTGGCATTTTCAGCTGGGAAAAAAATGCTTTGGTGGACAGGCAGCCTTATAAAAAAGTAACACCAGTGATTATCCAACTGTTCTGTCCTCAGATTTAATAAGAATTTGGTTTATTAAAATTTTTTTGATATAAGTTAATTTGACGTGTTAAACTTAATTCTATTGTAAAATATATCCAGGAATAGTTTGCAGGGAACCTTTATTTTGACATACATGGCACGTAATGTGTTTACATTTCCGTAACTAGTAATAGTAGTAGAAGAAGAAGAAGAAGTAGGCTAGAAGAAGTATGGTGAATCTCCAAGTAGGTCTATTGATTTTTCCCATGCCCTCGACAGCATTGGCTGTAAGTTTAGTACTTTAGCACTTTCTGTCATGCCTTAACCTGCATTCTTTATGTAGCTGTAAAGTCACTGAACTTTGTTAATTTATTCATCATTGAATTCATGTTATCTGTCGCGTTTGAATGCTAGCGTAATGTGTGTGAGTTTACGTTGTATGCTAGTAATGTTATTCTGATGTTAATGCTAGCGTAATGTGTGTGAATTTACGTTGTATGCTAGTAATGCAATTTTCATGTTAATGTAGCCTGAAATGTGGGAATGGGCAGTTAACACATTGTTTATGTGTCGTATATGAATAGTTTAAGATAGCTTAGTAGGCTATAGCGACTTGCTGTACGAGAGACTAAGTATCTGTCTTTTTCTTTCTGTTTAGTTTTCACTTCAATTTCACCTGCCTGAAGTCAATAAAGGAGCAGTGAGTGAGTTCAAGTTTGGCTTGCTGTTGAACTGTGTCAACGTACTGGAAGTGCATAACACATAGGGAGAACAGTATACCAACCAATGGGAATTTGGTTCTACAAGAACATATTGACCAACCAATCGACCAACGGACCTGGAGACAGTCAGCCCCACAGAGAACATCAGCCTGAGTCACTATGTTCACAGTTTGTTATGCATCTCCATAAATGCGACTGAAAGCCGACTGGTGTCAACATTTAAAGCTTTTACTGTTAACATTTCAACTGTACACTGATTAGATCAGATAGAACATTGATTTTCATATGAACCTCTATAATTCAGCTCGCCATCAAGCTGGAGCAAATGTGAAACTGGTGTCAGACCAATCAATAGAGCACTGGCTCACTCCTAATAACGGTGAGCAAAATGTTTGTTTTGTATATCAATAAAAATGCCCAGCAATGAGAGGCATGGCTCCAATATAAACTCAGAGAGATGGGCATGGTGTTGGCAGGACAAACTGGGCAGGAGATCTGTGCCTTGTCTTGTTTTGTCTCAAATCCATCATCAAATAATTGATGACTGGAAAAAGGAAAGGTGTCATCAAAAAAAAACCATCAATCTGACAGACACAAAACTGGCCAAGTAAGATGCTCAAGCCAAACTTGACAGGAGGGGGTTTAAGTGCATAAAAAAGGCGTGGAGAAAAAAAGTTAAAGCACAATAGACAAAAATACATAGGAAGCATTATTTAAGTAAATACGTAGCTCAATGCAAAACCAAATCCAGTAATATTCCTGTCTTTTGAACACTAAAGAATATTGTCAGGGACATCAAGGTTTTGGTCATTTTAGATACAGAAAAATGTATCTTAACATAAGGTGTCAGTGCACGTTTGCATTGCAATCATGCCATTGCTTTGCAATCATGATTGGACCACCTCTAGAAGTGGTCTGGCTCGAGTCGTGATGGGATCTCACCCGGTGTAAATTCGATATGTAGAGTTCAGAAAAACATCTGTGCAATAAGTTGCAATGCTGCCTCATTCCGCCTCTTCTTGCTCTCTCATGCTGCCTGTGAGAACACTACAGGTCACCCCTTCCTCGGCAAAGCGAAAATAAGTAGAGCCCAAACAGCAGCTTTGCTTCGGGAGAACAAGTAAAGGTGTTCAGATAGATTTCAAGGGG
Source organism: Perca fluviatilis (assembly GCF_010015445.1). Taxonomy (NCBI): domain Eukaryota; kingdom Metazoa; phylum Chordata; class Actinopteri; order Perciformes; family Percidae; genus Perca; species Perca fluviatilis. Next base: position 1,354,631 of record NC_053123.1, on the reverse strand, counting down.
AGTCTTAGGTGCTGTGCGATTACATAAGTCAAAGGTAATATGTGAGTGGCCATGAATAAACACAAATCTGTACGTGTTGGTTGCAGCTAACATCTGTACATTGGCTGTTTTGGGTAAAAAAAACACAGACTAAACAAAAGTAATAGTGCTAGGGGTAAATTCGCTTCACTTTCTGTTTAAACAACAAGGGTGATGTGTATGGATGCACTAATCCAGTTTTTCTCTCAAACAGACACCTGCACACATATTTGCCTATATGAAGTACTCATTCAATATCAGTTTTCTTCCAACAGCAATCTGTATACCCGATTGCATAGAACACATTGAACTTACTTTTATGTAAAGTAACCTTAGGCCAGGGATTGCTGTGGTACCCTTTTTACACGTACATGGTTATTTTTACAAACAGAGACATTTCCCTTCGTTTGTACCCTTCGTTTACACGCAAACGGAGAATTTGCCTCTGAAACCGAGTCTTTCTAAAATGATTTTTGAAATCTTCGTTTGTACGTTTGCATGTAAACTGAGACAAGATCTGTTGCACCCCTATACAAAACCATTCCAAATAATCAAAGTGATTTAAGGCAAAACAGGTTATTAAACTCATGTCAATTCCTGATGATTCATAAGATATAAAGGAATGAAGTAATGCACATATCATGAATTAATTATTTATTTAAATTAATCTTATGTCATTTCAACATTTGTGTACTCACATTGAATTATATAGCTAGAGTACCCGAGTTGGTTACTCGCAAAAACAATTGAGACATAGCCAGTAAAGTGATCCCGACTGGTCCTGGCTAGTCCTGGCTAACGCTGCCATGCTAACCCTGCTAACCCCGCTAACTGCTAACGTTACCGGGGGACCAGGCAAGCAGCCCATGGCTGTTGGAGCTGACAATGGTGAGTTATTTTAAAGGAATACGCCACTGTTTGTTGAAATAGGGCTTATCACGGTCTACCTTGGCTGGAGACAGGTGGCCAACGCATTTTTTGTCTCAGTGCAAGTAATTATATTGTTTTGTCTTTTGTTGGCTCACTTTTACTCACAACATGCTAACCGGCAACATAGGATTCCATTAACTACGCTAAGCTAACTAGCGGCAGCGCTGCGGTGTTGCACCGGACTAAAACAATACATGCACAAAAAATGCATTGGCCCACCTATCTACAACTAGGGGAGACCGTGATAAGCCCTATTTCAACAAACAGTGGCATATCCCTTTAAGCCACGAGAGGGGGGCTGTAAATCGGAAAGAGAGGACTGTGAGTTTGCAGTGTGTTTAGCGATTGTTGCCGTAATTCTAAGCCAATGAAGTGTGTTCAGTCGGCAAGGTAGTGGTATTTTTAGCGGTTCCTATTGTAATTGTAAGCCGAGGAAGTGTGCCTGTCTGGCATGTGGAGAGGACGGCGAGGTTGTGGGGTTTTTGGCGGTTCCTACTGTAATTCTAAGCCGAAAAAGTGTGTCTGTCAGTTGGGTACAGAGCTCCGCGTGAGCACGGGCTTTTATGACTGTCAATATAGCCAGCATATAACCAACGTTAGCTACTCCGCTGTGCTGTGGAGTAATGTCTGACTATGTGAGACTAGCGTCTAGCAACATTGTTGTGGATGCTCCGGTCTCAGCCTGGCAACCTCCGTGAACTTCGAGTCTGGGGAGGAGGGGGCGGGGGAGACGACTCTCTCCAGTATTTAGAATTTGTACTTCAGTAACTTTTTTAAACACTAGCTGTCAGTATGACATATTGGACCATTAACTAAGATAACCCATTATTTTGTGAGCAGTAGGCATATGTGTGCTGTTGGCAAAATTGTGTCTAATTTGTCTGTGTCTATGTCTGACCTTGGCTGGCACATGTTCACGGTAAAAAGCGTGTGCGTACACGAGCACTACGGTCACGCGCAAAGTGTCCCGGAAATCCTAAATCTGGTCACCCTACCAAAGCTTCAAATAATGAGGTAAACATATTTAAAAAAAATCCCTGTGAGCCAAAACCTCACTGTTTTGAACACTCCAGTTTCAACTGTTTTTTCTACCTTTGGCTCCGTATGATGTCATAGCGAGCCGGTTTACCATATATGGTCATCTGCTCCAGGCAGGCACTACTGCAGTGTTCACGTTACGTACCATGCCACATGTAGCTACATGCTAATGTCAGGGAAATCTGTAATATTGGTATACATGTCCAGTTTTCTCATATTTGGTTTAGAAGCCTTTATCTGTGATTGCTGACAGTAGAAAGTGCTGCAACATTCCATTACAATCCACTGCTAACTATACGTATGCTACATGCTAACGACAGGTAAGCTGCAATCTTGGCTGCCGATGATGTACATTTTTCCTCACTTAGGATCATATTCCTGCTGAAACATGTCTGGTTGTGTAATATTTGGTTTAGATCCCTTTATCAGCGATCTATGGTGGTAGAAAGAGCCACTATACTGTATGTTCTGTGGCAGTCTCCAGCTGCATCCGACTGAACAGACACAGACAGTAGATCACAGATGTGTCTCTGGAGATCTGGAAACGTTGACCAATCAGAGCAGACTGGGCGGGAGGGGGGCTTAAAGAGACATGCGCTCCAACAGAGGGGGAATACAGGTGCAGCAGCCATGGGCCGAAGTTTTGAACATTAAAGCATATAAATATGTTCTTGTGGAAACACAAAATACAGGCATGGATCTGAAAACAATATCTAATAGGTCTCCTTTAAAACTGAGTCTGGGGCAGCTTAGCCCCAGTTTGTGTCTCTCTTGTATTATTAGGTAACAGAGATAATGAGAATGCTTGTTCATACTGGATGTAAATGTAAGGGCCTGTTATCAGATGTCATAATCCAAATAATAATAATATAAAGCAGTAAAAAAAAAACTGTATAAAATCCCATAGTCTATTTTAATGTATTCTATTTATTCTATTCTTGTCTAGCCTCGTCAAACTTTAACACTGTTAAACAGATGTATGGAAGGAATGGATGGAACCAAATATAATAAAAAAATATATATATTTTTACTTTTATTTGAATGGTCACTTTAGTGTCCTACTGCTGTACTAGCCATTACATGTTGAGTCTTTTTATTTCTCTAGATAATTGTAATTTTGTTTTCAAAGGTACTGTACAAATTGATTAATTCCCTCCAACAACCTTTGTCAATTGTCTCGACAGTGGCTCATTTGCTGGCTCCCACATTTCAGTTTATTATCTAGATCTAAATAATTGATTTCCAACATTGTTAGTCCCTTATAAACCTGCGACTTAAAGACAGAGCTGGAATGAAATGCCCATTGATACATTAATGGATAAGGAGAACAACAATGAGGCCTGGACAGAACATTTTAATTAATCTTCTCTAATCCCCTAGTAAATCCTACATTTCCCAGCAGCGCTTTCGTGTTAAAAAACAGCTTTAATCTGGGGCATGGAAATGAGTTCTAACATTGAGGCATGGTGTTATTGCAACTCCATTGACTATCACTATCCCAAGGACTTCATAGTGTCCAACCTTGCCCTGAGCACCACTTTTTCAAATGTCTTTACTATAAACACTTGGTCACTGATGCATGGAGCACGTTCTTGGCAGGAATCAGTGCATAGAGCCCAAACCATGAGGTCACCGGTCACTGTCTCACAAATCACTCTTTGTCTTTCAATGACCTTTTTTATTGGGAAACAATATAGCTAGAAAAGCAATAAAAAAATCCCCAACAAATCCCGACTGGTGTTTTTGATGGAGAGGGGCCATCTTGTGATCGGAGAGACAGGAAATTCAGATCGACACGACTCAAGAAGCGCACCTGTGACGCCAGCACCACCTGCCTCACCACTGCAGGCAAAATCAGTCCCATTTCCATTCTCCACGCACGCACGCACAAACACACACACACACACACACACACACACACACACACACACACACACACACACACACAAACGGACTGAAACAGGGTCTGGTTTCTAATGCCACTCAATTAAATGCCAGTAGTATGACCTGCAGGGCTAATTACAACATGAGCCGATCTCACTCCCATAAATCGGAGCCACGCCATGCTTCTGCATAGTACGACATCTGGGGAGCTGCTCATTATACATAAATTGCCAGAACTTAAAACCTTATACCTACTGTCTTATTACTTATTGAAAAAGTAATGCCATTAGTTATATTTACCACATATATCACCACATTTCAGAGAAAAGTTTCATAGATGTTCATTCATTCATCTGACATTCATAGTGAAGTTTTACTTTGCAGATAACTGGCAACTTGTAAAATCTTTGTCACTTATGTGGATTCATGTGTGGACCAGTACCTGAGCGCATGTGTCTGATGGATGGAAACAAAGACAGCTACTGTATTATGTCCCAATTGCCAGGTGCTGCATGTGGCATGCTGCAGTAATTTAATGCATCCCACAGCTTGAGACATAACCAGCTCAGTTGGGGAGAAGGAAAGAGGACCTCTTTTGGGACGACAAGGACTCTGCTCTCCAAACACGCATGGAGCAGGAGGGCAGATTGAGTTTTTGGCAGGGTTTCAGTCCGGGGGAACAGAGGGAGAGAATAAAAGATGGGAGGAAAATAAGCACCATGGGGCAACCTGCTGCGTCAAGCTAGAACCAGAAGATGATGAGAGGATAAATTGCATCTGTTGAAGTGTCATGTGTGGAGGGGAGGTGTGTGTGTATGTGTGTGTGTGTGTGTGTGTGTTGGTGGGGGGGGGGTTGTGCCATTAAAAAAAAAGACAAAACAAGTTTGTAAAAAAAAAGTATGCAGATGATCATTTGTTTGAATAAATATTTACTCTCACACTCACACACACACAATAAATATACAGTATACATGGCATTAGCAATTTACAGAACATGAACGAGTGATACCACACAAAGTACCCAGCTTATACAACATCGTAATGAATGTTGGATCTTTAATTTTATGGTCCAAATACATTAGGCCGGCATGATTGCTGTCTTTTTTTTTTAGGATAAATAGAAATATTTGTTCATTATGTAGCCTAATAATCAGCTTATGTTTCTGACTGTCAAGTGGAGCTAATTAGGCCTGTTGAATTGATAACAAGATAACAGGAATTTTGAAAATATATCCTCCACCCAACACATGCAGAGAAAGCATGAGCTATTGAACACTTACAGCGTTAAAAGATTGCTGCCCTTCAAAGCCAAAACTCAAAACCACACGGTACATTTGCTAGCCACAAAACAAAAGACAGCTAAACTGCAGAATGTCTGTGCAGTAGCTGCACTGTACATTATTTATTTGTTTACATTTTTGATGAATTGACATTTTAGTAATACAGTTTATTATCACACATAAAAAGGCAATAGCTAAATTATAAATTATATAAATTATTCAATTATAAAGAACAAACAGCTAATCTAGTCCTCCTAAAAGGCAACTAATCTAGCTTAGCATAGTGCCAATAACTACTATCAAGCTGGCCCTGCTAGCATTAAAACTGAAAACATTTCAACTGAATTGATGCTAAATGTGGGTCATCAGTCAAATTGAAAAACACATTTATCAGACACATAGCCTGCTACTGGAATCCCTGACACTCACTCTGTCCAGTGAAATAAGTATCTCCAATGTCCAGGAGATAAGATCATCCATTAATCAGAGTAGAATAAATATATAGTTCAGTATAGTACAGAACATTCATGGTTACAGTACAGTACATCCATGGTTATAGTACACTACATCAATGGTTACAGTAGAGTAGTACATCCATGGGTACAGTACACTACGTCCATGGTTACACTAGAGTAGAGTGGTACATGCATGGGTACAGTACACTGCATAAATGGTTACAGAAGAGTAAAGTACACTACATCCATGCTTACAGTAGAGTACAGTACACTACACTGCATCTATGGTTACAGTACAGTTCATCTATGATTACAGTACAGTACAGTACATCCATGTTTACAGTACAAACAAGGATCGCTAATGTTGACTCCATGGCAACATTACTCTACCTGGTTGCATCACCCAAAGAATAGATGTCATTTAATAGAAACATAGATGACATTCCTCCCTTCAGTATCACATAGTGGCAATGGCATCAGTCTGTAAATAAAGCGAGTAACAAATGACACTGGGTTGATAATACCGTTGACTTTTCTATCCATTGAGTGTTTACACTGACAGTAACTCAAATTGTTTAACCTTAGCCTGAACCAAACGCTTCTTCATTTCTACAGTGATGACATTCAGCAAAGAAGAAATGACTCTTTTTTGACCTCTTTCACATGGTCTTTTATTCTGTCAAGCTTAACGTGATGGCACAGTTTTCATGAAGAAACAACAAAGAAAAAAATATCCTGGCAGGAAGTCTAAAGGGGGAATATAATTGCTGCTGTAGTGCACTGAAAAGGCTATTCAAATGCCATTCTGCACACAGTGATTGGCTTTCCTCTCCTCCTCCCATTTGCCCTCGCCTCTCAATGCTTTCCCTGTCATTCAAAACATGAGGAGGCCTTTTCACAAGCTTGGAATAGTTTGCATGGCAGAATAACAAGCTAATTAGAGCTCCTCCAGTGATGGATGGTTGTGAGAGGGTATGAGATGTAGGCACGAGGGCAGCACGGCACCCACGATGGCGTCACAACCATCTGCCCCACTTTGACGGCTTAATTGGAAGAGCAATGGGAGATATTTGGGACCCAGCCTAATGGCTGGGCTGACCCTGTGTGGATGGCTAATGCCATTTTGCCCCTATTTGTTGCCCATATGTTTGGCACCCAGCCCCCCTTTGTATTGTTTCTTGGGTTGTGAGTGGATTGCTGAGGTCACCAGGGGTCAATAAGTTGCCTAAAGTGGCCATCTTAGTGTCAAATTCAGAGTGAAGGATGAGGAGGGTTGAAAGTGGTAGCTTTTCAATTTACCACTTAAATCTAGTCTGGATAATCTCAAGTACTTGGCTTGGGTGCATTTAGTCAACGAGCAATGCTTTCTCCCTTCATGCATCTCTAAGAAGACCTTTGGATCCAATGCTGTCTTCTAAAAATGGAGTTTATGTATGAATTAACAACACATTTTTACTCCCATTGCGTCAAAAAACTCTTAAAAAGAAGCTTGGTCAGGTGCCTTTGGGGTTTGTTTTTTACACAAAAAGTCTCCTTTGGCGTCATATTTGGAAGCTCTTGGTCGGGACTCTTGTCACTTTTTGATGCTCTGGGTCGGGACGTACGTTTAACTGACATGCGGCATGCGGTTTAATGGTTTTACCAATATATTTTGTAGGATATGTAATTCCTACATGGATAATGGTCACTAAAGGTTCTTTCCAGTCCAAGAAGTGTTACGTTCTTGATCCACACAAAAGTCACAGAGACGTTGTTAGGGTGATTGGTGGCCATGCACAGCACAGCACGCTGACACCTGAGACCAGGGTTTGTTTCCTGCCTGTGGTTAGGTTTAGGGCACTAAAACTGTAGTTAAGGAAAGATCATGATTCAAATATAGAGTGAATTCTTCCTGTCTCATGCAACCTTTAACCTTTTCAATATTAAACCAAGTTGATGATATTTCCCTATGCTGAAGCTGTATTTTGGGGCAGCAAAACAAGCAGTAAACAAACAAAATCACCTCATAAAGTTAATATTGCCAATGTGTTGGCAACATATTGCTATGATACACATCCAGCAGACACAGAGCAACATAAGCATTTATTGGTAGCCATGTTTGTGTTGATGTGCCTGATTAATGGAAGTTGAATATATTTACCAATTCCTGAGAGAAATGTTTGGCTCTTTAGCTGCTAAATGCTCCACTATGTTCAGCATCTAGCTGGTTTTGTCGACTGTTTGGTGCTGGGCAGGTAGTGCACAGTGAATTAATTACTTATTTTTTGCTGCGTCTGGAAATTACACCAATACATCCAGGCATCAAGTGTGAACCAAATCAGTAATAGTTGGCGGTTAAACCAAAACCAAAACAATAATCTGAAATATGATAAAAACCTTTTTAGCGCTGAGGAGAACTCCAGATTTCGGGTGATAATTCTTCGTGGGTCTGTCACTATAAGGAACCTTTTTCACATTACACATACTCACCTGACCCATTGGTGATATAAAAATATTGTTATATAATTAGTGCAGCTTTAAACCAGTGCAATGAGTTGCCTAAACATGATGTTTTAGTTGCTATGAACAGATATATAAAATAAATGTCAGCTCAGTATAAATGTTTCCTTAATAATGTATTAAAATCCAGAATATAAAGGTATTTTTTAGGGAACAAAGTTGTTGCATCCAACACTGCGTGTGTGAAATCCCCCCCCAAAAAAAGGACCAATGGCGATTCATGCTTCTGTTTCCTCTTTTTACATTACTTCTGAACTAATGCAACTTCCACACTTTCTGCCTGAGTTTTGCTCTTTTTTTTTTCCCAGGATGAATCTAACTTTGCTGAGCGATATGTTTTCCCTGCCATCATTCCTCACTAAGACCTCTTAAAAGCTATTTGTCTGGCCCCCTCTTCCTTTTCCCATTTAGAGTATACAGGCTTGCCCTGAGAGGTGAGATGCTGATGAGGCGAAAATATTATTAAAAACACATTAGACATCACTGCAAGGGAGATAATTTGTCCTGCAGCGAGCGCTGCATCTAATATAGGGTTACGGCTGTTGGATCTATCACTGGGGCAAAAAGAACCCGACCAGACTCGGGTGCACTGGGTTTGTGCCTGACCCCGTTGTGACCTGTTTACACTCCTTGTTAATTTCATCCATCCAAACACAATTTTCATGCTGCTGCGGTTGAATGGCATGAGTTTGATGTGACAAGATCAGAAGTGAACTGTATGGATTTTTACCCTCTTATTCTATTACCACCTGTCTGGCTCTTTATTCATTTGGACATTCGTGCTAGTAATGCTAGCGAAGCTCAGATATCATTGGTTGTGGAAACATTCCTGACCCTCATGGGTATTCCCCCGCTCATTCCTCCAGTGAAAAAGAAAGGAAAAAAAGAAAACCTTTGAAAAGAAGCAGATGTGAAATATCAGGTTCGGTTGAGATTGTGTAACACATAACAAATTACTACGGATCACTATGCTATTGTTTTCAAAATGCCGCCGGATCAATGGCACGGTAACGTTAGATGCTGCTAATTCTCGACATCACTTCCTGATTGCATCACAGCTCCCTGAAGCTGTATTGCACAAACAATAGGGTCATCGTGTGCTCGTGGCACTAAATGGTCCCGCCACCCCCTCAGAGTGCCCTAGCGCGGTTTACTCTCCTGTTGACCATTGGGAGAAGGGCAAAAGAAAGTGTGTGGGGGGAGGGGGGAAGAGAGACCCAGCGAGCGCAGGCTATATCTGTCAGGTATTGTGAGCCTAATTCACAATGTCACATTTAAAGAGGAGAGGGAGACTGGCCCGGCCTGGTCCTCATTAGTGTGTGTTTGGCTTCAGGTTAGAGTCGGACCCAGGCCTATTGTCACACCGGATCAGATAGCCAGTATAAACACCTTTAATCAAAGTAGGGTGTCTGCTCAGCGCTGCTAGCAAACGTAAAGTGGCAGGCCAGCTCGGTTGTACAGTAACCATAGACCCGCTGTAGCATTCCCTCCTAATGCAGCCATCCTACTCGCTCGCTCGTTCCGAGATCTGCCGGGCAACCAACAGCACAAGAGCAGCGTCTGAAAGCATCTGCATATTTTCCTTCCGTTTTTTTCTTTCCTCCCTCCTCCTGTACTCCAAAGGGTTGTTAGTTTTCCTCATTAAGCTCAAGGAAAAGACCACCCATGGAGATCAAATTGCCTCCGCCATCCTCCATCCATCCGTCCATCCGCTACCGACTTCTGAATTCATCACCAGACATTGGCCTCACGTCTCACAATATAACTGCCGCCACGTCGAGGAGATGAAACGGGGGAGTGAAACATTTGCTCCTTTGTCACAAGACCGTTATCATGGGAAGCTCTGTTAAAATAAATGGAGAGGGGAAAGAACAAAAAAAAAGATGGAAAAGGACTTGATGCCGAGGATGAAAGGAATTGTGGGGGATTGGAAGAGATTAGTGCAGGGAAGCAGTTATTTAGAGTGCACGGTGGTAGTTTCGGGGTGATAAGTGAACAGAGGGCTGCGGGGGCGTGGTGCGTCTGCGCGCCGATTGATGAGTTGGCGAATGGGCTCTGCTGCGGCAGCGAGGGGAGACAGAACCCTGCCATTATCTGGAAATGAGTTACACTTCCTCCCCTGCCACCCGGCCGCTGTCACACACCCCTGACTGAATGATAAGAGCAGTCCAGACGCAGCCTACAGGGGCGGTACATAAATATTAGATACATTTTGTAGAGGTGGTTGCAAGGGTGATTTACTGGCTTTTTAGCAACATTTGTTCTCAAAAACATATTCCAGAAAACAATGAAACATGGTCTCTGAAGCTTGTATTAATGTTTCCCTAGTCTATATCCATGACGTTCCACTTCCAGGATTGCTCTGTTGCTGCCGAAAATTCCGCCAGCTTTTACTCTTTTCGGCCGGATGTCCGTCCCCTTCCTCTGTCTCTGTGTTGGCGTTCTAACCTCCGGTGGATTTGTGAGGACTATGGTTAACTGCTCCTCAGATCTCTGCAGGGTAAATCCAGACAGCTAGCTAGACTATCTGTCCAATCTGAGTTTTCTGTTGCATGACTAAAACTACTTTTGAACGTACACATGTTCCACCAAAACAAGTTCCTTCCCGCGGCACTGTGGAGGAAGGTCTGGCAACGCAAGATTAATGTTTCCCAGTTTCCCATTTGAAGAAATTGACAAATTGAAATTGCACTTTGAATGTCATCTGTTCACCGATAGGCAAACCTGAGACTTGACATGGTGACCCCTAATTATTGAAACATGCACTACTGAAAGTAGTTTTTGCCTTTTGGAGCTCTGCCAAAACTGTCATGAATAATTAATAACATAACCAGGATGAGTGCAACATCTCCATGACCTAATCCACCTAACATGGAGAAAACTCTTCAATTCAGATGAGAGGAATTTGCCTTTTAGAAAAATAATTAGTTATACATGAGTAGCTTAATAGTTCCCCCTCTTCATAACCAGCATCTCTATTTTCCTCCCTGCAGCTGTGCAAAAGTTTCTGATGCACAAATCCTATTTTGATGTGCTCGTTCCTGCTTTTAGTTATTAAAGGCATCCTTTTTGTTTTTGTTACACATGTAAGATTAATATTAAAAGGTGTTCATTTGTCTATTGTAATAATGATTAGAAATAAGCAGTTTTTTTATACCACCTGTCCTGTTTTAAACAAGACATCGGAGGAGGCGGCCACCCACTCCGTGATTAAATTGTGATAAAAATATCTATAAAAATGATAAATGAGCTTCACTGTTGAAAAGACCACTTAAAAAAAAAAAAATATTAAAGATACCTGTAATCACTGTGTTACAGCAAATAGACACCTAGGCCTACAATGTGTAGTGTGTCATCTGCAGCAAAACCAATGCAGTGATTTGGAAGACAATATAACTGTTACTATATTCAGGCATTGTACCAACAGAATACTTTAGTCGTCCTCCTTCACTGATATTAAACTAAAAATGTGTGTAACAGTGTTGTTAGGCAACAAGATACACACAGAAGCACACAAAAAGGCCAGGTTAAATTCAAAAAGACAAAAAGACAGATCAACCAGAATCGGGCAAAACAACAGCGCGGACATTGGAGACAGGCAGCAGGGCACACACACACACACACACACACACACACACACACACACACACACACACACACACACACACAAACAAAGCATGTGTTTATTTTTTTCTTGATTTTATAAATTGTCAATTATTTCATATTTGACACTTTGGCAGTATTGTTCTTGTTACACTCGTGCTAATAATGCTTATTAAATTGAATTCAATTGAATTACGCAAAAAGTGTGAAGAGCAGTGCAATAGGTGGATCTAGTACACAAACACACAATCATTTTTTTTCACTTAGGATGACACTAAGCAGATTTATCCTAAACTTAATCATAACGCTCTATGACTAACCACAACCGTTAAAGTGCTCATATTGTGCTTTTTGGCTTTTCCCCTTTCCTTTATTGTGTTATATATCTTTTTGTGCGTGTTATGTGTAGGTTTACAAAGTGAAAAAGCCCAAAGTCCCCCCCCAAAGGGACTTACCATCTCCAACAGAAACCACTGTTCACCAACTGCTCCAAACAGCTCTATTGTAGTCCAGCCTTTACTTCAGAGACAAACGTGGTCACTTTGTAACACACGTTATAATATTCACCTAGCTGCTAGCATGGCACGCCCTCATACTCTGCTTCTGACTGGCTAGTAGTCCTTACCTAGGTACTGTCAGGGCATGACCTCATACTCTGCTTCTGACTGGCTAGTAGTTCTTACCTAGGTAGTCAGGGCATGACCTCATACTCTGCTTCTGACTGGCTAGTAGTCCTTACCTAGGTACTGTCAGGGCATGACCTCATACTCTGCTTCTGACTGGCTAGTAGTCCTTACCTAGGTACTGTCAGGGCATGACCTCATACTCTGCTTCTGACTGGCTAGTAGTACTTACCTAGCTACTAAGCATGTGCGACTCCCAACAAAGATGGAACAGAAGTGAGATGTCTCACTCTGTAGCTAAAACAGAGAGCTCAACACACAGGGTGAAAAGAGGAGCTGCAGCAATGTGCAGTACAACTAAAATATGGTGTTTTTGGAAAATTAAACCTTGTAAACCTATTCTGGTACAACCTCTAAATACAATTATGAACCTGAAAATGAGCATAATATGAGCACTTTAAACTAAAAACAAAGTCTTAACCCTAAAATATAATGGTTTAATGGCGGAGGTGAGACCCCTTAAGGGAAACATTCCCTACCACATTGCCATATCACCATGTTTAAGTTTTCAATATAGAGCAAACTGATTAACCGGACATATTTACCACAATGACCATGACTATTAAAAGTTAAACAATTTGAGAACGTGTTCTTTTTTACCAAATCTTCATCGTGACATTTAGCTACTGTTAGTGATTTGTATTCCCCATGAGCTAGTAGCTGTGTCTGTAGCCTCACAGCCCTTTGTTTTGCTAAACTTAACAGGTTCAATTCACCATTGGCCAGCCTTTATTTCAGCAACGATATGTACTTCTCTTTCGTTTGACAGACATTGCTTCTTTCATTCTTTCATCGCTGCGGTGAAGTGGAGTCTGTGCATCAGTGAAAGCAAACTTCAGACTGCTTTCATGATCAATAAAGCAGCACTCTGGAGTCATATTCCTGTACGTCGGAAATTCTATTTCAATTTGTTTGAATGATCAATAATACATTGCGAATAACCTTTGTTAATGGAGGGTTATGTTCTGATCTGCATTTGTTTTGGGATAAGAGATTGACATGCTGCCCTAGCCCAAACCCTAAGATACAATGGGTCAAATCAAAGTCTTCCCTATGTTAACTTCTCGCTGCTATGTTTGTTTAGGATCTGCATGCTGGTAACCGCCCTTTGGTGACCATTGTAATGTGGCCACTATCTGAGGCTCTTTATCCTGGCCTCAAGAGAGGGGCTGTTGGTCCAGACGCACACACATGCTATTCTCTATTTCCAGTGGCACAACAAACACCCCTGTTTGCTTTACCAAGGTATATATAGAGGCAGGAAGTTTCTTTAGCCTGCTCGTTATCAATAGAAAGTAGAATGACTGGAGCAAAATGAGATGCCTCCTTCCAAACCACCCTAAATGCTGGATGATGATTTATGCCCAGCCCAGGATAGAGTGTTGGCTTATTTTTTTTTTGATAGGTTTTGTTATGAGACTGGGTTTCACCGTTTAGCTGTATAAAATATGCCAGTTATTTTCTCAGCTGCTTCATAAACACCTCTAACTGAAACCTTTTCAGAGGCTGATTTAGAAGGCTCCATGTTGCCTAAAACTCTACACATTGTTTACTGTGGGTTTGACTTTGACCCTGGTATTCTGGCCCTGGTCAGCTCGGCATCTGGCCTGCTAAATAGAACTGCCAATGTGTTAGAGCAGATATGGAACTAGTCTCTATTTGTCTGGTGGATTTGGGTTTGTATTCCAGAGGCCAGCACCTACTTCTGATAAGAGTCAGGCTGGACTGTTAAAGTAATGTTTTTTTTCCCCTCAACAAAACAGTAGTTTTAAAGGGCAATCCCAGTATCTTTCACCCTGGACCCTATTTTTTTCATGTTTTGGCATGTAAGTGATTAACGTGAACAAAAATCTTTAAAATTGGTCCAGTATTTAGCGGGAATGTTGTAGCCGACAGCCGTGAAAAGGGCTGCAATGTAACCCTATAGAGCAAATTCGCATCTTCAGTTTCGGTCCACTAAAAGTGTCTGACAACATTATGGAAAGGGATACCATATGATCCTTTTTGTTTAACATGAAACAACTCCGAAACTGCCATCCCTATTTATATAATCAATATTTTTAGCATGGATAGAGCCAGCATATTTGTGGTGATTGTTGGAACGGTAGAAAGACGAACCAAGACGGCTTTTGATAGTTTTATTTTGTTTCTTTTCCACTTTGAATTAAGTGTGTTTTATGATGATAAAATCATGGGTTTTGCAATGACGATTTCGGGACTGTTTCTGGTTAAACAACACTGATCTTACTCTTTAACAAAAATGTCTATCTTTCCATAATGTTGTCAAACACTTGGAGTAATAATCTGAGTCTGTCAGTGGCAAAATAGCACTTTTAGTGGACGGTAATTGAAGTTCTCCATTAACATTACATTGCAGCTTGTTTGGTGTTGCTTAATACTGGACCAATTTCAAAGATTATTGTTCCCATCGGTCGGTTGGACATAAACATATGGGAACATAGGGTTAATAGGGTTAAAACAAAACCAAAGCTACCCTTTCAAGAGGCAGTATAGGAACATTTTATATAGCTTCATGGTAAAGAACAACCTTCCAACCTCACCTCTGAAATACTTACCCCGGGGAGGAAATGATGCCTGATTCAAACACATTTAACCTCTCATGTTTGGTGACTCATCAGTCCATCCTTCCCATGCTCCATCCGCACTGACACAGACAGCAACAAGGACATTTTGTTTTATCAGCAAGTCTTTCCTCTAATTGCCTCCCAAAACCCTGTGGAGCAAATTAAAAAGTTTGCCACATTTTGCTTGCTTTTCACTTTGTTCCAAAGCAGCACATGATCGGATTACTCTTCACCTTGAGCCCTTGATGTGGATAAAGAAGTATTACGGTCAGAGCAAATGTGTCTCCACTTTGCCCCACTAGACCTCGGAGTAGAAAGTAAAAGTCTATATAACATCAGCATAAAGTTTCCAATATGCTGACCGTGATTCTTCAGACAGTCAAGGTAACGTCTTTCATGCTCCCTTTAGGAAGAAAAATAGATACGTCCCTTTGAAAGCCCTGCTACGCTCTGCTGTGCCCTGCTACGCCCTGTAACACCCTGCAGTGCCCTGCTATGCCATGAACTATTAGAACTACTATTTCTAGTCACTGTTCCATTATCTTCATTGTGACATTAGCCGCTTTCCGACCAGAGAGATTTTTGCAGTTCCCTTTTCAGCATAGGAACCTAGGTCAACGAGGGTCGGGTTTCCAGTACAGACAGACCAACAACGGGACAATTTTAACAGTTTTCGCCATCTTATTCATCACTAAATTCACTTCTTCACCTCTTTACCACCTGTAAATGATAGAGTGTGGTCTAGACCTACTCTATCTGTAAAGTCTCTTGAGATAACTCTTATGATTGGCATGGATGTTAAGCAATACATCCACTGGAGGAAGCTCCAAAAAAATCGGTCTCGCATAAACCTCCACTTTTCCTTCAATACCGTCCAACTCACATTAAATTCCCATCCCATCTCCTCCCAGCGGTTCTATAGTAACTGTTTGTCCCTGTGCCTGGGTGGAATATTTAGTAGTTCAAGATTCATTACCAACTCGCCCTCCCTCAAAAAAGTTCCACCATTTTTAAAATGTCTTCATCATGCCCGTTGTGTCTCGCTTTAACTGTTGACTAGAGTGCACTAAACTGCTGTATGATGTTTGACAGTGCATACTTACTGTATGCCACACTTTCGTTTCATTTTCTATTTTGTTAAATACATCATAAAAGTTATTTGGCCTTGAGCATGACACTATAGCTTTCATAAATAACCGTGCAGCTAAGAATTTATTTTCTGATTTGTAAAGATATGTTAGTCTCCAAAACTTCTCTTTGTTTCAATTCTTATACTTTTCACAGAGGAAAAAGTATCCAAAATAACTAAAAAGTCTTTTTTGTCATCAAACAGGATTTCAAATGTTTCATTATTCAGCATCAAGTCGCTAACTTGACATGACTGTACACCCCTGTGAGTCTGTAATGAAGAGACTTTGTGATGGCTCCACTGTATCATCTTCACAAAGGGATGGTGAGAGATGTCTGTCGCTGCAGCAAGGGATTGGGAAGGCAACGTCTGCTTTCCTTTCTTTCTTATTCTCTCCTTTAATCCTTTCCTTGTGTTTTTCTTTTTCTCTTATGTCCTTTTGTTTTCACATATTTTGTCCTTTCTTATTATTTCTTTATTTTAATTTTTTCTTTCTTTCCTTGCATAGAGCATGGACCTTGGTTTCTCGGGCTACAGGAAAATGGACCAAAAGCTCTAAGAAAGTAAGATTTCCTTGAACTTTTTAGAGGCCAGCAACAGCTTCCATTTCGACATTTCTAGGTCAGTCCACTCACTGAGGAACCTTGCTAATCAAAAAATTATTTTCATATGCACCTTACCTTTTTCACTTGGCAGTGAAATGTCAGGCTACTCTTACTTAGCCGGGGGTCAATAAAAGGATCATCTGCAGTTTTACTTCAGAACTTTGCATCGGAGAAATATCTGAACACTACTAAGTGTCCATCCTCTCTTGCTGTATTAATTGGTCAGTGCGGCGGGGCTGATTTCCGACGTGAATTAAGTCTTGTGATGAAGGGAGGAGGAGGGAGGAGGCTGTTTGGATGGAGGAAGGAACCAGCTGTGAATAACAGGAAGGGGCTATGCGTTGGAACCAAGATGCAGGGCTTGATGCAGTGGCAGGACAGACCCTGGGAAAGCTCCCTACACCCCACACAGTCACACATCCAAACACACATCCAAACAATACAGCTGGCTGCTGCACAATGACGGAGCCCCTCCCAGAGAGGCTGAACACCGCGTGGTACACGCTGCCTGCACCAATACATACTGCTCCTGTTTTCATGCTCACTCTCTCTCAGTGTGTTTGTGTGTGTGTGTGTGTGTGTGTGTGTGTGCGTGTGTGAGAGTGCATTTGTCATATCTCTCTCTGTTGGAGAAAACTCCTCTTTACTCCGTTCTCTGACTGTGACTCAAGAGTGCCCCCCATGGGAGGAACAGGAATATTCCAGCTCACAGTCAAGAGAATGTATCCACACTGAACACATGAACAGCACATAAATGCACAGAGAAAAATCATTTTGGATGTCAACATGACATGCTCATTAATGGTTAATTAATCATTTTCACTGATCAAAACAAAAACACATAATTATCCCTGTTGTGAGTCAGTTTGTCGCTGCTTGCTGATGTCCGCGGTCATTTATAATGCTGCTTGTATTTGGATAGATATTGATATAGATATTGGACATAGATATTGTCATGAAATGACAGTTTTTAAACTTAAACTTTAAGTTAAAACAGAGTCAGCAAACATAAGTTGTATTACCAAATGATGTACAGCACAAAAGCTTCAATCACATACGGAGGAATTTAAGGCAATGGAGGGAGTTGAAGCAGCAAGAGACAACACTTGTATGAATGTACAAGTCATCATCATCATCATCATCATCATCATCATCATCATCATCATCATCATCATCATCATCCGTCACTGTAAATCCCTCATTGCACCTGAAAGTACAGCAAGTAAGTTAGATCAAACCATTTGACAAACCTGGGAATTTGTTCACAACCGTTATGACTCTCTGGCCGCTCGGTTGTTGCCCAGTCGGGATGAGTTTTTGGACTAATTATTCAGAGCCAAGTGGGTTTACTTTTTTTCCGTTACCGAAGATATTTAATTAAGGGGCCTCTATATTAATTCAGGGCCCAGTCGAGGACGTTGTCATTGAAAATGCAGTTGAAATTGGAATTAAGTGGTGAATATTCCCCACAGTGAAGCTGGGGCTGGAGGGGAATGGGGATGGGGGCTTGGTTTATAATCCAGCCTTGCACTTCACACCGATCGTAGTCTATATCCTTTGCGTTCCACTTCCGGGATTGCTCCTGTGCTGTAGGAAATTCCGCCGGATGCATGTATTTTCCATCACCTTCCTCTTACTTTGTGTTGGCGTTCTAACCTCCGTTGGATTTGTGAGGACTATGGTTAACTGCTCCTCAGATCTCTGCAGGGTAAATCCAGACAGCTAGCTAGACTATCTGTCCTATCTGAGTTTTCTGTTGCACGACTATATTGCAGCGGCTCTGTGTGGTGCTTAGCACCGCCCATGACGATTCTGATTGGTTAAAAGAAATTGCCATTAAGTGCCATAAATAATTCAATTCAAGGTTCAGTATGACTCATTTAAATGTCCAATTTAACATTTCCTTTGTCTAATATTAGATGAATTTAGCATAAAGTTAAAAAAATAAATGCCTGTTAAGATTTGATGTTTTCTTTACTGTGAACTCAAACAGAACCGCAGGATTTTTTTAAATTATTTATTTAGTAAGTGGCACTTAGATGTTTTAGGCTACCAAATAATTTTTTTGTCAACATATAAGCTTTTATAAGCAAGTTAAAGCCGTTTAAATGTAATATTATCATAGCCTTTTTTTTTTGTTTTCAACTATTTTTATTTAAATTTTGAAGTGAAAAACAGGTGTTTTCCTATATTTCAGATGGAAAGCTCCATTTTAATAATGTGTCTGCACATGTAGAACATGTAGCCTACATTTTAAAAAGCCAAAGTTACAAAACTAAAGGTAATTCTTAATTCATAACATCAGAAATTGATATCTTCAAACTCAATTTGAGCCCCTCTAAGACCTATCACAATATGCTGATTTTGTATATGGTGTATTAAGTGTGCAGGCGAGCCCATAGCAGAATGAGCTGGATATTTCATATTCACACTTCATAATTATTCCGTGCACTCTGACTCCAATTTATTAGATCACAAGTGAATATAATTTCTTGAGGGAATAGTGAGGTTACGCTGCACTGCCTGCCCCGCACATATTAAACATGCACACACACAAACACACACACACACAATCATCCTCCTGAGGATAAACATATATGCACATATTCAAACGGACATGAATCAACATGCATCCACCTCACACACTGTATGTTTATCCCTACGTACAGATAAACACATGAACACAGGCATGCACATGGAAGAACTCGCACTTCCGACTTATACTAGATGTTGAAACAAAAATGTACACACACACACACACACACACACACAAGCAGAAATACAGTAGATACACACCATAAACACATATGTAGAGCACATTCAATGCCTATCCTTCACCTACATGCACACACACACACACACACACACACACACACACACACACACACACACACACACACACACACACACACACACACACACACTCAAACAGCCACATTTCCTCCCACTCTCACATACCCACTAACACACATACACACTCCCACCTACCCAAACAGATTTTCACACATTTCCCACATACACAGTTGCACTCCCCACATTTACAAACTCTCACCCACCACCCCCCCAAACACACACACACACACTCACACTCTCTTACAACGCAACTTCTACACACACCCCGAGAACATGCAATCCTCCCGTAACCAGTTCAGTTAGCATTAGCGTCAAAGCATAACCCTGTGCAGCCTTACTCAGCAGATGGAAAGGCTGCGTATTTTCCTCCAACAGCTCTCCATCACTGCCTTGTACTGTAAAGAGGGCTTTGTTGGCTTGGGTTTCTTTCTCCCTGGACAGTTTCAAGTGGACCCCCCCCCCCCCACCCCACCACCCTTCACAGTCCGGCCTGAGCCTGTCTGCTTGGTGATCTACCGCGTCCAGACACGGAGCAGAGGCTGTCGGCCCGCCTGCCTGCCTATCATTCCCTGCAGGGTGTAAATCAGCAGCGGCCGGCCTGGTTCTACTGTGTGCCACGGCGACGACAGATTTACGGGAGGGCAACCTCTTTGTGAACCTGGCTGTGCTTCATCGTCTAAGCACTGCTTTAAAGCCCAAATCTGAGACTGACATACTATACTTAGTTTTCCATAAAAGGATAAAAAAAAAAAAAAATCTTCTAGGAATTTTTGAGCAGAATTGAGATGACCGAAGGACTTCATACTCTAAGTGTAAAAAAGTTATTTCTGACTTGCCAAAGAACACATTTGGGGGTCTGACAGCCAGCTATTGCACGTCTAATCATGGTTACTTTAGCTTATTTCAGGTTGATTTGATATTGGAAATTTGCTGCATCATTACAGGCAGCACTGTGCTTAACACTTTGATTCTTTGTAACCACAGGTGGTCCTTCTGGGAAGCGTTGTGGCAGAAGTTTGTTAAATTACTCAAGTTCTGGATGAAATAAATAAAATGCAGATTGTTAAAGCTGCATTAAAACATGTTGGCTACTGGAGAACAAGCTCGAACCCCAACATTAGCTTATTTAATCACATTGTCAAGCTCTTTACTGTGCAATGCTTTCCCATTGTATTTGTATCCCTCCTCTAAAAGGTGCATTTGTGTTGTATTGTATTGCGTTGTACTGTATTTATAGTATTGTATTGTGTTGTTTTGTGACTGTTTACCTGGCTGCAAAGACACCTTAATCTCCCCGCTGGGGATTAAGTCATCTATCTATCTATCTATATCTATCTATCTATCTATCTATCTATCTATCTATCTATCTATCTATCTATCTATCTGTCTTGTCTGTCTGTCTGTCTGTCTGTCTATTATCACCTTATGAAGCTTAAACAGTTGCCTAATTACACATCCAGCAGCAACATATCATTCACTTGAAGGCAGTTTCTGCCCACCTGAAAAATTTGTTTTGGGCACAACCCATGCTGCAGCCATAAAAAATAAAACCCACACAAAAACAACATACAACAAACCATAATATGGCCCTATTTTATTTATATATATATCCATATATATATATATATATTTATATAAATATAAATTTATAAATTTATATTTTATTTATATATATATACATATATATAAGTATAGTGCAGAGATCACAAGCACATTAATAACAGGGTAAAAGCGCAAATCTGCGGATCTGCAAATCCCCATCATCAAACCACGCCTGTTCTGGCTTTTACCTGCAGCTATTTAGGAGCTTAATAGACACAGATAATAGATACTAACTCTGCTTTAACAGTCTTTTGCTGCTATTGCTCTATTATGTTCACCAACTAGTCTGCTCTAACCAACCGATTGGTGGGATTGCTGTGGATGTAGGGTGATACACTGGTAAGAGCCAATGACATTTAAATTAATTTAAATAGCTCACGTTACTATGTTGTGTGAAGAGTTAACACAACTTTTGCGGGGTGCAAATGTTCCACCAAAACAAGTTCCTTCCTGAGACTATTAGAAATGCAAAACACACTCCTATATGAATGCATGTACGGTGTAGCCAGACCTTACTCCAAAGCGCTATGGAGATAAGTCTGCCAATGCGAGACTATTGTTAACATAACATTATTAATTAGTGCAGCTTCAATATGAAATGATAAGCCCTTGTACAACGTACGGAAGAATGTAAATTAAGTCTAACAATATATAAAGTTGTATCGTGCAGTACTTTAAATCCTTTTAATTTATTGACTCGCTGATTCATTTTGCATTAAAATCAGACCTTATATACATAAAGCACAAAGTTTCAGCGATGTGGCATTATGCAGATGACTGTGCCACATTCACAACAGATTAACTGGGGATTGTGAGGGAGTGATTTTATCATTGTGTCGTCTGGTGCCAGGATGTGTGCTTTGGGATTGCGCTCCATAAATCATCAATTGTTTCAACTAATGGATTCAATTTGCTCAATGCCATAAATTTGCTATCCAAACATCATGTGCAACAACACGCTGTCTGCTTCCCCATCCATATCTCATTAATTAGATACAAACTGCCTATAGAACAGGACGGTCCGAGTGTGTTTGTGTGTGTGTGTGTTTGTGCGGGTGCGTGCGTGTGCTTGCGCATCTGCGTGCGTGCGTGCGTGTGTGTGTGTGTGTGTGGTGTAATACCTTTTTAGATGTTGATTTCATTCTTTGAGTATGGTACAAAGGAGGGGAATACCCAGTGGATTTTTTTCAAATGAGCTAATCTGTAGATAACAGGGATTATAGGGGGTGTTGGAGACAGAATAATAAAGCAATAACAAACTTTTCAGAGACGGCAAAGAAAATAATTAGCCTAATTCCCAAGCTTTTGGGCAGTGCTTCACTTGAGACCTGACAGCTATAGCTGCAAAGCACCACGCTGAGTCTACAGAAGTGTCTAGTTCATGTTCCAGAGGGGTCCAGTCTAAACATTTCTGAGTGTGCTTACATGGAACCAAGCACACACAAATACTTTAGGTAAGAGGACACTTGGCCTTTTTTTCCTGTGCTTGGCCACATTAGTATGCAAGAACATGTACTTTCTATTTGTTTTTGTCTTCTCCTGTCTGTCTGGCTCCACATGATCATCTCCACCACACTCATCAACCACAAACAGAGCACGGATGTACAAGCTGACACTGATTCTTTGTGCAAAAAAAAAAAAAGAAAACAATCATGATTGATGTGCTATAGATCTAAGTGAGGACTGAATACACTGGTATGTAAGGTTTCGGCTACCTGGCTTGACCCCAAATGCTTGCACAGCTTGCACACTAGATAAGATAACCCCTGCAACATTACACAAATCCCAGCCCCTGTGTGTGTTTGTGTGTGTGTGTGTGTGTGAGTGTGTGTGTGTGTGTGTGTGTGTGTGTGTGTGTGTGTGTGTGTGTGTGTGTGTGTGTGTGTGTGTGTGTGTGATATAGTAGGGGAAAGTGACACGCTAACTGGGAATGTGCTCTGCCAAGGGAAACAGGCAGTCACGTCATGGTGGGGGGATTACATCAGTGATAAAATAGGCTGTAAAAACAAGTGACATATGGATGCTGTTTTTGCTCATGTAGGACGGAAATGTGCACAAACTCATCCCGTGTCTCTTTCCCTCTTGTTTAGCCTCTGTCTCTTTTTATTTCTCAACATGCCCCTCTGGCTCTTTCAGTGTTCCCCTTCCTGTTTTTCCCCTACCGTTAAACCGCGGCGCACTACTTGCGCTTGTGTTCCCACCCCGCCTCAGCAAAGCCATGCATCTCCTCTCCCATCACACACCCTGCTGTTTGTACCCCAGTCTTGACCAAGCCATAGGTGAAAGGTCACAGACCCACCCTATGGACCAATCAGAATGGAGCCCTGCTGCAACGCATTCTCATGAATGGGTCCGTAAGATATCGTACGAAAATGTGTGCACACCAAAACTTATGATATCCTACATAATTAGGAGACCGCTGGCTGGTCACGTGACACTGTGTGGTCACGTGAAGCTGCCTGGCTACAAGGTCCATGACACTGAGCGGCACTTGCTAGTTGTTTAAGCCGCTACACAGCTTCGTGATGCCGGCTCTGGACCCCGACCTCCTCCCTATGCGGCCAACTGCGTTCTTATACAGCGGCCGTCAATGTAGTGAATACAACAACAAAAAACCTGGAATGCTTATGAATTACAGTGCTTAACTTTTTGTAGCTTTTTGAACAAATGGTTCATCAGAACAGGCTGCCTGCCAACAGCATGAGGGTGAAGCAAAATACAGACTTCTGGTCTGAAGAGCAAACGTGTGAATTATTGCATTAAACTGTGACAGCAAGAGATGCCACAGTTTTGCACTTTGCCCCAAAATTGAAAGTCTCTGGACCGAAATATTCAGAATTTTCTCCAATATTTTTAAATCTTCACTGGAGCCAGACCTTAGAATGATTCCTTTTGGATGTTCGGAGGCATCAAATAAACTGACTGCTTCTCAACAATGCTTTGTCTCTTCTAGACTAATAGTGGGAAAAAACTCATACTTAATCCTCTGAGGACGAAAGACAAACCGGCGCGTCCAAACAATGTTTGAGAAAACGCCTACTTAAAGGGGTGATAGAATGATTATATAGGGTATTTCACACTGTTCCTTAATGTCTCCTAATAGGGAATGTAACATTGGTTGGGCTGAAAATGGCCCAAAGGGATTTTCTATGGGCCCTTAACTACCCTGTGAATATGGCCTTATTTAGAACAAGAGCTTTTCTTCCAAATACGGTATGCTCATACATATTTAGATTAGCTGCGCGCTGATTGGTTGAGCAAACCACATACAGATACTGTACATTGGAGACGAGACAGCAGGTCTCATATTTCAGACACTGCAACGTGTCTGCATTGTTTGTCTGCTATTTCATTTTTAAATTCACTTCTGAAACTTTTTTATGTGAGAAATCAACTATATAAAGCTCAAATATGGGCCGTTTTATGAAAATGTATGGCTAATTGCAAATTTGGTAAGATGTGTCAGAATTCAGGAGCTCCACACAGTCTGACAAGAAAGCAGCCTGCTGGGCTCCATACCCAAGGCGAAATCTTTCTGGGTTACTGGACTACCGGGGCTCGGCCAGCTGCCGGCATAACTATCTATTTACATTTAGAATTTTGTCAGTCCTATGGGTAAAGATCACAGCTAGCTAGCTACACTTTCGGCATAACTAGAGTATATTTACACTGAATTTTGTCACGCCACTTATATTACAGCTACCCTATGGTCTTACAAAGCTAACATTGTGTCCAATTTCAATTTAATGCATTTTTGTGAATTTGAGGGGTTTCGTTAGCTGCTAGTGTCCCTTCAATCCTATGGGTAAAGATCGCGGCTAGATGACTACACTTTCGGCATAACTAGAGTATATTTACACGTTTATTTCCCTGATCATTTGTTTAAATAACTCAACACACATATCCATTATAAGATTAACTGGAACCTGTGGTAAGAGATTGCGGGCGTAACAAGCTCGCTGAGCGCGCTCTCACTCACACACACTGGCCATTTAGCAGGAAGAGGGGAGGGAGAGCAGCGAGCTGCAGGCCCTGGAGCTCAGTCAGGGCCTCGGCATTTGGTAGTCCAGTAACCCAGAAACGGTGACTTTGTGCGGGTATGGAGCACTGCGGGATGCCGGCCGTGACGGAGATCCGTCTAACTCACAGCAGGCCGGGATCTGTGAAGGAAGACAGGCCGGGCGGCAAGGCAGCAACCCAGGCAGCACTGGCCACTGATCTCTGACACACAGTAGGACAAAATTTTAAATTAGCCATCCATTTTCGTAAAACCCATATTTGACCCATATTTGACCTCTACATAGTTGATTTCTCGCATAAAAAAGTCTCAGAAGTGAATTTTGTGACGAAATTGCAGACAAACAATGTATACAATTTCTGAGGTCTACGCGACCTATCCTATTCAGAAGACTACCTGATCTCAGATCAGTGGTGTAGCCTATGTAAATGTTGGGGCGTGACAAAGGTAGAGACTAGAGCCAAATGAGGAGGAGCCACCAAGTCAACTAGGTGGCTCGTTGAGATTTGCCCGTTTTCAGAGGCAGTTTCAAATTGTGAGATTTGCAGAGAAAAGAGTTGTCAATGGGATTTAGAGGTTCTATGTATGTCCTAGTTACCCACTCAACTGTCATTATTCAACTATGACAAGGTAAAATCGGTTTTGCATTCTATCACCCCTTTAAAAAGTGATATTACAACATTTCATTTCAGACATTTATTTACTATTTTAATCATATATAAGATAAGACTTTGGTGAACTAATTTCAAGCACCAAAATAATTCGTACAACACATCATAGGTTAAGGTTTGTTTTTATAAAGAGATTTGAGGAATTTCAAAAAGCCAACATCAACGTTTCAGCTTTAGCGCCAAATTATCACTTTACACATTGCTCTGGGACAGATTTTGTCACACTGTACGGAAAGCTGAGTTTGTTCTGAACATTTTGTTCTGAAACACATGCAAATACCTAAAAAGGTAAATTTAAGAATATATGTGAAAATGCCCTTAGACCTCAGAGGGTTACATTTTGGAAAAATGCTCGAGTGAAATTGTGGATTTCAGAGTTAACAGACTAGAACAAAATAGGTTTATCTTGAATGTTAAACTGGAACAATTTCCAAACACCTTTTATTTTGTACCTTGATCAACATACAAACTAAACACTTTTTTTCCCTTTCCTCAATTTTTCCTTACTTCTTTGCTCTAAACTTAGCTTGTAAAATAATTGTTAAAAGAGCAAAGCAGTTACATATTGCATGTAAATGTCAAAAAACAAACAAACTGTGACAGCAACACACACACACACACACACACACACACACACATTTAAACAAAATTAAATTACTTTTACAATCCATCCCAGACGGCTCTCAACTAAGCATGTCGTTTGTTGACTCATTTGTTAAGATTAAGTGGTACCCCCTACAGAAAGAATCTGTTTTGAATGGAGTATTAACTTATTACACATGCTCTTTAAAGGGATCCCAATCTCATTAAAAATTAAACTAAACAGTAGGTGGAAGGTTGCATGCTCATTGCCGGCGCGCTAAATTGCACCCTCACATCACAGATAAAGTCAACAACCTTGCTGTGCAATTATGTTGTCCAGAGGAGCGTACCTGGATGATATTACAGGAAAAAATTGTTCCAAAATGAATTGAGCCAACATCTGCAGAGATCTTTGCCACTTTCAAAGCCAGGCGCTATAACTGAAGCTTGTTGATCTAAAATGAAAATTAGAAAAGAGAAATCATTGAGTGATGTTTATTAGGGCCCAAGCACCGACAGCGGCAAAGTCCCTATTGAAACTGAAGGAATTATTTTTCTTATTTTGCCTTCATCCAAATGAATTGCCTTTTTGAGGGGCTTAACATACTCAAAAACTCATCAAAATTGGCAGTCGCATCAATTCTGGTGAATATTTACGTATTTTAAGGGTATTGGGAATAGGTGCACAAAAATGGCTCGCTAGCGGCCCTTACAACATTAAATAAATTGAGCCCCTGCAGTACGTTTAAAGTAGACTCACGAAACTTGGTACACATATGTATCATGTCAAGACGTACAAAAGACGTAATTGGAGCCATACCCTAAACCCAAAAGGAAGTCCGCCATTTTGAATTGAAAGTTCGAAATTATTGAGATTTTGGCCATTTCCACATGTCGTACTTTAACTCCTCCTCCTAGAGATTTCATCCGATCAACTTCAAATTTGATCTGTACCATCTTAAGACATTAAAGATGAAAAGTTATTAAAAGAAAGATAATTTTGTGCGTTTCGCCATTGAAACAGCAAGTGGGTGTAACTTCAGTGTACATTGTGCAATTAGCTCGAAACTTTTCATGATTCATAGAACATAAGACTCTAAGGACATTAATGGTGCTTTTCCATTACATGGTACCTGCTTGACTCGCCTCGACTCTACTTGCCTTTTTTGGTTTTCCATTACGAAAAAAAGTACCTGGTACCTGCCAACAGGTACTTTTTTTAGTACCACTTCAGTCGAGGTTCCAAGCGAGCTGAGGCGATACCAAAAGGTGACGTGAAAGTGACAGACGGGGGTGTGCCGAACAAACCTGCCAATTTTTAATAGTTTAGCCAGCTGTGTCTTTTTTTTTCTTCCTCCAGCTTCATTTGAAACAGAATTTGTCTTCTGGCTGTGGGTTGCCACAACACACCTTCGACGTTCTGTGTGTGTTTTGCGTTAGGTCACGGCAGTTTACTGCGGCGCCGCTATGATGACCAGCCACGCTGAGGCGGTCCTACAATCTGCAATGGAAAATGGACGCAGTGCGTTGAGTCGAGGCGAGTAGAGTCGAGGCGAGTCGAGCAGGTACCATGTAATGGAAAAACCCCATTACCGAACAAAATTGACTCAAAGTTATAGCGCCCCCTAGTGGCAACAGG
Organism: Perca fluviatilis; assembly: GCF_010015445.1. Classification (NCBI taxonomy): domain Eukaryota; kingdom Metazoa; phylum Chordata; class Actinopteri; order Perciformes; family Percidae; genus Perca; species Perca fluviatilis. The sequence continues at coordinate 1,326,557 of NC_053123.1, read as the reverse complement.
AAGTAGGCCTAAAAGTCAAGGTGCTATACCTTAACGAACTCCTCCGAGAGCGATTTCATCCGATAGATTTCAAATTTGGTCTGTACCATCGCAACACCTTAAAGACTTTTCGTCAAAGGGTGTGGGCGTGGCGGCCATTTTGAGTGTTTAGCGATGAACGAGAAAGTTGCTGTAACTACAGTGTACATATCTGCTTGAAATTTCCCACAATCAACAAGACTCCAGGTCTGAGGACATCTATAGGCCAATATTGACTTTTGGTCATAGCGCCATAGCCGAGGGCGCTGGCAACAGGAAATCAGCCTTATATGACAAACATCATCTAATTTACATGAAACTTAGAATGTAGATAGTTCCTTCTTCAGTTCCTATGCTTAAGCCACGCCCCCTTTCATAACTGGTGACCCGTTTAAGGTAGAGTATTATGTGAAGTATCATTGAACTCAGCAGAGACTTCCTTTTTTATTGGTAAAGGTTTGCCCCGACCCCTATGCTTTGGCCACGCCCCCTTTCACAGCTAATGAACTGTAGGACGTAGAGTCTTGTGTGAGGTTTCATTCAACTCAGCGGGGAGTTCCCTTTTCATTGCTGACGATTTGCAGTGTCTGAGTGCTGCACAAATGCATGGTCGCAAGAAGTGGCACAGAGGCGCGAGGGCCCTCTATTTTACTTTTTTACAGTGGAACATTTTTGAAAATGAACTCAAACAGCAGTGAATTGTACATTTGGTGGATTGACTGAAAATAAACTACAGTGTTTCCATGGTAATGAAGGGACCTGCCACTTATTTAATACTTGTTAGCAGGTGTAATTTATTGTAGGTGATTGTCTCTTCATGAGATTTAATGACAAGAAAAATATCATCCCCAGCTTTTAAAGCTGCATTAATAGATTGGGCCACTTGGGGGCAGTGGAAAAAGCTGTAATCACCTTATGAAGTTGTTAGGCTAGCATGTTAGCAGACGTTTGCCAGCAGACAGAGCAACATTAGCTTTGAGTTGGAGCCATGTTTCTGTGCACCCTAATGTAATGTATATTCACTCTTTTATTAAATTTTTTTTGGTTTCCACCAACTCCTGGCTTTTTAGCTGCTAAATTACAAACATTACATTACAAACAGTCAAAATACGAATAGTACACAAAACAAAGAAAAGCAAGAAATAAATAATAGAACCACGCTGACCAGCAGTATCTAGTGGTTGGAGTTGTAGAGACAGTGAGTCAAGACCAGAGCAGTAGAGGATGGACAAAAAACAGCAGATTATGTGCCCGGGAGTGGAGGCCAGGTATTTGGAAAGGCCGCCCACCGTTATACACAGCCTGGCCAGAGGGCAATGGCACAGTTTCCTAGACAACGGGAGGCGAGAAGCCCAGGCTCGGACAACAGCAGGCCAGAGAGTCAACCAAAGCAAAGCTGGGTTAAGCAAGGCTCGAGGGCCTGTCCACAAACCGATGGCAAACATATTACCCTGTTCCGAAGTCATGGGATGAGCCATCAACGCTTAAATTCTGATGGTAACGAGCCACAACACAGCTGCGCCAAACTTTGGACCACACCATCCACACAGAAACCAGGTTGACAGACCAGGTAGAAAACATAAACTGGAGCAGCAGTCACCTGCTCAGATACTGTATAGTGTTGAACGGCGCTGCACAGTAATTAAGGTGCCGGTGCATTGCTGCATCCAGTCCATGACAATTTAGTGAGCAGACAGATTTTTTTTTTTTCTTTTCACAAATCAATTGTTATCTTCTGGATCACAATAGGAAAAACAGACTTCCCCACAGTGCTAAGTGAGCTAGCTTGTCTTTGTACATTTAATCATGGCCAACATGGGAGATACATGGTAAGATTAAATACTTTAGATCTTTACAAGGCTTTTCAGACTAACGAGGGAGATTAAGACAGAATAAGTGGCCAGAGCTTGAAGACTGGCGGCTAATTTTCTTCTGTTCCCTGGCTATAAACGGTGCATTAAAGTAAACACAGCGCTCTTCATCAAGAGGCTGAAGAGGGCATAAATGTAAATACCATATGCAATGGCATTCAAGAGCTTGTAGTTTCTGCGCTGACAGTTTATCCTCTATGAAACTCTGCTCAAAATTGGTCTGTGTCTTTGTTTGCACCACACAGTTGCCTAATAAACCCACCAAAAGCAACATTTGAGCCTTTTGTGCACATTCAGTACACATTTGGGGTACAGGCAGCTAGCCATCAATGCTACCACTAAGTTTTTAAGCCAAGTTAACATTGCCAGAATGTTTTTTCTCACGACTCAATCCAACATCAATTATTTTCATTAAGCCCTTTGTTTTCTTTGTGTTCTTGGACCAATAGTCACAAAAAAGTGAATATATTGTTGCTTTCTTCAAGAGTTTAGTTTAGGCTAGGTGTTCAGGTTAGTGTTATGGTAGTCTATATCCATGATGTTCCACTTCCAGGATTGCTCTGTTGCTGCCGAAAATTTCGCCGGATTTTAGGCTGGATGTCCGGTACTTTCCTCTTTCTTTGTGTTGGCTCCGGTGGATTTATGAGCAGTGTTGGGAAGGATACTTTCAAAACTTATTCCGTTACAGAATACAGAATACATGCCCAAAATGTAATTTGTTACGTATTCCGTTACATTACTCAATCTGAGTAACGTATTCTGAATACTTGGATTACTTCCACATTGAATTGCATTTTATAAGTGTAGGAATGCGGCCATCAAATCCTGCTTACTAAACAGGCATATTCTTGTGTGTTCTTCTGTTCCAACTGGCTGAATGTGCTAGGCCCAAGTCTCCCTGAAAGTGCAATATATTATAATTTGCTGTAGAGGAACACAGACTATAAGGGTATGTTTATGCAAAAGAGAAGAGAAGAATTGGCCAATTTTCCCTTTTCAGTTTCTTTATTTACTCAGCTGTTAAAAGTGGGAAAATAGACAAACATAAAATATTCTGTTTCTGTACATAATTTCCTATTACATCTAAAAAAAATAATTCACTGAGTGACAAAGTGCATAGGTGTTTCAACTTATCAACTTACCCCTTTCTTGATTTTACAGGATAAAAACATAAGGATGATATGAAACATTCCATAAAATATGTCAAGATTGTTACAGCTGACTATATTCACATTAATGTTCTTTCATTAAGAATGACACACTGATAACGGTCCATCAAAAATAAGACAGAAACCTTTTTGGTAATGTAACAACAAAGGCTAGCAGCAAAAACCTATCCAAAGTGTCAGTTGTACATAACATAAGGTTATTTTTTTTTGCGGTAAGGTGTTGATTTTATCAGGTGAAAAAAGACAATAATTGGTTTTACAAGAATAATGAGGTTGTCAATTTACATGTATTGCCTGTTAATGCCTCTGAACCTAAAGACCAATGATGTTTTGAGCCACCTACCTACATATTTGACCATACCTGTCAAGTTTTGGATTTGAAAATAAGGGAAATTTTCCGGTGCCCACCTTGAGCAGTCCCACCACCCCAACCAAGCTCCAGTATGGCTCACATTTTAAGACAGGTGTACAAGAAAGCTAAAATCACCACTTGATGCAGAATGCTGAAAACATTTACAATTTATAACATTGCTTATCTTTACATTTAGCCTACATTTTATTTTCATTCCACACATTCTTTTCATTTCATATTGCTTTTTTTTACAGTTTTTCTTTTAATTTCACGTAACTTTTCTTTAGTGAGTTATTGTGCAAATTTGTTGCAGACTTTGCATTCTTTAAGACTGTTTTGGAAGGAGTGTATTTGTTGGCTGGGCCAGAGTGGTTTACAGAGTGGTTTACATGAGAGTAGAGCGCAAACAGTTCTGTGGTCTAACGTCATCCTATTCTCTGGAACAATCTTTCGTACCATGCTAAACCCCCTTTCTCAACGTGCATTGCTATGGGGAATTTATAGTAAAGCCTTCATAAGATTTGGCAGCGCACCGTCTCTGTCGTAGCGTCCATCATCCGTCTCTGTTTTTTATTTCTTTTTTTCCCCCGCGTTGTCACTCATCATCTGACCTCACACACTAACCTCGCGACAACTGCCACCTACAGTACCTGTAGTCGGCTACTGCAGGTGGCAGTTATCGCGAGGCTAGTGACAGAGCTCAGATTGGGAATGTTTTTTTTTTTTGCTCCGCTCGGGCCCGGGGTATTATTATTTTTTAATAACGCAGGTTAAAATACGGGAGATTTACGGGAAAATACTAATACGGGAGGACGGCGGGAAAGAAGGGTAAAATACGCGACTTTCCCGGCCAAAACGGGATACTTGACAGGTATGTATTTGACCCACCTACTCTACATGTCACCACTCCAGTAAAGTCGGTTGTATCGCAGCACTCTAAGCTACCAAGAGCTAATTTTAGCTAATGTTAGCTAGCATGTCAAACAGGGCTAGTCAGTCTTTCAACGGCTTTGGGGCTAGTAAATCAGCACATAGCAGAATGTAAAGTTGCAAGTCAACTAAGCAGGTAGCTACCTGATACAACTTTAAAATAGCAAGGCGACCAGAAAAACTACAGCAGACGACTACCCCTGGCTAATTAAAAAAAAAAAGTCAGGTTCTCCAGGTTGGAGGTGGAGTAATTTGGAGCTGAAAGGAGGTTGGTTGCTGGCAAGCAGAGGTTGCACTGCACCACGCAGTCTCACTCCCTACTCATCAAATGTATGACGCATGGTCAAGGAACCCTGGCGTCAAGTTTCAACGAAAGTGACACGACGTGGGGGTCCGCCAGATAGACATTCATGTTAATCCCTCACCGTCGGAAATCTGTGACAGTTTTATTATTGGTATTTTTAGCCCAATATTGGGCTAAAAATAACAATATTAAAACTGTCACAGATTTCGAGTTAAGGGGGGGGCTTGTTTTTTATTTCGTCGATATCCGACGGTGAGGGATTAACATGAATGTCTCTCTGACGGACACCTACGTCAAAAAGCAACGTCAAGGGTACACCTCTTTCGTTGAAACTTGACGCCAGGGTTCCTTGGCCATGCGTCATACATTTGACGAGTAGGGAGTGAGACTGTGTTGACTGCACTGTTATATTTCATTCTCCCTTCTTTTTCTTTAATGTGAAATGCTGTTTGAATTTCCAAGATAGAAACACATTCCTGCCCTGGCTCCATTTCTACCTCTACCTCTAGCTCCTGCTGCTCCTCTTCCGACTCCATTGTGACTGATCACGCAAATAGCTTATTTTTTCGTTTTCATATTGGGGCTTCTGGGAAATGCATGGAGTTGCCTTAATTTATTTAGAGAGTGAATAAACTTGTGAAACAGGGAAGTATTGTCATGTAATCCATTGATTTCAACAATGTAACTGTATTCTAAATACCAACTATTTAAATTGTAACTGTAACGGAATACAGTTACTCATAATTTGTATTCTGAATACGTAACGCCGGTACATGTATTCCGTTACTCCCCAACACTGTTTATGAGGACTATGGTTAACTGCTCCTCAGATTTCTGCAGGTTAAATCCAGACAGCTAGCTAGACTATCTGTCCAATCTGAGTTTTCTGTTGCACGACTAAACAACCTCTGAATGTACACATGTTCCACCAAAACAAGTTCCTTTCCGAGACTAGTTAGCAGAGGCACAGTGGCTACGCTCCGTGCTTAGCGGCGATTATGATTGGTTTAAAGAATGATTGGTTTAAAGAAATGCCAATAGCCAGACCTTCTTCCGCAGCACTGTGGAGGAAGGTCTGGCAAAGGGAGACTAGTGTTATGGAAGTTACTCTAATGGGTCTCCCTGCATTGACAGTTAACTCCTTATTAAGGCAGCCGCCCAGTAATGTCACTCAGGGCACTTTTGTTAAAAACCGTGCTTTAAGAGTTGAATTCTAGCAGGGCATCTGCCATTGGTCCTGTGAAAATCTGTGGACCTGACAGTGAGGTTTTCATCTGAAGCAATGATCCCCATCTGCCATCTTGATCTTGCATGGCTTAGCTACCCACGTGATCTCGTCACCTCCCCCTCTTTCTCTCTCTCTCACACACACACACACACACACACCACGTTTGCTTGTTTTTGTCTTTGTTGTAGTTTGTAACAAGTAGATTGACAATTAATAATTTGGAAGTTCAATAAATTATATTACACTTTAAAGAGCAGTTGTTTGTGATTATTTGTGTATATGTTGTAGAAACAGCTGGGTGAACAGGTCAGTGCTCGTATTTCACCCTTTCAGTTCACTCTATAAATATGAGATAAATTAATCAAATTTTCATTAATTAAGATCTGTATTTTCAAAGAGAACACCACCTATGAGACTGTTTTCACAGCTCAGTTATTGGTCCCTGATTCCAGGGTGGTGCCCCATTTTGATTGTTTGTCAATTCGGTAAAGTTATAAATACACATCTTTGATAAATTGCCAGTAATTTAATCTGTACCTTCCTAATCCCCAACACAAGGTAGCCTATAATGGTATGATCCCTTTTTTGAAGGGTGTATGACAGACAGCTACTGTATAGTGCCCCTCAGCAATATTACATGCTTCTGTAATCTAATGGTGCATTAAAACTGAACGTGAAGTCAACCCTCCCTTCCGAATTTGACCTCTGGATAGTTTTTGCTGTAATGTCACATCACAAAGTGCTATTGTTCACTCATGGGGACTCGACAGATGCATTTTTTGACACCATGAGCAAACCTGCGTATGTTTATTTATTTTTTTTGCTTATTGGTTTGATTTCATGTTTTCAACATGAACTGGTAGAAATTGAGCCACTGGTATTGGACCTGACATTTTTTACAGCACATCACACCCACCAAAAATATAAATGAAGTGTTTGAGCATGAATGTTCATTATTGACCTTTGGGAACAGTATATGTGACAAAATAATCAAAGCCTGCTCTCTGACCTTTCAATTCAATTCAATTCAATTTTATTTATAGTATCAAATCATAACAAGAGTTATCTCGAGACACTTTACAGATAGAGTAGGTCTAGACCACACTCTATAATTTACAAAGCCCCAACAATTCTAATAATTCATCTCATCATCATCTCACTTTTATTCTTCAGTCTTTAATGAAAACAATGAGATGTAGTTTAAAGCTCTAAGAACTAGTGGACTTTTGAGCCTAGATTTTGTTACATATGACTCATTTGTCTTTTAACAATGTGTGTTTGTGAAGCCGTTTTCCCATTGGAACTCCAGACAATGTCCGACGAATCAGGTCCAAACATTGTCCGAAGTTTCTCTTTACCATATGTAGCACAAAAACTCTGTTTTGTTTAGACAAGGGGTGGTGCCTGGGCAGAGCGTGCAGGAGGCAGGACATGGCACGGATTACAACGTGTCACGTAGCCGGTTCATAATTTGGTCATTGGGTTCTTGAATTTGTCTGACGATTTTGGCGTAGGCTACCGACAGAAGTTCCTGAAGAAGTTCCCTTCTTCTTCACCCCCGGATGTTTGTTTTCTTCGGTTTTGTGCAAGCCAATAAAAATGTCATCAACACGCCCACCCGTTTGCTGGGAATTCTCACACTTTTGGCTCAATCGGATTTGATACAGACTTCGAAGTAGGGAGCTGGCAGGGTAAAGACTGTTTCATGTCCGGCCCAACTGATTCGGACATTAGCGCTCTCACATACAGCTCCGCCGGTTAATGTCTAGATAATTTCTGGTTTGCAGTGCATGTGTAAAAGGGGCTTAGGTGTGTCAATCTGTCCACCGAACCCTTTGAGATTGTCTTGAGACCTGATCTGCTCAGATGTGTTGGAGCTGATCACAACCCTACCAGTCAGACAACAGACAAAACAGGAGCCCTCATACTGTGATCTGTGCCAGTTTGTATCCTGGTTATTTGAGGAATACTGTAGCACAAGGTGGAGGATGAATAATACATTGTGTTTTGAATCCCTCTCCTCACACAGTTTCAGTGCCCTGTATAATCTGAGTGCAGCGATTGAAATCTCCACACCTGACATTCAGTTTCAAGTTGTGTTGAAGGTTGGCTTTTATCCCCTGCTGAGTCTTTTCAACAGCCTTGGGAGATGTTACTGAAAAAAAGTACTGAGTTTGTTTAGAACAGTGCGTGGTGTTGTTCATTGTTTTAAAATGACTGAGAGGAAAAAAGTCACATTTAAACACATTCAAACACTAAGCATGCATGTGTACACGGCAAGGCTTTTCCTCGGGCATTTGCATTCTTCCTACCGAAATATTTGACAATTTTTCCCAGGGGTCTGTAGAGAAGAAGAAAGCAGAAGTGAAGATGAAGTCATGCTCCGATTTTGAATGCCGGTGTTTACTTTCCATCTTGGGTTCACAGGCTGGCATTGGCTCAGACCAACAAGAGAGGAACAATACCACACACATCAAGAGTACCATTCATTGAATTGAACACATCTTGCATGTTTGTCCTCAGGCAAGCCCCTGACTTTTCCACCAGGACATTCTTTATTGAAATATTGACAACTATTGGATGGATTGCTGTGAAATTTGCTATACCTATTCAAATCCCAAGAAGATTAATTGAAAAAGAGAAGGAGATAAAGAAAGAAAGAGAGGGGGAAATGCATATCTACAATAATAACTAACTATAATAATAATAGAAATATAACTTTAGAATTATAGCAGTGGGGTTAATGGAATGATATGAAAAACAGTAGCAATAATAATAGCAGCAATGATAATAGAACTATTACTAATAATAATAGTAGCAGTGGGCATCATGGACCACGGCAGCAGGCGCAGCCACGATCCAGGTGCCACCACAATCCAAGGATATCTGCAAGATGAGAAAGCAGAAGGAAAGAAACTAAGTTAGTTAGCATGCATTAATGGGACATGCATTAATGGGACATGAATACATAGCTCAGTGTGTCAATAGAAGGAACTAAACAAACATTAGAGTACTAACGTCCATGTAAGGAACCCTTCGTAAGAAAGTTAATTTCTGTAGCTTACATAACTTAACATTGACGTTTGTTTTCACACGGGCTGAAAATCCTGTGTTTGTTTGACCCATCCACCACCCCTACCGTCCTAATCTTTCCTACAAAAAGTGTGGCATGCACTTTGTTTGAAGCTGAGGCTTTAAGGTCCGATCACGCCTTCAAACGTAACTACAAACGTTCCAGCCCGGTCTCACGGCAGTTCGTGTAAATGTCACGTTATTTTAATCTATTGATACGTGTTCACGGAGACGTTTTTGTCGGTTTTTACGTGGCGGACAACACGAAAATGTGAAGTAATGTATTTCAATGGGAAGCATATTTTGTGGCCACAGCATGAAAATGGTAGGGAGTAATATAAAAAGCCGAAAATCCGCGTAGGGAGGTTGGTCGGGGTGGTGGATGGGTCAAACAACACAGGACTTTCACCCGGGCGAGCGGGGATCGCGCCCCGCGTGAGGCGCTTTGTTTCCCGGGGATGGTGTCCCTGCGTGTGGCGTTTTGTCCCGCGCGTCTCCCGGCGTTTAAGGCGCCCTTTCCCTGTAAGGTTTTTCCTAAACCCAACCTCCACCATCCCATTATTGTGACGCGTCCCCAGCGGGCCGACTCGCGGACGCCTCCCGGCTTATGGAGCTGCCTTTTTGGTAGCCTCCCGGCATCCTTTCCCCGAGAAAATAACGTGACATTTACACGTAAAAAACGAGAAAAACGTCTCCGTGAACACGTATCACTAGATTAAGAATAACGTTGACATTTACACGAACTGCCATGAGACCGGGTTGAACGTTCAGATAGTAATCATTTAAAGGAGACACATTATTCTCATTTTCAGCTTTGTATTTTGAGTTTCTACTAGAACATGTTTACATAATTTTTCTCATACTGTCTGTCTGAATAAACCTGTATTCATCCTCTGTCTGAAACGCTCCGGAGTGGCTGGCACTGGAATGAGAGGGGACTTAGGGAAACTGTAATGATACTGAGGAGACTCATGACAATTATTATTAATAATTACATTTTGCAGGCTGACTGAAAGGTTGGATAGCTGCATTCATAGGTATTGGCAGAAAAGTGACATGTATGACTTTTGGGGCTTTTCTGATGACTATTGGAACCCACCACCTCACCCACCTCCATTTACCAGCGAGAAACTGTCAAAGTCACCAATGTGGATTGCCTTATAATGTTGTTAGACATAATTATTAGTGACTTTGAAAGATAAGATAATAGAGCTCTTGTGGCATTAGGCATAGAAGAAGTAACAGCTGACATATATCCCATGCAGTTTAAGTTAAAATAAAAAAGAGACCAAGGCTAATGTTAGGTAATAACATTACCTAACATTCATAACTTTTAACCCTTGTTTTCTTACCGTCGACCATGCAAGTTTTTGTTTTTGTGTGAGTTAAAATTTCAAATTAAAACCGTATGGCACTTCTGTCGCTTTTCCAGGTATTCGATTTTTTCTCTGCTTTTGACATTTTTGCATTTTTGTCCTACATTTTTGTCACTTTTTTCAACGTTCTTTTATCAATTATTTTCTTCAAATGCTATAAAATTAAATAAAAAACCCAAATTCAATGAAAGTACTGAACTGATCATTTATTTTACTTGTGAAGAGTGATGTATGGAACCATCCACGTTATTTGTTTTGACAATTTGGTTGGAAGAAACCTAAATTTCTGATATAGAAACAGGAGGGTTAAAGGTCCCATGGCATGAAAATTTCACTTTATGAGGTTTTTTAACATTAATATGAGTTCCCCCAGCCTGCCTATGGTCCCCAATGGCTAGAAATGGCAATAGGTGTAAACCAAGCCCTGGGTATCCTGCTCGCAAAATTACGAATCCCACTATGGCCACGCCAAGACCCGCCCTAGGAAGCAGCTCGATTGGTTTGGATTAAGCATTTGACCTTGAGTGGTTAAGGTTAGGGTTAGGGGATTGGTCAGGGGATAGGACCTGTACATGTAAGCATGGACGCCTGGCCAATAGTAGTGTGTGAATGCTATTGAAGGGCGGGTCTTGGCGTGGCCATGGTGGGAAAAAAAATATCACATCCTGCTCTGCCTTTGAGAAAATGAAAGCTCAGATGGGCCAATCTGGAATCTTCTCCTTATGAGGTCATAAGGAGCAAGGTTACCTCCCCTTTCTCTGCTTTGCCCGCCCAGAGAATTTGGCCCACCCATGAGAGGAAGACATCATGGCTTTCAAACGAGCAAAGTGGCAGTTGGTCAAGGCCACACCCCACCCTCCATCTTGCCCCCCCTCTCTCCTCCTCAATAGCTACAGACACAGAAATGGCACATCCTAAGGAAAGCTCATTGTGGGACTGGCTCTAGTGGCTGTAATTCTGCACCAATACAGTACTAGGGGACCACTAAGGTCTATACAAAAGAGACTTCAGATACAGTATTAGGGGACCACTAAGGTTATAGAGACTTCAGATACAGTATTAGAACCCACGGCCTATATAAAAGAGACTTCATATACAGTATGGGACCACTAAGGTGTATCCTAAAAAGAGACTTCAGATACAGTATTAGGGGACCACTAAGGTCTATATAAAAGAGACTTCAGATACAGTATTAGGGGACCACTAAGGTCTATATAAAAGAGACTTCGGATACAGTATTAGGGGACCACTAAGGTCTATATAAAAGAGACTTCAGATACAGTATTAGGGGACCACTAAGGCCTATATAAAAGCATCCAAAGAGCACCATGTCATGGGACCTTTTAATGAACAGGGTTGTTCATTTGGAGGCGTCTGGGGGGACACGGGGCCCTAAGCAGTTGCTTAATTGGCCTATGCCTCCGCCTTGCTAGGTCTTTCTGACTGATTAGGAACAAACCTGCAGCTGTAGGTAAATGGGAGTTCACTGCATGTGTACTCCTGTATGTATTGTAGTAGTGGTGGGCACTGAATTGGCCCTCCAAAGGTTAATACCAGCCTAATACCTTCCTTTAACACCTCTGATCCAACACAGCCGCTAAGGATTACGCTATCCTTGCCTTGTCTTCTATCTTCCCTGCCTCCTCACTCATCCACAAATGATTTCTATTCCTTCTTACCTAAGGATGTATGCACAGCTTACTCATACGTCTTCTCCTTGCTGCCAGATGTAACCCTAAGGTGGCTTTCTTTCATCTGGAGAACACTAGAACGATGCTTACAGTAAATAATTGCACAGTGTGTGTTTGCAAGCAGTACACAGCAGCTAGTTTTCTCTGATTTTATTGATGTTTAATACTGCTATGAATCACTGCTGATGCATCTGTTTGACATTGAGAACACAGCTGAGGTTAACAGTAGTCTCAGTGCCAAAATAAAAGTGATAACTGATTTTGCATTAAGTGTGCAGGACAGGGTGAGGGGAACAAAAGGATACAGTGATGATACTTCGGGGACTCATCACACTAATTACATTTTGCATGCTGACTGGAGGTTGGAGAGCTGCATTCCCAGATGCCCCCCAATTTTGTTACAGCTTTTAGTTTATGCATATCTAGTTTATGCTGAGTTATGTGAACTCTGAATATAACCTGAGAGCATTAAAGGAAAACTTCTTTCTTAGTTTTAGCCATCATTGCTATCAGTAATAATAATAATAATAATAATAATAATAATAATAATAATAATAATAATAATAATAATCTGGGGACAAGACAAGACTTCTAAAAGGTATGGAGCCCGATGTGGGTTTCATGGTTAAAAAGTATGCATGCTGAAATCTGTGGAAATTAAAATACTTTCTTAATCAAAATGCATTCATAAGACCTCCAATACAGACTTGCAGAAAGAAAGGGTGGTGACTCAGATATTATTGACATATATTGTCACTACATTTTCAGCCAAGGTTGTCATCACACAAAACAATAGGTTTCATTTGACCCAGATATGCTGTACCTAGCTTGACAGACAAGAACTACATGTATGACTCTAGGGCATGTTTGGTGGATATGATGTGATACATTCAGCCTAGACCAACACTTATATTATCAAATCCAAATTGTTCTGTGGCTGGTCTGTCTTGGGTCACCCTTTTATGGTCATCAAGTATCCCTAACCATGCATCACTGGCGTTTTTTTTTATTTTGGTGCTGACTCACAGTAATACCTTCTACTTCACTAGACCCCAGATTCTCACTAAATATTTATTGGACCATGCCATACTAGTTGGAAACAGGGTTATGAACAAATATGTACACATCACTCCAATAATATAATTATATTGAATGGGCTGCTAAGGCCGGAAAGTGTAATTAGCACATAGAAATATGCACATTTCCATTCCTCACCTTTGATTTTCTGCCCCAGTAGAGGCTATAGAGTCATGACACAAACCCACTGCATACTTATTATTGACACGTGTGAGTCGTTGGCTTGAGATCTCCATTGACTTTGCATATTGAATATCATTATTGCAAGGATAATGACAATAAAAAAATCTGTGAATCTGTGAATGTTTCATTGCACATTATCCCCCCTTGGGAAAAATGAGACAATATGGTTATTTACCCTATCTGGGGATAACAGAACTTATTGGATGCAGTTCCATTCACCATAAAGTGTAATTAGACAATAATTACAGAGTGGTAATTACATTTGAGAGGAAACCCAGGGTCGATTCACAGCAGGAATGTTTCTGAAGAGGCCTCCTGCTGTCACTTTGCTGTGTGCGCAAATACACACAGACATGGAAAACTAACAATAGACATACACCTACATGATGTACACCATTACTGATTTATTCATAAAATGTCCCCTATTACAAACATAATCACACACACAGACATATCTGCATGCACACCCCACTCTCCAGAGTCTGTACTGATTCATTTTCCACACTGCTATCCCCGCACTAAATTTCCCTGAAGAAACAAACGACCATGCTATGGCAGTGGCGGCTGAGGCCAATGGTTAATTTTACAAGAGGTGACATTAAGTTCCTTATTAAGGAAATGAGACACTCAGTGTGAGTTTTAAACATGTGCATACTGCATTAAAAGGTAATTTTGTGTTTTTTCTTTCAACCTCGACCCTATTTTTGCATGTATTGGTGTCTTAGTGACTAATGTGAACAAAGAAATTTGAAATTGGTCCAGTATTGAGCGAGAACGCTGGGACCGGCAACCATAAACCGGGCTGTATTATAATCCTACATGGCAAATGTGCATTGTCAATTTCCGTTCACTAAAAGTGCTTTTTCTGCCGCTGACAGGCTCAGGTTATTATTCTAAGTGGCTGACAACATTATGGAAAGGATCCCTACAAAGACAGCCATTTTTGTTAAAGACTAAGATCTTTTGGTAACGCTTTACTTGACAGTACCGACATAACCATGACATGACACTGTCATAACTATGACATGACACTGTCATGAATGTGTCATAAACCTTATAAACAAGTCATAAACGTTTATGACTTCTGTCATTAAGTGTCATTCGGTTTTTGTCATGACAAGTTGACATTGTTGGGCTTGTCTTGATTATGACACTTTGACATTAATCAAAGTGATATTACCAGAAGTTGTCTTGGTCATGACAACTTGACATTAAATTTGTCTTGATTATGACACTTTGACATAAATCAAAGTGTCATTACCAGAAGTTGTCTTGGTCATGACAAGTTGACATTAAATTAGTTTGGGATGTCTTTGTAATGACAACTTGACATTAACCAGGATGACATTACCAGAGGATGTCTTTGTCATGACAACTTGACATAAACAGAAATTCACCTCTTTTTGTATTCATGACATTTTGACCTAATGATTATTATAATTAGATGTGCAAGTTTAGAGACCAATTCTAGCACTTTTTCAGATAGATGTCTGACAGGAAATTTCACAAAACTCTGTGTCATGACACTGTTATGACAGTGTAACTAATAAATATTTTGACCTCAAGAAGTGGTACCAATTGTATTTGTCATTAAGATATCATTGATAGGACTTGCTGTCATGACAACATTATGACAGTGTAACTAATACATATTTTGACCTCAAGTAAAGTGGTACCAATTGTATTTGTCATTAAGATATCATTGATAGGACTTGCTGTCATGACAACATTATGACAGTGTAACTAATACATATTTTGACCTCAAGTGGTACCAATTGTATTTGTCATTAAGATATCATGGATAAGACTTGCTGTCATGACAACATTATGACAGTGTAACTAATAAATATTTTGACCTCAAGTAAAGTGGTACCAATTGTATTTGTCATTAAGATATCATAGATAAGACTTGCTGTCATGACATCATTATGACAGTGTAACGAAAACATTCTTTGACCTCAAGTAAAGTGGTAACATTTTTATTTGTCATTAAGATATCATAGATAAGACTTGCTGTCATTACCACATTATGACAGTGTAACAAATACATTCTTTGACCTCAAGTAAAGTGGTAACATTTTTATTTGTCATTAAGATATCATAGATAAGACTTGCTGTAATTACCATATTATGACAGTGTAACAAATCATCTTTGACCTCAAGTAAAGTGGTGCCAATTGTATTTGTCATTAAGATATCATGTATAAAACTTCTGTTATGACAACATTACGACAGTGTACTAATAACATATTTTGACCCTCAAATAAAAGGCTTTTTTTTTTTGGTTAGTTTGTAATTTTGTCATTAAGATATCATGGATAAGATTTGTTGTCATGACAACATTATGACAGTGTAATACGAATATTTTGACCTCACATAAGTGATACCAATTGTATTTGTCATTAAGATATCATGGATAAGACTTTTTTTGACAATATTATGCATAATTTACCTAATAAAGTGGTAACATTTGCATTTTTCATTAAGATATCATAAAACTTGTGTTATTACCCACATTATGACAGTGTAACAAATATATTCTTTGACCTCCGTAAAGTGGTATTAATATACAAAATATGGCATACATATAGTTAAATAACTGGAAAATAAAGTGTACACACAAAGATTTTTTCTTGCTAATATGTTTTTCTTTGATGACAAGAATTCAGATATGTTCAATATTGGGGCCCATATGAGTTTGGTTTCTGTTTCTGTCCTTCCACCATGAAGAAAATCAATGGAAATTCACGTCTAGAGTCTCAGTCCTCTGGGAATCTCTAAACCCTGGAAGTCTCTGGGATGTGAAGAATGAGTGATTATAGTCATCCTCTTTGGACGGGCCTCCCCTGCAGTGCCTTTTCACTTCACTCCACCTAGATAAGGCCAAAAAATTTCTCTCAATTACTATTCAGTAATAAAGTCAATTGCTTAGGCTACAATGAAAAAAAATGAGGTCATATTTCAGTTAACCCTAATAAATATATTAACTTTTTTTTAAATATCTAACCTTCTATTCAGTTTGTACAACCGTTTTTTTTTTTGTATAATATATAAGATCCCTTTCATGTACCAAAAGCACATTTATATTAATAGGCAACCTTTATACAAACAATGCATTTCTAATTCAAGTTGTATGGAACCTTAGTAACATTAACATTATCCTAATAACTGCATAAGTTACATGTAAGTATCTCTCAAATTGTATTATTTTCCCCTAACTTAAGCTACAGTGTTGTAATCTAGAGGCATTAAGACTTGCTTGCTATTTATCCCCCCCTGTAACTGTAGAAAGAATGCAATAATGTGCCTCTTTAAGTTAAGCTACTTCACATACAAACACAGTGAAACTTAATTAAATACCATTTGTACTAACATTCATTCAACAAAATACCCACAGCTGGCAATAGTGTTGAAAAGCAACATTATACTTTCCATAACCAATAGATATAATCATTAGCCTTTTCACAGGTAAGTATGCGTTCGCTAGTCCTTTGTGCTCCAATTACCCTATTAGCATATGAATAAAGCACCTTAGCTAACCCGTTAGCGTAATGCTATTAGCATTATATACTGTCTATGATTAGCACCGAGTAGCATGGATGTTAGCTTAAACTTGGAGTGACTCACCATTTTGCTGCCTATAACTCGTGATGATAGCTAAGGCACAGCTCTCTTTCACTCTATTTACCAACAAGGTATAGCCAGTATTAGATAGTATTTAGTATGTAGAATTGATTTATTTCATACTGTTATTTTATCTTACTGAGTGAATAACGAGCGCATCCTCCCTATTTACCTGAAAGCTTGAAACACTTTGATGGGCTTGTAAATAAGCCAATGGGTGAACTTGGGTCCGTGAGCTGACCAATCAGATTTACGTCTCCTCACATCCCTTTAGCGCGTGTGCATCAGAATGTAGGAGGCTGCCATTATTCACTCAGTAAGATAAAAAAGAACGCCAATTAGTGAAATAAATCAATTCTACATACTAAATACTATCTAATACTGCCTATACCTTGTTGTAAACAGAGCAAAAGAGAGCTGTGCCTGAATCAGCTATCGTCACGGAGTTATAGGCAGTAAAATGGTGAGTCACTCCTTAACACTAGAGTTTGCTAGCATCCATGCTAATCGGTGCTAATAGCATTAAGCTAACGGGTTAGCTAAGGTGCTGTATTCATATGCCAATAGGGTAATTAGCCACAAAAGGCTAGCAGACTAGCTACTGCATATTGCCTGTGAAAAGGCTAATATAATGATTATATCTATTGGTTATGGAAAGTAATGCTGCTTTTCAAAACTATTGCTAGCTGTGGGTTTTTTGTTGAATGAATGTTAGTACAAATTGTGAGTTTAACTGTTTAACTGGAGTTTATGGTGAAGTAGCTAACTTAAAGAGGCTACTTTTTAGTGCATTCTTTCTACAGTTACAGGGAGGGATAAATAAGCACGCAAGTAATCTAGAGGCATTAAAATGCCTCTAGATTACAACACTGTAGCTTAAGTTATGGGAAAATAATACAATTTGAGAGATGTTTACATGCAATTTATGCAATTAAATTTAGGATAGTGTTAATATTACTAAGGTTCCATACAACTTGAATTAGAAATGCATTGTTTGTATAAAGGTTGCCTATTAATATAAATGTGCTTTTGGTACATGAAAGGGATTTATATACGTTTGATAACAAGAAGATTTAAGAATGGTTTGGTACAAACTGAATAGAGGTTTAGATATTTCAATAGGGGTTAACTGAAATATGACCTCATTTTATTTTCATTGTAGCCTAAGCAATTGATTTTATTACTGAATAGTAATTCAGAGAAATGTTTTGGCCTTATCTACAGGTGGAGGAGGTGAAAAGGCTACGCAGGGGAGGCCCAGTCCACAGAGGGATATTGAATCACATCGATTCTTCACATCCCAGAGACTTCCAGGGTTTAGTGATTCCCAGTTCAGTATCGAGACTCTGAACGTAGATGGATTTCCTTGATTCATTCTTCATGGTGGAAGCAAACCGGAAACCAAACTCATATGGGCCCCAATGTTGAACATCTCTGAACTCTTGTCATCAAAGAACAATTGAGCTCATAGAACTGAAAAGGGTTTCTTTTGTGTGCACACTTTATTTTTTCAGTTAGTTTATCTGTATGTATGCCATATTTCTGTGTATATTAATACCACTTTACTTGAGGTCAAAGAATATATTTGTTACACTGTCATAATGTGGTAATGACAGCAAGTCTTATCTATGATATCTTAATGACAAATACAAATGTTACCACTTTACTTGAGGTCAAAGAATGTTTTCGTTACACTGTCATAATGTTGTCATGACAGCAAGTCTTATCTATGATATCTTACTGACAAATACAATTGGCACCACTTAAGGTCAAAGAATGTATTCGTTACACTGTCATAATGTTGTCATGACAGCAAGTCTTATCTATGATATCTTACTGACAAATACAATTGGCACCACTTAAGGTCAAAGAATGTATTCGTTACACTGTCATAATGTTGTCATGACAGCAAGTCTTATCTATGATATCTCAATGACAAATACAATTGGTACCACTTTACTTGAGGTCAAAGAATGTTTTTGTTACACTGTCATAATGTTGTCATGACAGCAAGTCTTATCCATGATATCTTAATGACAAATACAATTGGTACCACTTTACTTGAGGTCAAAATATGTATTAGTTACACTGTCATAATGTTGTCATGACAGCAAGTCTTATCTATGATATCTTAATGACAAATACAATTGGTACCACTTTACTTGAGGTCAAAATATGTATTTGTTACACTGTCATAATATGGTAATGACAGCAAGTCTTATCTATGATATCTTAATGACAAATACAAATATTACCACTTTACTTGAGGTCAAAGAATGTTTTCGTTACACTGTCATAATGTTGTCATGACAGCAAGTCTTATCTATGATATCTTAATGACAAATACAATTGGCACCACTTTACTTGAGGTCAAAATATGTATTAGTTACACTGTCATAATGTGGTAATGACAGCAAGTCTTATCTATGATATCTTAATGACAAATATAATTGGTACCACTTTACTTGAGGTCAAAGAATGTTTTCATTACACTGTCATAATGTTGTCATGACAGCAAGTCTTATCTATGATATCTTAATGACAAATACAATTGGTACCACTTTACTTGAGGTCAAAATATTTATTAGTTACACTGTCATAATGTTGTCATGACAGCAAGTCTTATCCATGATATCTTAATGACAAATACAAATTGGTACCACTTTACTTGAGGTCAAAATATGTATTAGTTACACTGTCATAATGTTGTCATGACAGCAAGTCCTATCAATGATATCTTAATGACAAATACAATTGGTACCACTACTTGAGGTCAAAATATTTATTAGTTACACTGTCATAACAGTGTCATGACACCCAGTTTTGTGAAATTTCCTGTCAGACATCTATCTGAAAAAGTGCTAGAATTGGTCTCTAATCTTGCTCATCTAATTATAATAATCATTAGGTCAAAATGTCCGGAATACAAAAAGAGGTGAATTTCTGTTTATGTCAAGTTGTCATGACAAAGACATCCTCTGGTAATGTCATCCTGGTTAATGTCAAGTTGTCATTACAAAGACATCCCAAACTAATTTAATGTCAACTCGTTATGACACAAAGTACAACTTCAATTTAATGTCAAGTTGTCATGACCAAGACAACTTCTGGTAATATCACTTTGATTAATGTCAAGTTGTCATAAACAAGACAAGCCCAACAATGTCAACTTGTCATGACAAAAACCGAATGACACTTAAATGACAGAAGTCATAAACGTTTATGACTTGTTTATAAGGTTTATGACACATTCATGACAGTGTCATGTCATAGTTATGACAGTGTCATGTCATGGTTATGTCGGTACTGTCAAGTAAAGTGTTACCGATCTTTTTTGTTTAACCAGAAACAGCCACGATATCGCCATCGCCAAACTCACCAGATACCATTTAAATTAAAACAGTACTTTTACTGTGTATAGAGCCAGCATATTTTTTAATGTAAATATCAGTATTAATATTAAGGGCTTAATTTAACCAAACCAGACTAGTGATTGTTGGAACAGTGGAAAGACGAACCCAGACGGTTATGTTAAAGCTTTAGTGTGTAACTTTTTAACAGAAGCTCGAGTTAAGATAATTATCTTCTGAAGAGTCCATCATGTTTTTTAATCCTCCGTGTCCTCCTTGGCTACTAGCAACTGCGTGGAGGAGGGCTTGTGTCATCTGTATGCGCCGACAGTTTTGTTGTCATTACTTAGAATTCCTCATGGGGGAGACAGAAACTACACACTATAGCTATAAATAAAAACAATTTTACTCTTTAACAAAAAGGTCTATCTCTGGATGGATCCTTTCTATAATGTTGTCAGTGTCCGTGGCAAAACAGCACTTTTAGTGGACATAAATTGAAGGTGCACAATTGCTCAATAACATTACATTGTAGCTTGTTTTGCCTTGCTTAATACTGGACTAATTTCAAAGAATTGTGCCGACCCTCTCTCTCCTTGGTTGCTGTTTGGTTTGTTTTGCTGCACCATACAACGCTACACATACATTCTTTCACTCATGCACACACTGATCTTATTGAACTCACTGATTACACATCCCACTGTTAGTTTAATTGTATTTTTGCTTCATGATTTAAACTGAAAAATCATTTGTTAATTGGCTTTGTTGTGTGCATATCCCTTTTCTTTCATGGCCGTGCGGTCCGGTTTGTGACAATTGTGACTTAGACACAAAAAAGTGAAACCTGAAGTTACCCTTTCAGTGTACTGACAGCTCAGTTTGTACATACAATGCTTCTGACAGACGCTTTCTTCCTGCGCCGTGCATTATAATCAGATTCAAACAGACTTAAAACACATGCACACACGCCTCACCTTACTGAGGACCAAACCACAACACAGACCCGAACACAATCCCCTCCCTCTCTGCTTTCTCATTTACCTGCAGCTATCACTCAGTCTATCAGCACCTTCCATCCAACTACACCCCGTAGGCCGGACCCTCTCACGATCCGTGTTAAACACACACGTGTTATCCTCATCAGCCTATGTGTTATAAACCAGAGTAATCTCACATCTCTGGCTGCTCTTGCACCTTTTCAATTTCCTGGTAACCTAATCCTTTCTGTTTCTCCATACCTCATCATAGCCTGGGAGAAAGAAAAAGGGAGGAGGGGGGAGCGCAGGGAGAGAAGGGATAATACATTTTGCCTTTTGATATAACTTGGATTAGGGAAATGGCATACCCATGTGCATGCTGTGAGGCTGTAATCCATTATGAAGGCAAGTCAGTGTTGGATTGGTGGGAAAATAAACATTACACTGCTGTTACTGTAGTTTACTTAGTACCTTCTTAAAATTGTATGCATCGTCATTCATCATCATGCTATTAAGGCAACAATATCGATTATATTTGTTTTTGTTCTTCAGAAGAAGAATAAAATCATATAATCCCTGTAGCATTTAATTATCCTACATGGGATTATTGCTGTTCACATTTGAGTGTGTCATTAGACACATGCATACACGTTGTATTATTGTGTAACTAAATAATGTATGAATAAAAGTTTGGCAGCCTTTGACA
Source organism: Perca fluviatilis (assembly GCF_010015445.1). NCBI lineage: Eukaryota > Metazoa > Chordata > Actinopteri > Perciformes > Percidae > Perca > Perca fluviatilis. The sequence continues at coordinate 1,304,629 of NC_053123.1, read as the reverse complement.
CCTGAAGTTGCTCAACATCCTATACCCATTCTTCAGGGTTAAAATATCTAAATATTAATCAAGGAATCTCCGTGCATGTGTGTGTGTCTCCCGCATGTGCAGTACAGCAGCGGGGTCAGGGAGTTGCTACATCCCTAGTCTATATCCTTGATGTTCCACTTACGGGGTTGCAGGAAATTCCGCCTGATGCATGTATTTACCGTTTCCTTCCGCTTTCTTTTAAATTCTGTGAATTATTGAGGACTATTGTTGACTCCTCCTCAGATCTCTGCAGGGTAAATTAAGACAGCTAGCTAGAATATCTGTCCAATCTTAGTTTTCTCTGGCACGATTATTTTGCAGCGGCTCTGCAAATAATAGGAACCAAGCAATCGGCCCCTTCCGAACAGGCACACACCAAGTCTATACTGTGATTTTATTCCTCCATCTCTTCCTTAGGTTTCTTCCAATTTCTCTCCCTTAAAGTTGTTTGGGGGGGGAGTTTTACATTATCTGAATCTTTGCTCTATGGACAAAGGGTGTTGTATGCTGTACAGCTTGTAAAGCCCCTTGAGGCAAATTTGGGATTTGTAATATTGGGATGTATAAATTCAAAAGACTTATCTTATGTTCCTGTGTGCCAGTTTATGTGTGCATGTGGATGCTTTGTGTGTTTGCACAGGACTATCAGCAGGAATGGCTGGAGGTCTTTGCCCCTATCTATCCCCACTGAGCTACCAGCAGTTTCTCTCGCTGAGATTCTATTGATGGGTTTGTTAAATGGTGACACAGGTCACAGCACAACCAAAACAACAGCTTATAAAATGATGACTTTTAGTAGTGTCTTTGCCTTTCAGGATGATTTAGGACACTGAACAGGGAGCAACATGAATTTATTTGGAGACGTTTTGGTACTAGTCTACGTTTCAGTTTCTAAATGATGTGTTCTATTGGAAATGACAGCCCAGAACAGCTGACTCGACAGCCTCTAAATTCAGAAATGTTGCCTACATCAATCATTAAAACAGAACTTAAAACAAACTTGTAAAGTTTATGTTCATAGGGCTTCGATTGAAATTGAAGCTGGATATTTTTATGGCATTCCTTTATGGTCTGTGTCTATTTTGGTAACCTTTGTCAGTGCAGATATCACGATCCTGGTTTGCAGTTAGTCATAGCAGTCTTTTACAATACAGTATATCACATATTACGCCCCATTATGCCCCATCTACCCTAAAGAAGGCTTTTGGAAAGGCGATCCCTGTCCCTCTCACTTATGGCACTCCCTGAATAACCACTTCAAAACGCTCGTAAAGCAGCTAGCACGGATGGCTCTGGCCTCTATTGAAAACACATTGGCTCATAATCTATACTCGCTCATAATACAAAGGGATCCAACATCAGTTTCAAGGTCATACACCAATAAAATCAAAGACGGCAATTTGTCAAGAGTCTGAAGTGATTCCGTGCACAGGCCCTGACATCATCTGCAGTCCGTCCGAAACACAAGCGTCTACGCCGAGCCGAGGAACGGCGGTTGAGGCTCGGCTGTAATGTTCCTCATGCCAGATGTAAATCATAGATTTTCCCATTACAGATCGGCCTCTGATGTAGCTGCAGCTGCACATCCGGATGATGCCCGATCTGTCATCTTTCGGACGTGAATGGCTTACGAACGGCGCATATCATTGGAACCTGTCATTCGCCAAGGGGAACGTCCCTGAAAATAATGATTTGTTTAAAGGGGGTTAGTGGGTTAAGCAGGCAGGCAGGCATCTGCTGTCAATGAGCATTCACAAGCACCCGACACACGCACCCAATCCTCATTAACAAAGTGGTGCATGAGAGTGGGCTGATTTCATGGTGAAGTTATTGTACTGAGGAGGAGTTCTTTTGGCTGTGATGTCCCTCCAGGTGGCTTTCTCTGGCTTCCCGGGGCTTGAGCTGAATTCCCGGGCCTGCTGCCTGAAAGCCTTTTGTGTGCTCTATCAGGTGCAAAGCGGGAGCTCTTCTTTCTTCTTGACGGGTTTGATGATGCCCAGCAACTGTCATCTGTCAGCAACATCTGTGGGAAGCAGCTTGTTTTCAATGACTGTTGATTTTCTGGCCGTACCTGTCAGTCTGACTCGTAGAGGCTCATAACAGATGCTGTCGTACTTTTAAACTCATTAAGTGCATCCCACACTGTGTAGTGGTTGTCTTTCATTTGGAGTGACATTTTTGGTTTTTTGGTTAAATGCGGATGGATTGGATCCAAGTGTGTGAGTTGTAAGAAATCATTCAACGGGCAGAAATTTGTGCATTGGATTATCAAAACCTGCCAAATCAATGATGTCAGTTTGGATTTCTACATGAATATACTGTATGACATATGACTTAAATTTAAATTTGAATAGCTTACATGGTCAATGTTTGCATTAGTACTGCTTGCCTCACTTTAATGCACAAATAGTCAACAGCAGTGCCAAGCCGAATAGAACTCCATCTCAAATATTCATCCAAGGAAATTTTCCCTGATTGCAAAGAAATATCCAAACCTATCAGGGAGTTGGAATCGTTTCATGTTTAGCTTATGAATAAGTAGAGGCAGCTCTTTCCAAATCCAGCAAAAAGGGATGATAGATACACATGATAAGTATGTATGACTCCCATACCAATAACTCCTGAGTCGCGGAACAACCCCTGCAGCCCTGTGTAATCCCTTTGACGAATAGCTACAGTGCAAATCTTAACTGCAGCCATTCTTGATCCAACAGCCCTGTTCCAGGACCAATTGGCAGGGGCCATTAGGGGCATTCACATACATTTAGATCATCCCTCTGTTTGCATTACCCAGGCACAGATAATCTGTGTATACAGTGGGAAATTAGGGCAGAGCAGCCCTAGGCGCTGTCGAAAGAGACCTCCACATGTTCACTTCAAAGGGGCTGCGCCTGAGTGGAAGCAGGTGGGTCTTGTCCGGAGTCAGGCACAGGGTGGGCCAGGCTGGGCGGAGGAAGGAGGGCGGGATCCCTGCAGGCCAGGCTGTGTGTGGTGTAAAAGGGGGTCAGTGCATGTGTGTCGGTGCAGGGCGAAAACAGGCCGCCTTAAAAACTGATTAAATTCATTTTAGTTATTATTTGGTCAAGTACAAATATGTTTTCAAACTGTGTCACTGATGCAACGTGACATATTTGTCCTGGGAGAAGTCCTCTGGAAAATGTAATAGTTGCTTCAGGCTGCAATGTGTTTGAAACAGCAAAAAGAAAAAGTGGTAGCAATAGCAAACCATGTGTCCTACAAAATACAGTATGTCAATATAGAACTCATTTGCTTAGCCAGATAGAGATAGGTAGATAGATAGATAGATAGATAGATAGATAGATAGATAGATAGATAGATAGATAGATAGATAGATAGATAGATAGATAGATAGATAGATACTTTATTGATCCCCAAGGGGAAATTCAAGGTCCCAGTAGCTTAAAGACATCACACACAACATACACATACATCATAAACAGGATGATAAAATAACAAATAAAAAAAGACAAACAAACCCACATGAATAATATGGATAATAAAAGAAAAGATTCTAAATAAAAAAAAAAACACATGAATGTACTAAGGGATGTATAAGCATGAGACGCTTGCAGTGTCAGGGCAGGTAAGGTGCTCTATGGTAAGGTGCTCTATGTGTCATGGTGGTAGTGCAAATAAGTCCAATAGTGCAAGGAATGTAGACATAGTAATATAAAAACTACAGTATATAGCAGTGCAAGGATGACGTTTAAAAAAATAAATAATAAAAATAAAGAAAAGACAGGATTAAATAGGGAATAAAGTAGACAGTAGGATAGACACAAATCAACAGTTGAGTCAGCCAAGTCTGCTTTGGAGGATACCTAATTACTGCCTGAATAATGTCTGCAGGCAACGTTTCTCTTCCAACCCAGGGAGGTATCCTTGCTGTATACCACAGAGGAGTCATACAGTAGGTTTCTCACCAGCAAATTTAAGGAAAGAGATGTCACAGATGTCGCCCACACAGTGTGAGCGACATCTGATTTCTTAGACGTACAGAAATACCACAACAATTATCACTTAGAAGAAAAGTGGCCAATGAAAAAATAAATCTGCCATGTGGAATAAGAACGTAAATGAGAAATGTCATAGCATTCCATCTGAAAGACACAAGATTTAATATATTTACGTGTGTGTGTGTGTGTGTGGCCAGACTTAAACCCACCACCTGTGTGTGTGCAGGTTTCCTCTGATGGTGCAGGACTGTGTCTGTTTGTGTGTTTTCCTTGAGGTTAAATGCTTTGTTTCCCCTCTAATGGCTCCCTCGTTTGGTCCAGCGGAAGAAGGGGAGAAGGGGTTATTGTGTGAGCCATTTGTCACCGCCTGTCTGAGTTGCTAGGTCCTCGCTGACACCATAAATACTTGATAATAGTTCATCTGGAGAAAAGCTGTTCCTTACACTCCTTTTTTCCTGCCCTGACCTCATGCGGGCCTCTTTCTTGGGTCTCTTGTGTGACTGCACTGGCTCTATGGGAGCAGTAAATGTATGTTTATGCTACAGGTGCTGTACACCCTGCATGTTGAGGTATAGCACTACATTTCCAAGCATTGCTTATGGGAATTGTGTCCATGACCTTGCTGGTATGGTCTTTACAGATGATAAATACATTTATTTTCCTCTGCCATTTGAAAATATAAATTGCTAAAACATAATTACAGCACTTTTTAACCATACATTTACCACAGTGAAATGAGGCCAGTACTGACAGTATTGGTGGCCTCTCTAATAGCACAAAAAAAATACTCCTTAATGCACAGCAAAAGTGAGGGCAGCAATACTTATGTTTTCATACATTGTTGGTGCACCAACAAGTTTCTGCACAATAAAATGTGAAAGAATGTGTTTCATCAACTAACTTTCATGTGAACAAATACACCATTATGACATAATTAATGGAGCATCAGTAACTCTAATCAATCCTGACATTTCAATGCTGCTGAAACATCTTCCATGCATATTTATCTGCATATTATATATTTATCTGAATATATGAATTTGTGTCTTTAGATTCATGTGTACTGCGTGCGATCAGCCACTATGGGGATATAGAAGCATATGATAATGAGAAGCAGATAGAAGAAGCACAAGCAGGTACTGCAACATCCATGTGTTCAGAAGCTCTTGTGTCAGTCAGCCTGTATGGCATCTTTTCTTTAATCCACCTCAGCCAAGCGCAGTAACTTTCCAAAAAAATGCATTTTGAAACAAAAAATGCAACAAAAAAGACATAAGTTTAAAATATGCTACATAGCCTCCGGGCATGGCTGACAGAACTGTGACAGGCCCAACTGCGACAGTTGAAGCACATTGATTGATGAGCTTCATGTGAAGGCCCCACAATGGTTTTCATGTGTCTGCAAACAGCTGCTTTTAGCATTTGCAAACACATGCCTGAAAGAGTCCACATACATAATGCAGGAAGTGAGCGTTCGCACATTGTCTCCTCTGTCAACACGCCTCTGAGCTAACAGGTTTCTGATTAGCAGGTGACCTTTTTACTGTGCGCTTACAGAGGATGTTCACAACATCAGTGTAATATAGAGTTTCTTCGAGAGACAGGCAAACAACCCGCTTCTGCATTCCAGCATTTTAACAACACACACACACACACAAACTCACACACACACACACACACACACACACACACACACACACACACACACACACACATTGTTACCACAAAGCAACGTGTTCTCAATACCAACTTTGTCAGTGGTTCTCAGCGTCAGATACCATCACAAAAAAAGCAGCTCGACCGCAGCGCTGTAAAATGATGTAGTATTAAGAGCAACAACGGTAGTGAGTAGTATGAAAAACCAAATATCCACATGATGAGGATGGTTGGGGGGGGTGGATGGGTCAAACAACACAGGACTTTCACCCCGGAGATCGGGGTTAGTGTCCCATACTTGTACCCCGTGTCACTAAAAACATACATTTTATAACCCCACCCACCATCTTTTCCTAAACCTAACTGTCCCGTTCTTCTGACGCATGTCACTTAAGTGTACGTTCCGACCCAGTTACAAAAAGTGACGCCAAGAGTCCTGACCAAGCTACATATGACGCTAAAGGAGACTTTTTGCCTCAGTAACAAACGCCAAAGGCCCCTGACAACAACTTCTCAGAGGCAGCACAGATCACAAGGATGGAAGATTCTTCCCATCTCTGTGCTTTACTGTTGGAGCATTTCCAAAACAGTCACCATGAAAAAAAAGAAGGAAAAAAAAAACCTCACACTTACACTTTCCTTATGGCTGTATGTCATGAGCAATATTTTGAATTATGGTGTTTCCACAAACCTCCATGCTCCAGCTCTGCTGCCAAAACTTTGTCTCATTTAATTACATGTACATTAAACGTAGAGTGTACAGAGTACACTGTGGAGTACACCTCTGCAGCTAACCTCTGTTGACATGTACCATTATCACACGTCTGTGGGGACATATTGAGCAAAGAGCAACCCCACTGTTCTCGCCGCTCTTTGGCTTGTCTTATGATCACAGCCACAGAATCAAAAACTTTTTTTTTTATGGTCTGACTAAAGCTATAATGTGTATCCCTGTTGTGCTCTGTGCTCGCAAGGTTTCAACCCAGGGGCACTAAGGTACGGGGAAATATTTATTCTCTCTTCAGCAGAGGGGCTGTAACTTACAGTGGGGAGGTTAATTTCACATACTGGAAGTCCATTCTCAGCCTAGCCTGATCTCCCCTGGCAGATTTCTCACTCCGTCTTCTCCTGTCTACCTTGGTAAGAGTGAGAGTAGTGCTCTCACTCGTGGGGTTAGGGTTTATATGCATACCTTAATAATTTTCCTCAGCTGAGCGTGACGTCTGTGTCCTTTTCCCTGCGACATGATTTAAATCACTGCAGCCATTTCTTTTTTCTTTGCTGTTTGTGTCTATGGATGAGTGTGAGGGCATTCTTTTGTTTGTGCATGGTTTTATGTCTGGGTAAGGAGCTACTAGCCTGGTCCTAGACCCCTGAATCGCCATGCACATCCCCTGCTTTATTTAGGGTTCTTGTGTGACTGAAATAGTGCTTGTGTTGTGTTCATTGATGGACGTTTTGCTGATTGGAAAAATAACTGAGCCAACAGAGTGATGTGACTGAATTGCCATGTTTCACTTCATCCATTAAGTCCGACGTTGTGTTCATTTGATCTGTTTTGCGTTTAAGTGGGATGTTATTTTGTGTTGTTTTGCCCTAATTAAATATTTGCAAGTGACTGATCCATCCCGCCGACATTATTTATAACTGGCATCGAAGCTGTAGTAGTTGAAATATGCCGTTAACATTTTTTCACAATGCTCAAAGAAATTGCCAATTTTCAAATTGACTCACATCAACCTTCATCCCCGAACCAATCTCATACACACTTTCTTCCATGCCATTTTTTGGCTCTGGCACAAAGAAGATGAAATCCCCATTTTCATGCTCATGCCATATCGTTCCGAAAACACGTCGCTCTAGGCTGATAGCAGAGACATCGTCAACCTATGACAGCTGCAAAGATCCCACCTACAAAGGTCTGATTGGTGGATTGCTTCTCCAATGACAGGACACAGCTGCCAATGAGCACAACATTCATCTTAAATCAGATGTTTAGAAACAAGCTAGAGTCCATAAGATTAAGAATTTGAATGGCATGTTGCTAGGTCAGAGCCATAAGAATAGCAACACTAAAACACAAAAATGGCCACAAACATTGTAGTCTGTATCCACGATGTTCCACTTCCAGGATTGCTCGGGTGTCACCGGAATTTTCGCCGGATGTCTTTCATTTCAGCCGGATGTCCGTCCCCTTCCTCTTTCTTTGTGTTGGTGTTCTAACCTCCAGTAGATTTGTGAGGACTATGGTTAACTGCTCCTCAGATCTCTGCAGGGTAAATCCAGACAGCTAGCTAGACTATCTGTCCAATCTGAGTTTTCTCTCGCACAACTAAAACAACCTTTAAACGTACACGTTCCACCATAACAAGTTCCTTTCTGAGGCTGTTTAGCAGAGGCACCATTGCTCCGTCCGGTGCTTAGCACCCGCCATGATGATTGTGATTGGTTTAAAGAAATGCCAATAAACTAGAGCATGTTTTTCTCCCATCCCGGAATGCTGTGTGGACTAGCCAGACCCTCCTCCGCAGCTCTGTGGATGAAGGTCTGGCAATGCGAGACTACAAAAATTGTGACAAGCACAGATGACAGCGGCACAGATGACAGCGGCACAGATGACAGCGGCACATCTGTTATTATAAGTTGATAGACAGATGTAACATCTCTTAAATCTGCATAGTTCGGAGCAACATTAGCATTCAGTGGCAGCCATGTTTCTGTCCACCTGATGAATATTATTTAAATATTCTCGCTCTTTTAGCTCTGCTTTGGTCTCCACCAGCTCCTAAGGGAAATATCTAGAATATCTAGATGCTCTATATGTTCACCAGCTAGTCTCTGTCTGCTGTTTGCTGCTGAGCACGTGCTGTACAGTTCAGTGGGTTTCTAGAGTTTTTCCCTGTAGTTGCAACAGCTGGAAACGGAAAAGGATGATGACAATTTTGGAGTATAAACCCACACATTACCTATTTTCATTTATATATTTGATTACAATGTTGCATGTTACACAGCTCTGTTTACACTTTATGCTGGTAGATCATTACTAGGCTAATGTGTGCACATTTTTGTTTTTATTGCACATGTGTTTTGACAATGTAAAGCCCCTTTGAATTGAATTGAGATCATCTGTTTCTCTGTAAAGGGGCAAAGAGAGAGATAATTAGCAGAATCAGGCTCCTTAGATTTAATTGTGGTCACCATTACATATTTTCTTGCCTTTGTTTTGGTAGTTGTGGTGTTTGGTGTAGCGTCATTGTCTACATTTACCTGGTAGCAGCATTTTAGTCAAGTTACCAACTGTGGACTCCGAGTCAAGTCTTAAGTCCCCAGCATTCAAGTCTGAGTCCAAATCACAAAAGAAGACTCCTAGTTGAGTCCGAGTCCAGTCACCACTACCTGAGTTTGAGTCAGAGTCGAATCATGAGTTTACGGAGGCGGACACAAGTCCAGGATTTGACTACTCCATCACTGCCTATTACACATAAGAGTAATCAGAAACTTCATCCCAACTTCCGAGTCCTATTTCATGAATGCTTGAGTACAATTTCATAAATCTTCGAGTCCAAATCCAAGTCATCGATGCAAGAGTCCAAGTCGAGTCACGAGTCCAGAGAATAGCGACTTGAGTACTCCATCACTGCCTGGCATTCCTTTCACAAACGTGTCGATGCTTTGCTAGCAGTTCAGCAGAACCATGCATTATTCATAAATGTTCAGCATCTCCATGCCCCCCCTTGATATAACTCTGGGTCCCCCATAGGGGGTGCACACCCCAGTTTAGGAACCACTGAATTAGTGGAAAGACGCTAAATTGCTTCATTCCACAAAGAAATCCGATCAATTATTACTAAAAGAGAATGTAGATTATTGCTGCTTTAAGTTAGCACTAACCTCTTCTGTGCTGACTAAAAATGACGTTGACAGGATGGATACGTCAGTTATCACGGGGAAGCTCTAGCTCAGGTTTTTATTGTAGGAATGTTGGTTTATTCCACAGCTCCTTCTGTCCACATAACAAAGTGTCCTTGAGCAAGGCAAGGCAGCTTTATTTATATAGCACATTTCAGCAACAGGGCAATTCAAAGTGCTTTACATAAAACATGAAAGAGCAGTTATAAAACAATTGAAAACAATTTAAAAGACAAGAATACATTTTACAGTGCAGTATAAGAATGTAAAGAACTGAGAGATAAAATACGCTAATAAAGAACAGTTAAAACAGTTAAACATATAAAAGCAGATAAAATAGGTTAATTAAAGAAAGGACCAATATGTCAGACATCTCAAGCAGTTCGGTCCATATCTCTGGTTCATCTCACCAACAATGGGTCCAGATGCTTCACATGGAGGATACATTCCCCATAGTTACAGAAGCTTTAGTTCTTTTTCAATGCAGTCGTCACCACAAGGCTTAGTTCTTTTCTTCAGCAAACCTTGCAAAACCCGGTCTTTAATAGTCAGGAAACGTGCTAGTTTCGTAGACTATTTTGTTCTTAATTTAATAGTTTCTCAGACTATTTTTGTTCAATTGTAATTGTTTTGGTCTTCAGACCCTTTTGTTAGTTATCAAACTAACTTTGTTGACAGTCCACAGCCTGTCTCTTTTGTAATCTATTGTCACACCCGTATCAAAGAAATAATCAGAAATATGTCAGTTTCTGCAAAATGTCACTGGAATAATCATAAATTCAATTCTATTAATTGATCTAACTAGAACCCCAAATAACTGAGAGATAAAACATGTGAATAAAAGTTACAGTGCAGTAAAACAAATTAAACATTAAAGAGCAGTTATATAATGTCATACAGTGTCAACTTCAGTATAAAAAAAAGATACGTATTTAAAGAAAGAGCAGTTAAAACAGATAAACATATAAAAGCAGATAAAATAGTTTATTTAAAGAAAGGCAAGATCAAAAAGATAGGTCTTCAGCCTTGATTTAAAAGAACTGAGAGTTGCAGCAAACCTGCAGTTTTCTGGGAGTTTGTTCCAGATATGTGGAGCATAAAAACTGAACCCTGCTTCCCCCTGTTTTGTTCTGACTCTGGGGACATCAAGTAGACCTGTCCCAGATGACCTGAGAGGTATGGGTGGCTCATAGTGTAGTAGCAGATCAGAAATGTATTTTGGCCATAAACCGTTTAATGATTTATAAACCAGCAAAAGTATTTTTAAATCAATTCTTTGAGGCACTGGAAGCCAGTGTAGAGACTTCAGTACTGGAGTGATGTGATCCACTTTCCTGGTTTTAGTGAGGACTCGGGCAGCAGCGTTCTGAATCAGCTGCAGCTGTCTGATTGATTTTTTTAGGGAGATTTGTAAAGACACCGTTACAGTAGTCAAGTCTACTGAAGATAAAAGCATGGACAAGTTTTTCCAAATCCTTCTGAGACATAAATCCTTTAACCCTTGATATATGTTTAAGGTGATAATAGGCTGATTGTCTTAATGTGGCTTTTAAAATTCAGGTCTGAGTCAATGACTACAACAAGATTTCTGGTTTTGTCTGTTGTTTTTAACATTGTCGTTTGAAGCTGAGCGCTGATTTTTAAACGTTCCTCTTTAGCTCCAAAAACAACCACCTCAGTTTTTTCTTCATTTAATTTAAGAAAGTTCTGGCACATCCAGTCGTTAATTTGTTCAATGCACTTATTCAGTTGTTGTATTGGGCTATAGTTCCCTGGCGATAAGGTTATGTAAATTTGTGTGTCATCCGCATAACTATGGTAACTTATTTTGTTGTTTTCCATAATCTGAGCCAGTGGAAGCATGTAGATGTTGAACAGAAGAGGCCCCAGAACAGAGCCTTGGGGAACTCTGCACGTCATATTTGTATGCTCAGATGTATAATTACCTATAGACACAAAGTATTCCCTATTCTTTAAATAGGATTCAAACCACTTTAGTACTGAGCCAGAAAGACCAACCCAGTTTTTCAATCGGTCAAGTAATATGTCATGGTCGACTGTATCAAATGCAGCACTGAGATCAAGTAATACTAAGACTGTAGTTTTGCCAGTATCTGTGTTTAAGTGGATGTAATTAAAGACTTTAAAGGGGTGATAGAATGCAAAACCGATTTTACCCTGTCATAGTTGAATAACAACAGTTCGGTGGGTAAATAGGACATACATAGAAGCTCAAAATCCCATTGACACCCCTTTACTATGAAAATCTCATTTTTTGAAACTGCCGCTGAAAACGGGCGAATCCCAACAAAGCTGGAAGTTGACGTCAACCTCCCAAAAACCGGAACCTTTGTCACAGCCATGGGTGTATTAAGAGAACGGTCACGCCCCAACATTTACATAGGCTACACAACACATTCTCACACCCAACTCGTAAAATAAGGACGTTCGGTCAGGAGCCTTTCTCGTTCTTATTTGACGTTAAAAGTTTCCTTTAGCGTCTCATGTAAACGTGCTTGGTCGCCACTATTGCCGTCCCTTTTTCGGAGAAAAACAACGGGGAAAGGACGCCTCAAAAGCCGGGAAACACACCGCGGGTGAAGCGCGACAATAACGGAATCGCGGAGGTTAGGTTTAGGAGAAAAACAACGGGGACGGGACGCCTCAAAAGCCGGGAAACACACGCCGTAGACGAGGGAAACAAAAGAAAAACAACGGGAAAAGGACGCCTGAAAAGCCGGGAAAACAAAACGCCACACGCGGGGCGCGAACCCGAGTCTCCTGAGTGAGAGTCCAGTGTTTTACCCATCCACCACCCCAACCACCATCCTTACACAGCAATTTCCCATTACATACCACTCGCTAAGTCTCATCCAACTGCGGCTCTCCCCAGTACTTTACACAAATACGCCGAAGGGTGCCTTTTTCGTCGCATCAGACGCTGAAGGACACTGACCAAACGTACTTATTTTACGAGTTCGGAATGAGAACGGGTTGAGGCTACACAACTGACCTGAGATCAGGTAGTTTTCTGAATCTAGCTAGGTCACGCAGATCTCTGCTATTCCATTACAAAATTCACTTCTGAAATTTTTTATGCGAGAAATCAACCATATAAAGCTCAAATATGGGCCGCTTTACGAAAATGGATGGCTAATTGCAAATTTTCTCCGACTGTGTGTCGGAGTTTAGTGCCGGTGTTGGTGCTGCCTGGGTTGCTACATCGCCGCCCTGACCGCAGTGTCAGCGAGCTTGTTACCGCAGCCCGCAGGTTCCAGTTAATCTTGCCTTTCCAGTTATAATGGGTATGTGTGTTGAGTTATTTAAACAAACAATCGGGGAAATAAACGCCTCTTGATAGAGCCGCAGTGAGATGGAGTCCATCAATGAGAGCTAGCTAGCCTCCTCCTAACTCTGACATTCACAAAAATACATTCAATTGAAATCCGAAATCGGACCTGTAATATTCATGCCGTGACGAAATTCAAACTGTAAATATACTTTAGTTATGCGAAAGTGAGCAAGCTGCGATATTTCCCCATTGTAATGAATGGGACATATAGCAAGCAGCTGCTCGTCCTACAAAGACGCCTCGCGTTCATAAAAATGCCTTAAAATCAAATCGGACACAACGGTTAGCTTTATAAGACATTGGGGAATGATGTTATATAAGTGGTGCGGACGAAATTCAAACTGTAAATATAATTTAGTTATGGCGAAAGTGTAGCTAGCTAGCTGCGGTATTTCCCCATTGTAATGAATGGGACATATAGCAAGCAGCTGCTGGTCCTACAAAGACGCCTCGCGTTCATAAAAATGCCTTAAAATCAAATTGCACACAACGTTTAGCTTTATAAGACATTGGGGAATGATGTTATATAAGTGGCGTGACGAAATTCAAACCGTAAATATATTAGAGTTATGCCGGCAGCTGGCCGCGGAGCCCCGTAGTGCAGTATCCACAAAGGGTGACTTTGCCCTGGGTATGGAGCCCAGCAGGCTGCCGCTTTCTCGTCAGACTGTGTGGAGCTCCTAAAGTCCGACACGTCTTACCAAATTTGCAATTAGCCATAAATTTTTGTAAAACGGCCCATATTTGAGCTTAAAAAAGTCTCAGAAGTGAATTTGGTAATGAAACATTGCAGTGTCTGGAATATGAGATTCTGTCGCTTCTTTAATGTATGTGTATTGGGGATTCGCTCAACCAATCAGCGCGCGTCTCTAATGTGTGCGTATGGCAAGTCACTCAACCAATCAGCGCGCAGCTCATCTAAATATTCATGACCATACCATATTTGGAAGAAAAGCTCTTGTTACAAATAGGGCCAAAACACAGGGATGCATAAGGGCCAATAAAATATCAACCAGGCCATTTTCAGCCCAACCAATGTTACATACCCCATTAGGAGACCATAAGGAACAATGTGAAATACCCTATATAATCATTCTATCACCCCTTTAACAAGAGCCGTCTCAGTGCTGTGGTCGAAAACCTGACTGGAAGGCATCAAAACTGTTGTTTAGTGATAAGAAAAGGTTGAGTTGTTGAAAAAACGCTTTTTTTATGATTTTACTTAAAAATGGAAAGTTTGATATCGGCCTATAGTTGCTCATTAGTGACGTGTCTAGATTGTTCTTTTTTAGGAGTGGCTTGATGACTGCAGTTTTCAGATGTGTTTACAATCTGTAGAAGATCAGAAGCCAAACAATTCAAAACATTTTTGAAAACACCCGTTGGTAGAATCCCAAGGCAACAGGAGGAGGTTTTCAGATGTTGTATAATGTCCTCCAGGTTTTTAAGGTTGATCGTATGAAATTGTGTCATGTTGGAATTTGTTTTTCGTGCACACTGTGACAACACACATCCTGTACTTGATATGGAGGCACTGACTGTTTGTCTAATTTTCTGAATTTTGTCTGTGAAGAAGGAGGCAAAGTCGTTGCAAGCCTCGGTAGACAACAGTTCAGATGCTACCGGTACTGGAGGGTTAGTTAATCTATCAACAGTAGCAAACAAAGCACGTGAATTATTATTGTTTCTGGCGATAATGTCAGAGAAAAAGGATCGCCTTGCATTCCTTAGTTCCAGATTATAAATGCGAAGTCTCTCTTTATAAGTGTTATAATGGACCTGGAGATTAGTTTTTCGCCAACTGCATTCAGCTTTTCGACACTCTCTTTTTTCTGTTCTCACACCTATAAAATTTCTCCATGGAGATCTTTTCTTACCAGAGACAGCTTTGACCTTATTGGCAGCAATGGCATCAATAACATTCGTAATTTTACAGTTGAAATTATCTACCAGCTCAGTGACTGAGGCCCCAGTGAGGGTGGGTGTAGAGGAGAAAAGCTGAATGAATGATTCACTGGTGTTTTCAGTGATATACCGTTTTCTGATTAACTTTGTTTGAACACTTTTGGGCACCGAGATAGTGCCGTTAAAGAAAACACAGGAATGATCAGAGAGAGCAACATCAGTCATCACAACCTTGGACATGTTTAGACCCTTGGAGAGCAAGACATTAAATCCCAAATTGGTCCCAATGTATGTTAGAGAAATACATATACACTGGAAGCACTAAACAGTAAATTGCTCCCAATATGTATGTAAGTCCCTTTGGACAGCATCTGCCAAGTCAATGGAAAATAACTCCCGCTACCAAACTGAAATCAGCTAACATTACCCCCCGATGTCAGACAGAGTAATGGAGTGAAAAGTGAAATCTGATTACCAGGCTTTAGAGCCACAGAGAAGAAACATGTCAGCGCTCACTGTGCCTTAACGGCTTTCTGCCTGCCTTTGTAAACTGATGAAATATTCAGGAGACAAAGGTAGGTCATGGTGTCACTGGAGTTCAAGGTAGAAACCACAATGCCTTCTGGGAAACTCCCCTAGATGATATGATGAGCTGAGGGAGCGTGCAGCCCCAGATGGGAGGAGTTTAACACATCTATAAACCTGAATTTATTCAGTCGGTGCCACAGCGAAAAAGGACAAAAAAATAGTCTTCTAAATACTTGTGCTCTTTAAATGTTCTGATATTTGCACAGTGGACCCATTCGTCACTCCAGAGACGTTCAAAAGTAAAGAATTGCGTGCACGTAGCATTTGACCCCAGTCTGGAAGATAGATTTCTATGGCAGCTGATGGAAAAGGCTGATCTTTATAAACTCCCCTGCCACACTGTGGCATTTACTCAGCATCGACACTTGATCTTCATAATGTGTCTATGATGAGGTCACAGCCACGTCTGGCAGATGTGTGTGTCTGCTGCATCGCACGCTGGAAGCACAAAGCGCACGTGTTGTACTGCTTGTCACAGCACATTTGAGACTCCCACTGAAGACGCGATGCGGTGTAGCTCCACATTAAGGCTGCACAACAGCCGAGGCCCTCTGAAACAGCCGGGTACTACTACTATATAAACATGCATTAGCTCACGAATATCCGTAGTGGTTTCATCTGGAGTGACCTCCGCAAGCTCCTGGCCCAGTGGTTGTGTTCTGGTTTCAGAATAATAAAGACAATTGGAAAGCAATTAGATACAAAACAGGATGTAAAAAAAGCAACAAAAACGTAAAAAAAAAAAAAAGGCTAAGAAAGCAATTAAGGAAATGTTGAAAAAAACGTTGAAGAACGTTTTAGGCATTCTCTGATGAAATGGCTTAAAAAAATGGACCGGCTCCGCCCCTGTCCTGGCCTGAGATCCTCTGCAGGATTTGTTAGATACAGGAAGCCAGGAGATGGTGTTTCACTAAGGTGAAGTGTATAGGAGACGGTTATCTAACCTTTTTTTTCTCACACGCTTCCGTGGAGAATGATTCTCTCATCCAAGGAACAAAGTAAAATAGAGTTCACAGCTCTTTCTATGATGATAGATAGCAAGAACCCCACAAAGGAGTATTGAAGGTGTTCCCTGTATTGCTGCACTGTGTTTCATCATTTCTGACATGTCACGGGATCACCACAGTAGTCTGGTACCTTCTTTGACTACATGAATGACTACAGTATTCAGTGTGCATGAGCTTAAACTGATCCCAGGACTTAACTCACATAAAAGGTGGCAAAGTCAAATGTGCTAAACCATAATTTAACAAGGGATTTTACACAGCAGAGGATTTAGTGTTGAGTGTTTCTGTCTATGATCTGTTGTGATCACCAGCTCACTTAATATAATCATATATCAATATAATCATCAAACTCTGTGACTGTGCTGTCACATACTCTAGCTTTATGTCAGTGTAGAGACACATCAATTACCACCTATATTTACGTTTATAGTGGCGGCGCCCTCTAATGGCCGTAGTAGTTCTGACGGCAGTAAAGCAGGAAGTAAGGTAGTCTATATCAACAACGTTCTACTTGTGGGATTGCTCCGGTGCCGCTGGAAATTCTGCCGGCTGTCCTTTTCAGCCAGATGTCCGTCCCCTTCCTCTTTCTTTGTGTTGGCGTTCTAACCTCTGGTGGATTTGTGAGGACTATGGTTAACTGCTCCTCAGATCTCTGCAGGGTAAATCCAGACAGCTAGCTATCTGTCCAATCGGAGTTTTCTGTTGCACGACTAAAACTACTTTTGAACTCCTTCCCGAGGCTGTTTAGCAGAGGCGCCGTTGCTCCGTGCGGCTCTCGGCGCCGGCCAAGATGATTGTGATTGGTTTAAAGAAATGCCAATAAACCAGAGCATGTTTTTCTCCCATCCCGGAATGCTGTGTGGACTAGCCAGACCTTCCTTCGCAGCGCTGTGGAGGAAGGTCTCGCAATGCGAGACTAGCGTGTGATGTACTTAGACAGCTGCTCATTAGGCAGTCAGCTCCTGCACTGCGCCTGGCACTCCAGACCCACACTCTGCCAGGGAAGGAGAGCTCAGAAGTGAAGGTTTCTATGAGATCACTAAGGTCAGAGAGAGGTTTTAACAAAGAAATAAAGTTTAGTTGCAGTCTGCAGTGATTTTACTGTTCAATTATTGCCAAGTTCAATTTCAAGTTAAATGAACTCAAACCACAACTCCCTTGCCACTATTATGTTTGTGTTACAGAAATCAGATGTGTTCATTAATACATGCCTATTTGTTTTGTTTTGTTTCTAATAATCATTTAGTTGTATACAAACCTATATTTACACACCGTTATTTCCCATTTTTTTGGTATCAATAAAAATCTATCTATTTCTCTTGTGGCTCGTTCAAAATGTTATTTTAACTTATGTGTATGCCTGGCATTTCCCCAAAAAACTGTCCCTCTGTGAAACTGGACAGTAAGTCTGGAAGAAAAGTTGATTTAAGTTTCTTTTTGCTTTCTATTGTCCTTTTTACTGGCTACCACTCAATATATTGTTAAGTAAGACTGAGGCTGGTTATTCACATAAAAAACATACTTTATCAGGATAAACTTCAAATACTTGAACACTAACTAATTCGTAAAGTAATAGTAGTAGTAACACACACTACTTGTATTGATTCTGCATAAAGCCATACAACTCCCACAATACTTGTGTGATGAGGCTTTATGGCAGCAGACCATGCCAACTCCATTACTCAGGAGAACCTAAATAACAGTAGACTGTGCTGCATTTATGATAGCAACGATTATTCACACACACAAAAAAAGACTTGAAAACCTCTCAACAGCTCTTCACCTACATGTAGTGTATTCTCAAGCTACTGGGGATGAGGGTTACTTATAATAATAACAGTAATACTAATTGAACTACAACAAAATATTGTCCTGAGTTAGCTGAAGTGCACCAATCAGCGTTCAGTGAGGAACTACTGGAAGCTGCATGTTTAGTTGCATGTGTGCCGGCTGCGACTGTTTGTTCAAAACAACGGTGGCTGACGTGATAGACTGATGGTTCATCCAATCACCCGGCAGGTATTTTTTTGAAAGTTCCCATCCTTTCCCAAACAGTTTCAGGGGGGCACAGTGTCAGACTTTGAAGACTGTGACTAAGGCTATTTTGGTCTTTTGCGGGGTTATTAAATTCACTACAGAGGTTTGTGTGGATGCAGAGACGAAGCCAGGACTGGCGGGACTGCGTTGTGAATAGTTTCACAGAGACCTCCCTCTCCCTCCATTGACTTGCTCCATCACTGTTCTAGATTTTGTAGGCCTAGTCAAGTTTTTAATTTTACTGTCTGTTTCTAGGGATAACTCGCGCATAATTGTGACAAATGTTGATGTAGATTGACGTAAAAGTCTCATCAAATCCACCTTGGTTGTTCACACTGCGGCCACATTGTAAAAATGCAGACCTGGGTCTGATTCAGGACCACATATGGAAGAGGTCCAAATCTGATTTGAAAAAATCTGATCTGGGCAAAATTTGAGTGGTCACACTACTTCTGAAGAAGTCTGACCTGGTCACTTGACCCCCAAAAAATCTGATTTGGGCCACTTTTGACTGCAGTCTGAATGTAGCCTTTAACAGGGGGTCCTCCGAGTTACTGCAGGGGGCCCACCAAGTTATTGTTAATTTTTTAGAAAGTTGTCTTAATATGAAACATTATTAGCAAATACAAATCAGCCTATTTTTGAAAAAACTTTCATTATAGGCTTACTTGCCTATAGGTAAGGTAGTCACTAAGGCCACCCACAGATACAGAGAATCCTAAGGATTCACTGTGCCAACATTAAAACATGACTAAAATGCTAAAACTAAAATGCACTAAAAAGGTATGCATAAAGGCTTTATGTATGCATATGTAGTAGGGGGTCCCTGCTCTGTCTCTCTTTCAAGTGAGGGGTGCTTGGCTTAAAGGTTGAAAACCCCTGACTTATAGAAAAGGTAGTGTAATGCTATGTCGTACAACTTGCTTCAAGCATTTATTTCAGTGGCAGTAACCACATCACCAACAATATAGATCTATGGAAATAAAATGAACCATCAATTGACTGCAGTACAATTCTGTTTTTTCATTTTTTTATGGACTTGTGATTGCCAGCTGGATTGGCCACAGTGCGCACTTCCTGTGATGACGCATTTCCACAATTTCTGAGGCCAAGCGAAGAAACCACAGCCGACCACACGTGATCACACTGTACATGTAAAAGTCAGGCTCATGTACAACGTGTCCAATATAAGGGAGACTTCATTTAGATTTGTCACTGTAACAGACAAAATCGTTGTATTTGTGCACCCAGGGTGAATCTATGCGCTCCTAATTAGCCTGCTGCCGCAGTCACTTCTCTGTCTGTGTCCTCCTCACTGCTCCTGGGGCCCAGGGTGAACAGATTGACTTTTTCACAGCCAGTAAGCTATCATGTGGAGAGTGGGTGTTTAAAGCTCAGGCTTTGCTGTTCCATTTCCTGGACTATAGTGTCTATCCTCCTGTCTGGGCTGTGACGGCTAAATTAGCCATCTCTGCTCCTCTCTCTCTCTCTGTCTCTCTCTCTGTCTCTCTCTCTCTCTCTCTGTCCCTGACCCTCTCTGTCTCTCTCTGTCTCTGCCTCTCTCGTCTATCTCTCTCTCTCTGTCCCTCTGTCTCTCTCTGTCTCTGTCCCGATCTGTCTCTCTCTATGTGTCTCTCTCTATGTCTCTCTCTCTCTGTCTCTCTCTCTCTCTCAATTCAATTTGCTTTTATTGTCAGAAATAACAATATTGCCAAAGCATCAAGGATAATAATGAAGATATACATACATACAATTAATTGAGTAAACTAAAATATATTCATTTAAAAAATAAAAATAAAAACAGGAAAGCAAC
The DNA here is from genome assembly GCF_010015445.1 of Perca fluviatilis. NCBI lineage: Eukaryota > Metazoa > Chordata > Actinopteri > Perciformes > Percidae > Perca > Perca fluviatilis. The sequence goes on along the minus strand of NC_053123.1, from coordinate 1,284,364 downwards.
AACAGTATATCAATATACAGTAAAATCGCTGGAGTCAAATGTAAGAAAGAAAACAAAGACAAAAGCAAAAAAAAAAAAACATGACAAGCCCATGAAGTAGAGGACTAAATGAGAAGGCAGAGTAAACTGTGGGGAGATGAACTACTCTCTCTCTCTGTCCCTCTCTGTCTCTCAGTTCAATTCAATTTTCAATTTCAATTTGATTTATTGGCATGAACAAAGAAAACATGTTGTTGCCAAAGCAGTTTTACAGAAAATGCATAAATAGGCCTAGTACATATCACATATTAAATACAAACAGTAGGTGTCACATAGATGATTCTATACTGCACTGATCATTATACAACACACAACGTTACATAACGTTAATATAATACTTAACAGTTTTGTACAATATAATGACTGTACGATCCTAAACCAATGTGTAATGTTGGGATCTCATAGTGGAGAGTCCCTCAGGCTGTGGCAGGCAGATCCATATTTAGCTGCCAGTGGAGCTGTTGTCCCTTCTCCTAGAAGAACTACCATCTTAATTTCTGATGTTACCATTGGGAAATTGTTTTTTTTTGCCTATTTTTTCAAAGTGTAAATCTCTTTGTCCCTCTCTGTCTCTCTTTCACTCTCTCTGTCTCATTTCAATTTCAATTCAATTTGCTTTATTGGCATGAATAAAACATGTTGCCAAAGCAGTTTACAGAAAATACATAGTACATGTCACATATTAAATACATACTGTAGGTGTCACATACATTCTATACTGAGTATAGAATCTCTCTTTGTCTCTCTCTGTCTCTGGCTAGTTGTCTGTCTGTTTATGTCGGAGGTCAGCAGTATCTAAGAGGTCACAGAGCAGACATGTAACAACTGACAGTGATAGCATAACAGTTGTCACATATTGTGTTAACTTGTAAGAATCTGGTTTATAAAAAAATCTATTTTTATGGGTTAAAAATTTAATAACACATGTTAAAATTCTCAATATTAACATAGGATATTATTACCTTAACCACATTTGTTGCGTCAAATGATGTTTTCCATGTTTATCTGATGATATAATTAATCAATCTACAATTTAATATTTTTTTTTTTTTACATATTGGGTTTTAGAATTGGGGTTAATTTAAAGGGACAGTTAAACTAAATAACGAAAAAACAAAAAATATATATAATAACAAAACCCACTTTTCGGGTTAATTTCAAAACCACTGATGTCACTGTGTGCGGATTAATGTGAATAACTGAGGTAATGTACCTAAAAAGTGGCATTGCTGTTAACTCATTCAATGCTTTGAGTAGCAACAAAAAAACAAACAGCAAGAGATTTCTTCATTGTAATTGTGTGACTATCTAACTTCTAAGGTGTTCAAATCCCCGGCAGATAAAAGTAAAAACCATTTGCAAGCTGGATAACACTAAAAGCAAGAAAATAAGTTTGGGGGGATTTGGGTTGAGTCACCCTTTTAAACAACAGTGATCCAAACGTAAATAAACGGTTGGTCCCACCCCCAGAAATCCTTACACATGGAATCAGAACATTCTATCACTCTTAAATCTTTTAATACAATGAATAAATGGATTTAAACTGAACAAAGTACATCAAAAATGTTATGCTTTTAAACTTTGACATGGCTCCATTAAGCTATACGGTGTGTTAGGTATAATCACTAAATGAAAGGATTGTGTTTAATGTGAAGGGGCACAGAGTTATCACCCAGCTCTACGGAGCTTTTTGCTAGTTTTGACTCATTGTTTTGGTTTTCAAGCCTACAATTAAGATAAGAGCAGTGGAGCCTGCTAGATTGCCTGGTACACACAGCTCTCACCAATCAAAAAATGCAGCTCTTTGATTGATTTGTAACATTCAAATATGTTATTATATCGAAAATGTGCACGGTCAAACAAATGACTGATCAGAGCTGTGATAATGTGACGGCAACACTTTGTATAGGAGAGATGTTGAGATGTAAAAGGGCCAGTTTAACAAGAGAAACGGCAAGTTAATGCAAAGTATATATACAGTGTATATATACACAGTGTATATATATATATATATATATATATACTGCTGATGTGAGACATTGTTTGTTTGGGTTTCACGAGTTGACATGAACACTATACACCAGTTGTAAAATGGAAAATATGAAAGCTTCCATATGACATTAACATGGCAGGCATAATGCATCACATTGGTGCTGATGTGTGCCACAATGAAAAGTGTAACACTGTCCACACGTTCAGAATATTACTAATAAAAACTTGTTTTACTGCCTTCAGTAGTATCTCTTTGTGTCTCCTCTTTGGTCTCTGTTTCTGTCTCTTCTTTTCCACAGACGTCTCTCTCAGGCAGGACAGTGCGAGCCCCAGCATCTGCCCTGCACGTGTCTGATTGTCTCATTAGCTCTCTTCGAAACCGTTCCCTATCTACGGAAATAGTGCACTATATAGTGTGTTCGCCATTTTGTAGTGGTGTTCGAATTCTTTGCGGTTAATTTCATTCACTATATAGTCAGAGAATATGTAATAACGGGAGAACTTCCACTCTCGGGAAACTTCCAGCTTCTGATCTGGTTGCACTTCCAATCTGGTTCCATATGAGGGTGCTCATGGGCGAGTGCAGAATGAATGGAGGTGTATGGAGCTATACCCCTCAAAATCCACTTTTCTCAGAATATAATTTTCGTCGCATTTAGTTCTGAAAAGCCTTTTAAAATGTCAATGACGTCATACACATTGTACGGCCAGAGATACTGCTTTACGGCAAGCTCTGAGTCACTTCCTTTTTTCTCTCGAGGCATTGACAACACTGCTGACAGGTTCGGCTCTCCCTGTAAATACACGTGCTAGAAAGAGGTTTGCTAATGTTTTAAAGACCACGCCGAAACATTCTCAAAGAATGCCCGTAGACTGGCTTTGACATTCTGGTTCCGCTTCGGATGCCATCAAGCGGGCTCTCTGGTCGTAATCAGTCCTTCACTGACTAATCAGCATTCATTAGCAGAATGCTCGCGTGTTATGGGCAACAACGACTCAATCTGTAAGAAATTGAAAGGACATTAAGTATTCGTTCATTCAACTTCCGACCTATAATCCATGTTGAACTTGCAAAAACTACAATCAAATCTGAGATTTGTCGACGACAATCAGGCGAAAGAGACAAATTTAGCCGTCTAGCTCCATAGACTCCCATTCATTTAGCCGTCTAGCTCTATAGAGTCCCATTCATTTAGCCGTCTAGCTCCATAGACTCCCATTCATTTAGCCGTCTAGCTCCATAGACTCCCATTCATTTAGCCGTCTAGCTCCATAGACTCCCGTTCATTTAGCCGTCTAGCTCCATAGACTCCCATTCATTTAGCCGTCTAGCTCCATAGACTCCCATTCATTTTGCACTCGCCTGCGATCACCCCCAGCGGAACTCTGGTGGAACTGCAACCAAATTTGGTACAATGGGGCTAAATAGGGAGTGAACAGGCTCTCCGTAGACCGGCTCTGATATAGTCCACTATAAAATACCCAGAATCAGGGCTAGACTGGCCATCTGGCATACCGGGCATTTTCCCGGTGGGCCGAAGCGCTTTTGGGCCGAATTGCCGATAAATTGGCCTTTTTTTTGTTTGTTTTTTTTGGCCGCGCCGGCCCATAAAGTTAAAATTGGTTAATTGGTTAATTTTCTTTATTGGCACTGGCCTGACCCAATCAAATCCAGGAACCCCCTTCCGGACCGCAAATTTACGAATCCCACTATGGCCACGCCTCCCGGCCCTGAGACACGAGCTCTAAAAGTTTTGCTGGAAGTTTAGCATTCACGTTAAAATGGACAAACGACTGAAGAAGGAGTCTTTCCGGGATATGTTATCCCAGAGGACTCCGGAGGCAGTTGCAGGGTACCGAAGGGCCCGAAGGGCTGCAGCCTCTGCCGTGAAAGAGGCAAAGCAGCGGGTGTGGGAGAAGTTTGGAGAAGACATGGAGAAGGACTTTCGGTCGGCACCAAAGTGCTTCTGGAAAACTGTTCGCCACCTCAGGAGGGGAAGCGGGGAACCATCCAAGCTGTGTACAGTAAGGATGGGACACTGTTGACCTCAACTGAGGAGGTAATAGGGCGGTGGAGGAGCATTTTGAGGAACTCCTGAATCCGACTAATACGCCCTCTATGTTAGAGGCAGAGCTGGAGGATGACGGGGGATTGCCGTCCCTCTCTCCGGGCGGAAGTCACTGATGTAGTCAAACAACTCCACAGTGGCAAAGCCCCGGGGATTGATGAGATCCGTCCAGAAATGCTCAAGGCTCTGGGTGTGGAGGGGCTGTCCTGGTTGACACGTCTTCTTCAACATTGCGTGGAAGTCTGGAACAGTGCCAAAGGAGTGGCAGACTGCGGTGGTGGTTCGCCTTTTTAAAAGGGGGACCAGAGGGTGTGCGCCAATTACAGGGGTATCACACTTCTCAGCCTCCCTGGTAAAGTCTACTCCAAGGTGCTGGAAAGGAGGGTTCGGCCGATAGTCGAACCTCAGGTTGAGGAGGAAGGAATTCCATCCCGGGCCCTGGTGGAACAACGGACCAGCTCTTCACTCTCGCAAGGATCCTGGAGGGGGCCTGGGAGTATGCCCAACCGGTCTACATGTGTTTTGTGGATTTGGAGAAGGCGTATGACCTTCTCCAGGTAGGGAATGAGTCCTTACCCCAAGTGAAGGAGTTCAAGTACCTTGGGGTTTTGTTCGCGAGTGAGGGGACAATGGAGCGGGAGATTGGTCGGAGAATCGGCGCAGCGGGTGCGGTATTACATTCCATCTATCGCACCGTTGTGACGAAAAGAGAGCTGAGCCAGAAGGCAAAGCTCTCGATCTACCGGTCAGTTTTCGTTCCTACCCTCACCTATGGTCATGAAGGCTGGGTCATGACCGAAGAACGAGATCCAGGGTGCAAGCGGCCGAAATGGGTTTCCTCAGGAGGGGGGCTGGGCCGCGTCTCCCTTAGAGATAGGGGGAGAAGCTCAGTCATCCGTGGAGCTCGGAGTAGCGCCGCTTCCCTTTGCGTCGAAAGGAGCCAGTTGAGGTGGTTCGGGCATCTGGTGAGGATGCCCCTGGCGCCTCCCTAGGGAGGTGTTCCAGGCACGTCCAGCTGGGAGGAGAGGGCCTCAGGAAAGGACTAGGGTGGAGGGATTATATCTCCAACCTGGCCTGGGAACGCCTCGGGATCCCCCAGTCGGAGCTGGTTAATGTTGCTCGGGAAAGGGAAGTTTGGGGTCCCCTGCTGGAGCTGCTCCCCCCGCGACCCGACACCGGATAAGCGGACGAAGATGGATGGATGGACAAACGACCACTAAAGCGCAAGGGAGGTGCAGAGCGAGTGGGAGCGAGTGAGGAAAAGATGGAAGAGAGAGTAGATGACGATGTGGTAAGGAGTAGGCAAATTAACAGGGACTCTCAGGAAGGAAGGGAGGGTGTGTGTGTGTGTGTGTGTGTGTGTGTGTGTGTGTGTGGTGTGTGTGTGTGCACGCGCGTTATGTGCACCTCACGTCATAACCATAACAAGCACTTTGGCTGTAACAGAGACCGACCGGATCTTACACGATCCGACACGGCACCTCCGATAAATATTTATTATTTAATGAAAGTTAAATCGATTTTCTTACCGTTTTTTCCAGCCGAAAGCTAACGGGTTAGCCATCACGGCCGTGTCTTTGGTGTCTTTGTAGCCTTTACAGAAGGTTTTATATCCAGCCTGGAAGTTGTGCCTCTTTACGGAGTTGTTCAGCAATAAATCCACACTCTTACATCCAAGATTTATCCACTTGATGTCCGTAATTTATCTCGTTTTCGGTCAGTTTTTCCGCTAGCTGTTAGCTAATAGCTAATAAGCTAATGATCACAGTCATGTCTTTTCTGTCTTCGTAGCCTTTACAGAAGGTTTTATATCCAGCCTGCAGCTCGTGCGTCTTTTCGGAGTTGTTCAGCAATAAATCCAAACGCTTACATCCAAGATTTATCCACTCGATGTCCATAATTTATCACGTTTTCGGTCATTTCATCAGCTAGGTCTGTGTTGCCGTCTAGTATAAATCTCCCATGATGCTTTGCAAGTGTGTTTACGTTTTTCATCAGTGGGAATCCATGTCCGTCCGTCACACAAAGTGGAAAGGTGAGTTCAAAGACCGCAGGAAATGCGAAAACCAAGCGAGAACAAACAGTAATGTGAAAAAGAGAGATAATGGCGTCACTGTTTAGATATTTGAGATACATTTGGGCCTTTTTTTGAAGAAATGTAAATAGTTTGTCATTTATATGAGTTATAACGTTCATACTGTTTATTTTTGCATTGGATGACTCCAAATATATAGGAGAACTGTTTTAGACAACACAAATTCTTGTGTACCATTTCTCTGTGTGTGATATCAATACATTTGAACATTATTATTTTGATTATTGGCAAAACGTCGCCTGGACTTTTTTGAAAAATTTATATATTTTGTCAACTTTATAAGTTATAATGTTTATTTCTTCACAGTTTGACACCCAAGACATATGGGAACTGATTTAGACAGGAGATTGGCTTAGCTTTTATTGTTCTGTGTGTGATATCAATAAATATCTGTGAGATTCATTTTCCGTTTTATTTATTTATTTGTTTTTAAGGTCAGACAACCTTTTTTTACATTCAATTGACCTCACTACAGCACAAATATTCTAAAAGCCCAGTTTTTCCTGAAAAAAATGATGTACATTGATTGACTGTGGACAACAGGGTTGATGTTTTACAAGCTTTTTTAGAAAATAAAACCAGACGGAAAAGTAATTGTAAAAATGGCCTTAGGTTCCTGAGGGTTAAAGTTAGTGGCTAGGTAACCTAACTGCTAAGCTTACATTGAAAATGCTAGCAGTTAGCCTGTTGGGTAGCTGAAAAGTCTGTGTGATCTATAAAATCAGTGTTGATAGCATCAGTGTTCCTTGAATTGCTAAATTAGCTCTTTTCCAGGGCATATACTACTCTCAGCTTTATTGTAGCTTTTGGAAAGGGTTATGGTTATTGTATTTAGCAGACACTTTTGTCCAGAAAAATAGTAATAAAAACAATAATGACAATACAATATAAAATATCAATAATAAAAAGTAACAAAAATACCATAAATATACAAATCATAACTCTAAGAATGAATTCATTATTTAAGTGTAAGATCAACAGATAAGTCTTGACACCCCTCTTGAAGGATCCAAAACGATCACATGAACGCTGAACACTAGGAAACTCATATCATAGAATGCACGCATATTTTAAGAGGATTGTCTGCAGGGAATGTGTCTGACCAATCACAGTGTGGGGTGTGGGCTGCCTGGGCCAAAAATGCCAGGGCCAATTTTTTGTCCCAGTCCAGCCCTGCCCAGAATGCACTGCTAATTTGAGTGTACATACGATGTAACCTACATTTTACTCCTGTGTACCACAATGCAACGCAGCCGTGTTTTCCCGGAGGAGAAGAACAAGCAGAAATCACCGCCAAAACTGAAAAGGAAAAATGGAACGGACTTTCGTGTCTAAACAGTGGAAATGTAACATGCTACATATATCTGATACAACCTTTTACTATTCTTCTGGGTGCTCGGTCTGTTTCAGGGACGTATTAGAACTATTTTAGTTAAACAACGGGTGCATCTCGTGTCACGCAACAATGTGTTTTCAGTGAGTGTCCGAAATCTTGTTTGGCCGTTCCCTATATAGTTCACTATTTAATAAACACTTCATAGGGAATAGTTAGTTTGTGAATGAGGGAGCGGTTTTGAACGCAGCTCTAGTCTTCTGAATGATCTTGCCTCGTCTCCAGACAGGGTGGAGCAGGAAATGAAAGTTTGTACTTCGGGAGAAATAAAGGGCTCTGGGATTGCGTGAGAGATGTCAATAGGAAGTATGTGCACATACCATGTAGAAATAACAAAATATATTCACTTTTGTTACTGAAACACAGTTGTTGTTTTGTGTATTTTTACTAGAAAACTTACTCTACTTGAAAAATCAGTCAATTTTGATTTATTAAAGGGTAACTCTGCCCATCTTAAAAATGTATGATTTTACACAACATTTACATAATATGTAGGCTATATGTTATTCCTATGGTCTAAGACAGATACAAAGATATTAGTAAACATTAACAACTCTCTGGGTACATTTTCTCTTTCACAACTCAGTACAATAGAATAAAGCTCATTTGGGTATTAAAAAATAATCTGCCATTCATTATCTATGGAGCAGCTTGGTGCAAATTTGAGACTTGCTTCCCTGTTGTCTAGCTTTGAGAAATTGGCTCATGTTCAGAAATATTGATTTAGGCCATGGAAATAACATATTAGAATTCTTAATTTAGGTGTAGTTCCACTTAAATGCACCCCCCGGCGAGCACGCTGATTGATCAAAATCAAATCAAGAATAAAAAAAAAGATTTTACCGTTGATTTCCATCACTTATTGATGAAGCCTCACTGCTGACGACAGATAACCTTCTGGCAAGTAAGTTAAGGACGTCTAAAGTACCCTGGCATTTACTGTGACCCTCAACACAGTCTATTGTAATGCCAACAATGTCTTTCAGAGTGCAGTATGTAAATGTCCAGCTTTTTGCAGTGAAACCCTATACAGGAAATGTATGGCATCATCTAAATGCTAATGGCATAAGTGTCAAATAATGCTCTGATTGATAGAATGGGCCTGATTGTGAACAGTATGAGTCTGATTGCATGAGTAAACAGTCATGGGATCCCCCACCATCAATTTCAGCTAGTCTAGCCCCAATGTGCTGTTTTTCAGCCCAAATCACCATGTGAATAGTGTGTAATGGTGATCCATTTCATTTCATGACTAATACTAAACTCAATTGATCTTGATTTGCAGTGGTTACAACTGATGCTGAAGGTCAGCGATGACGATGTCAGAGAGAATTTAGGCAAAAAGCATGAGGAACTGTGGTTCACATCAGTTAGTGTAGTGTTCTTTCACCAAACCACTGATCAAATACAGACGGTTCTCAACAATGACATGAATAAATTAAGATAAAAATGAACCCTACTTTATGCTCTACACATATGTAATGCATGTGGTTGGGCGGGGATATTGTCCGTTTAACCATATATAAAGGCAAAATTGTCAGCAAGACGCAATGTATCATAAAATGGTGACATCGGTACACACTTACAGAGAGTCTCGTTCATGGTTTTGCAGTTGTTTCAAAAGTGTCCAACACAATCTTTCCAACTCGGCAATCCAATAGGAGTGGGACAAGGTTTTTTTTAGATGCTATTAGCGATCTGACAAACTTAGTTTGATGCATACTGAGCCCATTAGGTTCAAGGTCCCTAGTTTTAAAGTTATTACTTACCAAGACTATATCACACAGGAAAATAAAATAAAGTTTTATTTTAAAAACAGACCTGCAGCTACTTGTTTATAAAATGACATGTATTAATGTTGTAATATTGTTTTGTAATACAATAATCTCTCTTAAAAGTATGCAGTATCTTTGAGGTGAAAACAAGTGTACAGCCCTGCTAGCAGCTCTATGAGGCTGTACAGCATTTCTATGAGCTAAATGCTAACTTCAGCATGCTAGCCCTAGCCATAATTCCAACATGCTGCAAGTGTAGTGTGTAGTCAGCGTCTTAGCATGCAAAATTTGCTAAACACAAAGTACAGCAACAAAGGTTTTGCATGTATTGGAAACGTCAGTAGGATTCCTCCTCCAGGCACCATGAATGTCTGTGCCAAACTCAATGGCAATCCATCCAAAACTTGTTGGGATAATTCAGTCTGGACCAAAGTGGTGGAAAGACCGACCAGAAGACCAACATTGCCATCCCTAGAGCCATACTGCTAACCTGGCAAAAAAAGAAAATGTCCACCACACAGAATCATGTGATCCTCTGTTTTTAAAGGTTAAATGTTACAGGTTAATGTACTGCCTTTGTACAACACAGAGTTGCACAACAACATGCAGTTGTAGTCCCTTTATGCTTCATAAGAAAAACAAAAAATAAAACTATTTTTAATTGGGGATAGTGAGGTGCCTTGGAGCCTGAGGAAAGAAGCTGCTCTGTAGTCTGGTGGTACGGCAGCAGATATTGTGTATTGCTTGCCAGACTGCAGCAGAGTGAACAGGCTGTGATTTGGTGGTATTGGCTTTTAGTATCCTTTGGGGCTGTGCGCAGGCACATTACCAATATCACTGATGCTGACCGGCAGAGCCCTCCCTAAATAACTGTACAGGCGTCTTTTTAGGCCAAGGATCCCTTACCTGACAAGCAGGTATATTCATATATATACATCATGTTTTAATGTTAAACATACATGTAGCACAGTGAATCCTTAAAGCTTAACTGACTGCCTTAGTGGCAACCTTACCTACAGGCCAGTAAGCCTGTCATCAATGTTCAGTATTTCCCACAAGTTGAGAATTTACTTGTGGTGGTGGGTGGCGCAGGATGTAAAGCGTGATGGCTGGGTTCAGTAATTAACAAAAATCAAACCAGGGTGGCCGCGGGTCCTTAAAAAGTCTTAAATCACTTTTCCTAAAAATAAGGCCTTAAAAAGTATTAAATTGTCTTAAATTCAGATTGGATGGGTCTTAAATATTTTTGTGTCATGTCACCGTGTAAATGCAGGCAATCTGTTCTGCCAGGTTGAATATTTTTTTCCGGTAGGCTATGCGCTGAGTTGTCTATAGTTAGGTCAGAGCAGTACAGCAATACTGGTAATACAGCAATGGTTGATAGCCACTCAACTTAGAAACATGGGGAAATGCAAATTCAATTACAAATGGCTTGAAAAGAACGAGTATTCTCGGTTAATGTCGGTGCCTGGAAATGCTTATGAAGCAAAATGCGTTATGTGTCAGAAGAATTTCAAACTTGGGACAATGGGGATCGGAGCGGTAGAATCGCACGTGCAGAGCAAAAAACACAGAGACTACGTAAAAGCACGCCAGCAGCCTGCAATTGCTAGTTTCTGCTCCACCATTTCTACCGCTCCAATGCTGGATGTTACGAGAGGAACTCCACAGCCAACAATGCCTTCTGACCTCCGAGCAATTTGTGGCTCTACGCCAACACTCTGAGCAGAGGTGATTTGGGTGATGAGGACTGTGACAAGCCACCATTCCTACAAGTCTAATGACGTGATTGAAGAAGTGTTCAAAGCAATGTTTCCAGATTCGGGGCTTGTGCAGTCATTTACCTATGGAAAAGACAACACCAGATATGTGGCTAAATTTTGGATTGGTGCCGTATATCAAAAAAGAGCTCATCACCGAAGTCCAAAAATGTGGTGTGTTTGTAATTATGTTTGACGAGACACTGAACCAGACAACCAAAAGCATGTGCGTTATTGGTTAAATGACCACGTCCAGTCAAGATTGGAGCACAGTTCATGGGCCATGCAACTGCCCAGGACCTACTTCAGCATCTCAAAGTAAGTCTGCCATAAATATATTTATTAACTAACCTCTTGTATATGTTAGGGTATCATATAGTTAAGCTTTACTGATTTGTCAAGTGAATAACAAATATGGATAGGGCACTACACGTTAATTAGACAAATTAAAATAAAAAAAATAATAAAAAAGTTTTAGAATGGTAGTAGAGTCTGGTGTTTACCTGCCAATATGTCTAAATAGTATATACTATAACTATAGGGATGGCTCACATTGCTTAATTTGTGAAATAGTATTCATTCTTTTTTAACCTATCCAGTCTGACATTAATCTGAAGTGGTGGTGTTAGAAATGAAATGTGTTGACTGTTGTACGGCCAATGTCTGCGTGTTTTTATTTAATTTTATTATTTCCAGGAGTGTGTGCAGCAGCTTGACCTGAGAAATATGATTTCTATCTCAATGGATGGACCAAATGTCAACTGGAAGTTTTTTTCAACGCTCCAACAGGAACATGCAGAGGCATTTGGAAGTGCCCAGCTGATGGTGGTGGGGAGCTGTGGGCTTCACACACTCCACAATGCCTTCAAAAGTGGCTTCAGTGTCTGGCAGCTGGAGAAAGTGCTCAGGGCATTGCATACACTCTTTCATAATACCCCTGCTAGAAGAGAAGATTTCTGCACTTTGACCAAGACATCTGTGTTTCCCCTACCGTTCTGTGGGCATCGCTCGATAGAAAACCTACCCGTTGTCAACAGGGTTATATACAATATGGCCAATAATCGTGATGTATGTGGATGCAGTGACACAGAAAAAACTTCCAAACCCTAGAACATCATCCTATGACACTCTTGCAGAGGCACTGAATGACCCTTTCATAATGGCCAAGTTGCACTTCTTCATGGCTGTCTCTAGGACCTTCAACACCTGTTTGACTAAATATCAGACAGATGAGCCTGTGATGCCATTCATCAGTAAAGATCTGGCTGTTCTCATGAAGGTAATGTATAACATGCCATGGATGGATATGAAAGGAAGGAAGTGTATGAAATTTCAATTTGAATTCAACAACTCCCCTCCAACACTTTTTTTATTTGTATTGTTATTTATATATGTTGTACTGTATATGTTCTCAGAGCCTGCTGAAGAGGTTCATCAAGGCAGAGATCCTTAATAACATCACAGCACTGCAAATGGTCAAACTGGACACAACTGCCAAGGAAGCAACAGCTCGCCTCAAGGATGTGGACATTGGATTAGGAGCAGAAGTAGTCCTAAAGGTAAAGGCAAAGGTGTCAAATATCAAACAATGGTTAAGGTACAGGAAATCAAAACTTTATTTGTGCATAAAACTTGTAGTCAGTCTCCCCTCTTCCTGTTAGGAACTCCAGAGTAGCCCCAACAGCAGCGTAGGCGAGCTCAGTGTGTTGGCATTTAGAAAGGACTGCATGGACTGTTTGACTAACATTGTCAAGAAAATGCAAGACAAGAGCCCACTGAAGTACACCATTGTGAGGCAGATGGCATGTTTGGACCCAACGAGCATGTTCTCAGACCCCAACTTGTGCTATGAAAGAATGAAAGGAGTTGTTCAGAGGTTTCTGCATGATCTCCAGCTGTCAGGAGGCGTCTCTGCCGGTACTTAAGATTTAGAAGTCTAGTAGAATGTACATTGTCACACTTACTTAATGTGATTTGTTGTGGTTTGTCTGTCTAAACTTTTTCATTACATTGATTGATTTTTTTGTGTTAATCTGTTTTGCGACAGGTGATGTGATTGTCCAGCAATTTGGAAATTTCTTGTCTCTGGAAGCAAAAGATGAATCATTCTCCTCTTTCCAACCCATGCCTACAAAACTGGACGTTTTCTTGCATGGACTCTGCCATCAATCCTACCCTGAACTCTGGTGAAAACAATGACTACATAACATTATCACATAATTTAGAAATAAATAACTATTTACATATCATTTTTTGAAGAGTTTTATCCGTGTTTTGGGGATCCTAAACATAGCCTACTGTTCTGTACTATATGTCCTTTTGCACTCATTAAGATCTCATCTGAGCAGATTTCTTTCATTCAAACAACTCTGAGTTGTAGTTTAAAACGTGTCCAGCCAGTTTAATAAAATTAAGGGTTTTATTCGGGCTTGGGTCCATAAATGCAGTTAATGGATGCAGGCACGGAGAACTGAAGGCTCTGTTAGCAACAATTAGCTCCGATTAGCTCAGATTAGCTCAGATTAGTGGTTAGCTCCAGTCAGCTCTGGTTAGCTCCGTTATAAAGATATGGAGCGGAAGAGACTGCGGCGGACAGGGGTAACAACCAGACTCTAATGAATGACTTTCGGGGAGCTTTCACAGCGGTGTGGCTGCGGTGTTTCTACGGTTTTATTAGTACAGTTAATCCCACGGCAAGACCACCAGCAGCATGCTACTACTAACGATAGCCTCTGAGCCTGAAGTGCAACGTTGTTGACACTGTCATGCACCCGGCACAAGACTTCATGAGGGGGAGGGGCTGGAGGCCTCTGGTCTGTGTGCACTGTAAAAAATACACCGTTGTTTGGGAAATAAATTGAATTTGGATTTTATCTACCTGGGCGGGTCTCATTCTACCTGGGCGGTGCACCCAAGTAGAACTTACCTATGTATGGGAAACACTGATGTTGTGTAAATTTAAAAACATATCACAAATAGTCTGATTTATCATGTTTATGGATGTTTTTAGCCATATAAACTTTTGAAAAGAAAAACATTTATTAAACAATAACTTGGGGCACCCCTGCAATAACTCTGAGGACCTCCTAAGGGTCCCGAACCCCCTGTTGAAGATCTCTGCTATAACAAGACAGTTCCTCATCTGATCTCACATAGCTGCAACACCTTTCAACAAACCTTACACCGGTAACAAGGTGCTGTGATGGTGAATGTTACTGCATACTAGCACAATATCCTGAGGGCCAGGCTGGCACTCTGGATGTGTTTGATAATGACAGGAAGAAAATAGACAGCTAGGTGTGTGAGAGGATTTGTTTTGGGCTCCTGTCTAGCACCTCTGCTAATCCCGAGGCTCTAATGTTAGCCGAAGCTGCAGGGGAAGTGTAGCTAAGAGCCAAATGCTATTGCTAGGTGAGGATTAACAAATAAAATAAATAAAGACATGGAGTAAGTGTGGCACTTGGGTGTTGTCTACCATACAGTCTTCCAGGCACATCTGATTTCTGTGGTGGATCCTATATGAATATAGACCTTATTTCCACTGCGGCTATGATGTGTTACCATACTTAATTATCATGCTTAAAGGTCATGCAGGGCATAGCCACATTCAGAATCCCTGGTACTGCAAAGATGATATATAGGAAGTTATTTTAGTGGCAAACGGCATAAGGATGAGTCATGAGCTGAAGTACTGCACATCCAAACAAAATGAAAGTTTAGGCATTTATGTGACTCATACAGTCACATAGGTCATCTGTGCCATTCTGATTATGATATTTATAACACAATGTGCAGCAGACCAATCAAGAGAATTGTCTGAGCAAAAAGGAGTGTATCCAGTTTATCTTTTTTTTATCTCATTCTATTTTAACTCATTCTTTTTTTTCCCCACATTCTGTTCAATTACTAATCACAAAGAGTGCAGGGAGGCTTTGTGTTTTGTCGGTTGCCAAGGGAACCTCATTGTCATCAGAGTTGTTTGGTTTCCTCTCCAAAGGTCAATGACTTGTCTGATTGAATAACACTTTTCATGCAAATAAATCTGCTTTAGCGACTACCCCCCTCGCCTGGGGTTTGAGCGATATTATGCAGTAGATGTGGAATAAAACACACCCTGTCACATGAAAGTGACATGCATTGGAAATTGGCATTCGGCAAGGCATTGGTATTGGCACTTTCTTTTGATGCCTGTGTTCTGTCTGGCTTAGGGCAACTCTTTCGTAAGCAGCACAGGAATATTGCTTATATAATAACAGTGGATCCAGTGCCTACTTGTGTGTGACTACCTGTTGTATTCAGCTCCAGCAGGCAGCTATACCAAACACCAGACGAGTTTGCAACTAGCTGGTGAGCCGTGGCACTTTTAGCAACAATTTTTTCAGGATTTTGGTGGAGCTCAAAGACAAAGCTAAATGAAAGTGAATATATATAATGTTGCTCTGGATTTGCTGGAAGTGTAATCCTGTTTGCTATTTCATCGCCCTATCAACATAAAAGGTGATAGTATCAATGTTGTGTTTACAGCTTATTTGAGCAACTCCTGAGGGGCACAACAAAAATCAATTATTGGAGGTTTAAATACTTTAATCATCGCCATTCATTTCTTATTGATGTTAGAGATTGTTATGATGCAACATGCACAAATGTACCTAGATTTCTGTTTATTTACTGTAAAAACAAACCTGTGACCTACGTTACACCTATATAGGCAATTTAAGGGAGGGCAATTTAAGGGGGGGATGAAAGGGGATGCCATCCTACTTGTTTTTAAAATGACCAAAAAGCATGCCCCTTGTTAACCTGTCATGTTCCATCTCCATCTCCTAGTAGCAGAACGAGTTTAGGGGCAGAGGGGTTGTTTAGTTGAATATGTTAGTTAGTCTGGTCTGCCTGACTCATGGATCCTTTTTCTGACTGAGGTTTGCGCAATATAGAACCTACGGTCCTGACCATGGCTCTGAAATGTAAGTAGCCTAACTGTGCTGTGTATTAAAAAAATCTGTGGCGCTGTCCGTGGTGCTGAAGTAGCAGACAGATTTGTAATTGTGACTTTTTCTCTGAGCCCGTACTTCTGTTAGTATTCTCTAGACCAGTGTTTCTCAAATGGGGGTATGCGTACCCCTAGCGGTTCTTTGGAGTACTGCAGGGGGTACGAGAGATTTTTGCAAAATGTTAATTTAAAAATATGTCATGCATTATTATAAAAAATAATTATACTATAATAATGAATGATGTTAGTGATGGATTCTAAACATTTGAAACCTAGCATTTAAATGTTTTTCAGTTACAAGGCTGTTGTTTAGTAAATCTATCACTGCTGGCGCTGTATTGTACCTGTATTGTTTTGCGCTGGTCAGGGGGTACTTGGCTTAAAAATAAAGGGGGTACATTATTGAAAAAACTTTGAGAACCACTGCTCTAGACTATACAGCTGGAGGGTTGGGGGGTTAAGAAATACAGAACCAGAAGAGCTGTTCAAACATCCTACCCTCTGTTAAAAACATAGACTGTAAATATTAATGGACAACACATCCGGTTTGGCGAAGTGCTGCAAATACGGAAGTGCCTTAAACCTGCATTCTATCTGAATTCCAGCAGAGGGCGACAGGTGCGGTTGCAAAAGGAATTTGGTTTCTGTAGAAATCTATGAGAAGGTGACCCACACTTGATTTATTACCTCAATAAACATTTCATAATGAGTTCATGGTCTCAATCGCTAGTTTTAAGTCTTCTGCAACACAGAATGATGTTCATGTTTTAAATTGTGGTCTCGTTGATTTTAGAATCAGCAATAAAGCAGGGAGTGTTTTAGGGCGTGGCTATGATGTGAGTGCCAGTGAAAGTGTGTAACGTAACGTGGCTCCTCCCTCACTCCGCCCTCTCGTCTAAAATGTCACATCCGCAACCGGGATGGCTGCGCCCGTTACGGCAAACTCAACAACTCATAGCAGATCTCCATTAATGTCCATTAATATTAACATTCTATGGTAAAAATTATCAAATGGCCTACACACTTTGTATTTTGGTAGTCAAATTAAGCATGCATTGCTTTACTTCCACTCAATACCAGCCCTGCATTCTCATGGCCTAAAAGTTGCAAAGCATTAAAGCTCAAAACCCCAGAAAAACTGAAAAGTAAAATATATTTAGAGGCCCAGACCTGCTAATGTTGATTTACTAGATCCATCACTTGGAAAGGATCTGAAGGGTCTGAAGTAGCAAAATAGGGGATTGAGTTGAAGTCAATAGCCTCCAGGAAGCAGTATTTACCAGTAAATGTATTTAATGATAACATATGAGTTTAAAAAACAATGTAGTACAGACAGCATGTGCACATTCAGATAATTCTGTTTGTCCACGTGTGAATGGTTATGTCTGCATGCACTGGTTTGTGCATCTATCAGTGTGTTCATGGTTTTTTTAAATCTGTGTCTGTCATGTTTGTTGCATACCTTTGCAAGGAGAGGAGAGGATTTGAAACATCTGTGTGCGCACAGAGCATCTAGAGTGCCAAGCACACATTCCTCCACCTCCAGGCCACAAACACCAAGTTCCCTTTGATCGTGATGCCAACACAGTTTTACCAAAGTCAGGACAAAATGGTGCAAAGCAAGCACACACTGCAGGGTAATAAATAGTTAACAGCAGAAGAGCTTTGCTTCACTATACTATGAAATGGCTTGCTGCTTCATCTTGAAAACTGTGCGTGTCTAGGGCTTGATTCCAAAATGAAATAGCCGTCATTAAAAAAGAATGGGACAGAGAGACTTTATTGGACATTATTAATCCCTGTGCCAAAACACAAAATTACTGTAATAGGAGTTTGATTGGGATCAATACCAATGATTTCTTCCCCCGGTGCTGAAAACACAGGCACTTTTCTTCTTTCTATGGAGGTAGAAATAATTTAATTAGTTAAAGTACAACGCCTGCAAATGTTCAAAACCATGACATTTTGGACCACTTCCTGTGTCCACTATGTGGTGTTAAGACACACACTAAACATACATTGTGTATGTGGCCGAGACCCATCATTGTCATGCTACGGCGCGGAAGGATCGTGAAACTATTTTACAGCGCGCAAAATGTCTCAAAGGAAGCAAAATTTACATAAATGAGGACTATACGGACACAGTTAAAAGGAAGCGAAGAGAATTGATGCCAGAGTTGAGAGCCGCAAGAGAAAGGGGTGATATTGCCTTCTTGCGTTATGACAAGCTAATAGTTCATCTGCGCACCAGCACACCAAACCCAGTGTAAACATCAGGATATTCGGCATAATACTGGTATGTTGAATCACTTCTTTTCACATGGCCACTAACAAATCTACTACAGGAACTTTGGACTTTGAACTCTCTTTAAGGAAAATTAAGGAATCAAACAATATGGATTTTGCATACTCACAATATGATTTACAGAACACTGAGATTGACATCGACCCTGAAAATAACTTCTTTACGAGATCTGTTAATGACTGTCAATATTATACAGAGGATCATTACAATGTCAATTTCAAAAATGTTAATACATTCTCAGTAATCCACTTCAATAGTAGAAGCCTTGATGCAAACTTTGACAACATTAAGAGCTACATAAAATCGTTTCTAAATCCATTCAGTGTGATTCTAATAACAGAAACATGGATACATAATGAGAGTGAAATGGATTTTAGTATTGAAGGTTATGAGTTTATAAGTCAGAACAGAATGAATAAGTATGGTGGGGGCGTAGCAATGTTTGTAGACTTAAATTATGGTTATAAAATGATTGAAAATATGACTATGGTGGTGGATGATATACTTGAATGTCTCACTATTGAAATTGTAAGGACAAAAAAGAGAAATATAATTGTAAGTTGTATTTATAGAACACCAGGGTCCAACATAGATGTGTTTAATAATTGGATGGAGGAGCACTTTTCACACTCAAATCAGAAACTCATGTTTGTTGGGGGTGATCTTAACATTGATCTGCTAAACCCAAATAAACATAAAAAGACTGACAAATTTATTAATACTCTATTTAGTATAGGTTTGTTTCCTCTAATAACTAAACCCAGTAGAATTACAAACCATAGTGCTACATTAATCAATAATATTTTTTCCAATGAAATAGAAAGTAATACAGTCAGCGGATTAATGATAAATGATATCACTGATCACCTCCCAGTTTTTGTTTTTGTATTAAATAAAAATGAATATCAAAGAAATGAAGAGGATTTCATGTATTGGTTTAGTAGGGTAAAAACAGAGAAAACTATTGAAGTATTTAAAAAGGATTTATTAATGCAAGATTGGAGTATCATATATAGACAGAATGACTCTAACAAGGCATATGATGAGTTTGTGCGAGTATTTCAAAATGTTTATGATAACAACTGCCCAATAACAAAATTTTATAAAAAAAGAAAGTACAAAGAAAACAAATGGATGTCTAAGGGATTACTGAATGCTTGCAAGAAAAAAAATTTACTTTACAAAAAATTTATAAAAGATAGAACAAAAGAAGCGGAGGATAAATATAAGAAATATAAAAATAAATTGATCGGTATTATACGAAAATGTAAACAGGATTATTACAATAAATGGTTAGATAGCAATAAGAATAATAGTAAAGGTTTATGGAATATTTTAAATAGTTTAATTAGAAATAAACCTAGAAGGATCAATTACCCACAATTCTTCAGAGATGAAGACAAAACTATAAATAATAGGAAGACTATAGTCAACACATTTAACAAATTCTTTGTAGATGTTGGCCCGAACCTTGCTGCAAATATTGCAACTGTTGGAAGCTTTAAGTGCAAGTTAATAGACACAAATCCGAATACGTTGTTTCTTAAACCTGTGGAGGAAAACGAGATATTGGACATTGTTAGAGGGTGTAAAAGTAAAACCTCAACAGATTATTATGATATGGATATGACCTTAAAATGTGTTATTGAAAGTATCTGTAAGCCGCTAACATTCATTTGCAACTTATCATTGCAAACTGGCCAATTTGTTGATAGTATGAAAGTAGCTAAAGTGATTCCTCTGTTTAAGGCAGGAGATAAGCATCTCTTTACTCACTATAGACCTGTTTCCCTTTTACCGCAATTTTCAAAAATCTTAGAGAAGGTTTTCTCTTCTAGACTTGATAGCTTTATTGAAATAAATAAATTACTCGTAGATAACCAGTACGGTTTTAGGAATAATTGTTCAACTTCAAAGGCACTCTTTGATATAATTGATGAAATAACTAATGCTGTAGACAACAAGAAATTTGCAATAGGTTTATTTATTGACCTAAGTAAGGCATTTGACACAATAAATTATGATATTTTAATTAATAAGCTAGAACGGTATGGGATTAGAGGGATAGCACTACAGTGGGTTACTAGTTATTTAAAAAACAGAAAACAATATGTGACAATAGGAGATTATCAGTCAAGTTATCAAGAAATGGTGTGTGGCTTACCTCAAGGTTCCATTTTGGGTCCAAAATTGTTTAACATGTATATAAACGATATTTGTAAAACATCTCAAATACTTAGATTTATTTTGTTTGCAGACGATACAAATATTTTGGCATTTGGAAACGATTTACAACAACTGTGTCAAATTGTAAGCTTGGAACTCAAACGTGTTAATAAGTGGTTCAAACAAAATAAATTATCATTAAATCTGAGTAAAAGCAAAATGATGATATTTGGAAACGGTAATTCCAATGCTCAGGAAGCAATTGAGATAGAGGGTGTTGTTATAGAGCTGGTGCATGAAATCAAATTTCTAGGAGTTATTATAGATGATAAAATTACTTGGCACTCTCATATTAAATACTTAATCACTAAAATATCAAGAAGCATTGCAGTAATTGCAAAAGTAAAGCATATTTTAAACATCAAAGCTCTGCATACTTTATACTGTTCTCTAATCTTGCCCTATTTACATTATTGTTCTGTGGTATGGGGTAGTACTTATAAAAGCACATTAAAACCAATAGTAATGGTGCAAAAAAGAGCTATCCGACTAATCCATAAAGTTGGGTTTTTGGACCACACAAACTCATTATTTTTAAAATCTTTGACATTGTTGAGTTCCAATCGATACAGATGCTATATAAAGCAAGGCACAAATTGTTATCAAGCCAAATACAAGGAATGTTCCAAGAAAGTACTGGTGGTTATGAATTACGTGATGATTTAAACTTTAGGACGCAGAAACATAGTACAACTTTGAAAAGTTTTAGCCTTACAGTTAATGGGGTGCATTTGTGGAATAAGTTGGAGATGGAGATGAAACAATGTCCAAATATCAACCTTTTTAAATATAGACACAAACAAAAGTATAAAGAAGAAGAAATGATTAGCCATTAGGAGTATTTCTGGAAGTGTATATAATCCATTTTTGTTCTGTTTTATATTTGTTTTGATTGTTATATTGTTTGTTTGATATTGTTTCGTTGTGTTGTTTTGCAATATGTTTTTTTGTACTATTGTGAAATGAGAAATTTTATTGTATTATTTTATGGGGGGGGCGCTTATAAGCTCTTTTGCTTCTGCCCACTCCCTTTGAGCAGAATGTTAACTGCTCAAATAAACAAATAAACAAATAAACTAAGTGTTGCTGTTCATCAAGTGTAGACCGCACTGTAAATTTCCTGTAAATCGGATGGTCTTTGTCACATAAAGATGACTTCCTGTTGCCAGTAGGTGTGACTATGAGTCAATATTGGCTTACAGCCTGGACTCTTATCATGCATGAGAATTTGAGGCAGATTGGAAAATGTACATCTGAGTTAAAACAACTTGTTGTTTCATGTTTAAACATCAAAATTCACCATGCCACTATGGCAACACCGTAACTCAACTAATTAAAACTAACAACGAAAACTGACAATCTTCCAAATAAAGCATCATTGAGTCCTTAAGCTGTTTATGACCATTAGAGGACAGTACATCACACCAGCATACACCAGCTCACAGAAACACAACCCTGATATACAGTTGACTTATTAAAGTGGTTAGGGCTGATCTGTTAGCAATCAGAAGTTCATCAAATAGGGTGTTCATGCTGCTCTGTCTGCTAGATATATAATGCTATGTTCATAATATCATGGCTTTTGCAGTGCCTGTGTAACTTTGTTCAAAGTTCTTTGTCAAGTGCACATCCTTTCCAGTGAAGCAGTCGTGAATGAAGTGGAATTCTTTGTTCTCAGGCTCCCTCCAACACTGCTCATATAAATCAAAAGAAAATCACACAAGTAAAAAAGGGGAATCTAAAACTTAACTAGAAATACAGCAGAAGTAAATAAATAGTACAATCTAATATCAATAGCCTATAAAATAGAATCTAATTAAATCTTATACAAAATATAACACGTATACAAAATGGTGCTGTGACTGTAGTCTTTGCACAGTGCAGGATTCGAGAAGGGAGTGGGTAAGAGCTAACTTAATGTAATTTCAAAATTTGTTTCATGCTATTTTTAAATTTCATAACCTATCACGATCTAATTTGAATACTGTTCAAAATGAGTTATTCCAAGACCAACAGTACAGACTACAATATGAATGTTGTTAATACTGTAATGGTGGTGGTGGGTGGTCTGCCATTACCTGGTAGTACCCAGCTTGTTAAAGAGCAACTTAACTCCCCATTTTAGCTTGAACACACCCCCTTCAAATGCAACACATATACAGAACCCAGACACACACCAAAGCCTCTCCTAATCTCCCACCTTCATTGAAGACCACAACAGTGGTCCAGAACCAGGCATGTTTGACCTGCTAGCTTAGTTTAGTTTAACTGATGCAGCAGACCCGCTCTGTGTAGCAGCCCCATTGGTTGAGGTTAGGCATTGACGAGACTTTCCTCCCCTGAAAAATGCCCCCATGAGTCGTTTGTTCAAGTAGCAATTAATCCCATAGTTACGTTTATTAGTGATGGCCAAATTAAGCTTTGTGAAGCATTTTCTTTATTTTCTGCGCCTACTAGATGGCGCTCTCTGTTCAAGAAAGGGTTGAGAATACACTGAATTGCAATGCCTTAGGCCTTTCTCTTAAAACCAAGAGCTCCATCTACTGGGCTCAGAAAATAAAGAAATGGTTCTCCGTGAACCATCACCTTATCGTGGTGGAGAGGTTTGTGTGTCTCTGTGAACCTGAGGGCTGTGTTGTCTGGAGCTTTGTGCTCCTGGTAGGGTCTCCCAAGGCAAAGTGGTCTCAGGTGAGGGGCCAGACAAAGAATGGTTCAAAAACCCCAATGGAAAAACAAGGTAGAAATGGAGGTAGCCCCTGCCCGAGGAGGCCCGGGGCCCCCGCTGGAGCCAGGCCCAGGCCCGGGGCTCGTCCGGCGCGCCTGGTGGCCCGGTTTTGCCACGAGCCCGGCCGGGCACAGCCCAAACAAGCTACGTGGCTCCCATCTCTCCAGCGCATGGGCCCCACCACCTGTGGGAGGAACCGCTGGGGGTCCGCGGTGCTCCACATGGGTGGCAGTGAAGGTCAGGGCCTCAGGCGGACCAGACCCGGGCAGGCAGGCTGGCTCTGGGGGCGTGGAGCGTCACCTCTCTGTGGGGAAGGAGCCGGAACTGGTGCGGGAGGTGGAGCGCTACCGTTAGATGTGGTGGGGCTTACCTCTACGCACAGTCTCGGTTCTGGAACCGTACTCCTGGATAGGGGTTGGACTCTTTTCTTCTCCGGAGTTGCTCAGGGTGTGCGGCCGGGCGGTGTGGGGATACTAACAAGCCCCGGCTGAGCGCCGCTACGTTGGAATTTTACCCCGGTGGACGAGAGGGTCCCCCCTCGCCTGCGGGTTGGGGGAAAACTCTGACTGTTGTTTGTGCATATGCACCAAACAGGAGTTCGGAGTATTCGGCCTTCTTAGAGACCTTGAGTGGAGTCCTGCAGGGGGCCAGTGGGGGACTCAATTGTTCTGCTGGGGACTTCAACGCACACGTTGGCAATGATGGAGACACCTGAGAGGGTGATTGGGAGGAACGGCCTCCCTGATCTAAACCAGAGTGGTTGTTTGTTGTTGGACTTCTGTGCTAGTCATGGATTGTCTATAACGAACACCATGTTCGAATATAAGGATGCTCATAAGTGTACCTGGTACCAGAGCACCCTAGGCCGAAGGTCAATGATCGATTTTATAATCGTTTCATCTGATCTGAGGCCGTATGTTTCTGGACACTCGGGTGAAGAGGGGCAGAGCTGTCAACCGATCACCATCTGGTGGTCAGTTGAGTCAGGGGGTGAGGAAGACTCCGGACAGACCTGGTAAGCCCAAACGTGTAGTGCGGGGTAAATTGGGAACGTCTGGAGGAGGCCCCTGTCCAACGGACTTTCAACTTCACAACTCGGAGCATTTCGTGCATCCCTGTGGAGGCTGGGGGCATTGAACCCGAAGTGGACAATGTTCAAAGTTTCCATTGCTGAGCGCTGCGGCGAGCTGTGGTCTTAGGGTCTTAGGTGCCTCAAAGGGGCGGTAACCCACGAACACCGTGGTGGACAACGGTGGTCAGGAAAGCCGTCCGACTGAAGAAGGAGTCTTTCCGGGATATGTTATCCCAGAGGACTCCGGAGGCAGTTGCAGGGTCCGAAAGGGGCCGAAGGGCTGCAGCCTCTGCCGTGAAAGAGGCAAAGCAGCGGGTGTGGGAGAAGTTTGAGAAGACATGGAGAAGGACTTTTGGGTCGGCACCAAAGTGCTTCTGGAAAACTGTTCGCCACCTCAGGAGGGGAAGCGGGGAACCATCCAAGCTGTGTACAGTAAGGATGGGACACTGTTGACCTCAACTGAGGAGGTAATAGGGCGGTGGAAGGAGCATTTTGAGGAACTCCTGAATCCGCTATAAGCCCTCTATGTTAGAGGCAGAGCTGGAGGATGATGGGGATTGTCGGTTGATTTCCGGGCGGAAGTCACTGATGTAGTCAAACAACTCCACAGTGGCAAAGCCCGGGGATTGATGAGATCCGTCCAGAAATGCTCAAGGCTCTGGGTGTGGAGGGCTGTCCTGGTTGACACGTCTCTTCAACATTGCGTGGAAGTCTGGAACAGTGCCAAAGGAGTGGCAGACTGGGGTGGTGTTTCCCCTTTTTAAAAAGGGGACCAGAGGGTGTGTGCCAATTACAGGGGTATCACACTTCTCAGCCTCCCTGGTAAAGTCTACTCCAAGGTGTGCGGAAAGGAGGGTTCGGCCGATGTTCGAACCTCAGGTTGAGGAGGAACAATGCGGATTCCGTCCTGGTGCGTGGAACAACGGACCAGCTCTTCACTCTCAAGGATCCTGGAGGGGGCCTGGGAGTATGCTTAACCGGTCTACATGTATTTTGTGGATTTGGAGAAGGCGTATGACCGGGTCCCCCGGGAGCTACTGTGGGAGGTGCTGCGGGAGTATGGGGTGAGGGGTCTCTACTCCAGAGCCATCCAATCTCTGTGCGACCAAAGTGAGAGCTGTGTCCGGGTTCTCGGCAGTAAGTCGGACTCGTTTCAGGTGAGGGTTGGCCTCCGCCAGGGGCCAGCGCTTTGTCACCAATCCTGTTTGCAATATTTATGGACAGGATATCGCGTAGTCGGGGTGGGGAGGGGTTGCAGTTCGGTGGGCTGGGGATCTCGTGCTGCTTTTGCAGATGATGTGGTCCTGTATGCACATCGACCTACGACCTTCAGCACTCACTGAATGGGTTTGCAGCGGAGTGTGAAGCGGTTGGGATGAGGATCAGCACCTCTAAATCGGAGGCCATGGTTCTCAGCAGGAAACCGATGGAATGCCTACTCCAGGTAGGGAATGAGTCCTTACCCCAAGTGAAGGAGTTCAAGTACCTTGGGGTTTTGTTCGGAAGTGAGGGACAATGGAGCGGGAGATTGGTCGGAGAGGTGGCGAGAGCGGGCTTACATTCCATCTATTGCACCGTTGTGACGAAAAGAGAGCTGAGCCAGAAGGCAAAGCTCTCGTATACCCGCTCAGTTTTCGTTCCTACCCTCACCTATGGTCATGAAGGCTGGTGTTCGCGACCGAGAGCGAGATCCAGGGTACAAGCGGCCGAAATGGGTTTCCTCAGGAGGGTGGCTGGCGTCTCCCTTAGAGATAGGGTGAGAAGCTCAGTCATCCGTGAGGAGCTCGGAGTAAGCCGCTGCTCGCTTTGCGTCGAAAGGAGCCAGTTGAGGTGGTTCGGCGCATCTGGTAAGGATGCCCCTGGGCGCCTCCCTTAGGGAGGTGTTCCAGGCACGTCCGGCTGGGAGGAGGCCTCGGGGAAGACCCAGGACTAGGTGGAGGGATTATATCTCCAACCTGGCCTGGGAACGCCTCGGGATCCCCCAGTCGGAGCTCGTTAATGTTGCTCGGGAAAGGGAAGTTTGGGGTCCCCTGCTGGAGCTGCTCCCCCCGCGACCCGACACCGGATAAGCGGACGAAGATGGATGGATGGTTCACGAAGCTTCATTTGGCCATCGCTAACGTTTATAGTGACGTCGCCCTTTAAGTAAGGTGACGAAGTATAAGAGCAGGTGGTACAGACAGCAATGACAGCAGGCAAACAGGAAATGTTTTAATATCCTTCAGCTACAATAACCACTGGATGACAGAAGAGGATGCAAACACATTGTAGTGATGATGATGATGTTGATAACGATGAGGATTGTCTTCTGGTTTGAACTTGCACTAAAAGCTTCTTCACTAGATCATTTACCAGGAACCCTCCAAAATTGAACATGGCATTGCCTTTAGGTTCTGGGATGTGGAGTACCAGGACAGAATTACTTTCATTGTATTTGATCCATTATAATGGACACTATAGACTGGGACTAGATTCTGACAATAGTTAGCCTGGGTAAACCCTGACAAACTTCTGGCAAATCTGAGATTTGAAAAGCAAGTCAGTCTGGCCAAGAGCCCATTCAAGCCCATTTCCAATTTTTCCAAATCGAGGCACCAATCACAACCGTTGAGGCTGGCTTTACACGATGACGATAGCGCAGCGAGGCAAACACCTTTTTGTTAACATTCAACATGACGGCCACCAAAGTGCAGCAACCCGTTTATGCCGCTGTCGCTGCTACATCACCCGGATCGTTGGTCTGATTGGTTGAAGGACTATCCAATTGCGCCCAGAGGCATTTGAGCTGCGTCCGTTGGTGATGCCCCTTTGGAAATGGGCTGTGAATGAAGCTTGTCCAGACCCACTCTCAGTTACAACTGAGAAGGGTCTGGTGTCAACCAGGCTAGACGATAGTATAATAAAGTGACAAGCGCATATCATTTACTGACTGAATAAAGTAAATATTACTCGTAAGTTTGGTCTGATGTGACGATGATGTTATTGCATTGATAATTCAGAAAACACACATACCTTCTGTCTTCTAGCTTTAATCACATCACAAGCAAGTCAGTCCTCGGCTGCGCACACAGAGGCCACTGCAGCTTGAGCTCAAAGTTCAGTACATTTAAACTTTTGAGACAGTACAGCTCTGAACATCCCACCCTAAACACCAGCGCAGGACTGTCGCTAGGACAGCCGGTCACACCACATAAACATTATAATAATATACATAATAAAATAATAATATAAATCTTGGTCTTTAACTCATAAGGAGCTCACATTTCTTTACCATGCATTTTGTCTCTCTCTTATTCAGTCAGTCGGGTTGTTTGTTAGAAGTAGCTGTTTACTTATAATGTAGGTGATGGTTAAGGAGACACCATACAGTATATGTGCAGACCTTGTGCCCTGTGTGAAAGCATCTGCATTTGTTGTGTTTCTTCGCTCATTATTCAGATTTTTCCTCTGATTTGTTTCTTGTCGGTAGCCTATATAAGGCAGACACACAAACAACACACACACACACACACACACACACACACACACACACACATATACACCTATTCCCACATTGTCATCTGCATCAAGAGAGGTGTGGAGGAGTGTTATTCAGGCTTTTCTTTTAATTTTAAAACGGCTGGTATATTTACACATCTGTAATGTTCATACAGCTACCAGATACTATCTTTTAATCTCTCAGTATTCTTGTGTCTCTCTGCTTTCTGTCAAGCTCAAGAGGAAACAAAGCGATAGTAACATAGAGAGTATAAAAGAAGTGGACGTAGCCATCGTGACGTCACCCATTGGTTTGTGGACTACCGTTTTAAAGCTCCGCTCTCCAGCTGTATTTTCCATTGAATATTGAAGTGCATATATAAGTGTTTGGCATACCTGGCCGAAGGGCACTATATCCATGGTATTGCAAGGGGTATTTAATACTTGCATGTTTTTTTGTTGTGCATGATCCAAAAACATCCCCCCCTCTGCTTTTTTCACAAATCATACTAGTCTATATCCACGACTTTCCACTTCCGGGATTGCTCCGTTGCCGGTGGAAATTTCGCCGTATGTCCTTCTTTTAGGCTGGATGTCCGTCATTTTCTCATAGACTTCTATAGAAACAGACTTGTACACCTAAAAGTTATAATTTTTCATGTAAATTGGGCCAATAGTGTTTTTCTGTAATCCTGCTGACAGACAAACCCAGCCGACAACATAATCTCCTTTGCGAAGGAAGCTCAGCTCAATATCTGTAAATATTCCCACTGCTTTTAATACTCAATAATATGGATAAAATATAAGTTTCATGCCTTTTCATTAATCATAAAACATCTTCTATTAAATAACTATATTTCAATGTCTGGCCGTCTTTGACCGCACGCCACTGTCAAAGACTCTTTCTGTGAACATTTATTCTGTGTGGCATTTTTGTGCACTTTTGTCATGTTAAATGATATAGTCCAGAGACAGTTGAAAGACAGACACTGTCATAAATAAAGCGGCCGTGATTCACTCTTGCTGAGCTGCAGAGAGCAGAAAACAGTGACAGTATGACAAAGAAGAAGGGAGACAGCTTTTGCCATGGTGTTCTCAAACAGCTCAAGACTACAGAAAGAGTATGACTGTGGGCTAAGGTTCACACGTACTGGGATATCCTTTAAATTTAATATATATATATATATATATATTAGGGTTAGGCTGATGTACTGAATCACTTTGATGATGTGGCAGACTGATATTGTCCATTGATGAACATCAGATACCAATGGGTAAAAGTGGACTGTGGGCAGTATAATGGTGTGTGTCAGTCTGTAGAACTAACTAGAGTTGGGCATTGTTTTAATTTGAACAATTCTGATTCCAATTCCGATTCTTACTTTCGATTCCGGTTCTTCTCAATTCCAATTATTCAAAGGTTGGAGTTGAAACACATGCTTATTTCACAGATAAGAAGAAAATTGTATTTTGTGATTTACAGTTTTACCAGGCTTTTTCAATGTAAAAGCAGTTTCCCCGCTATGGTAACCAAAACTTTAAGTGCATGTTAATTTTAAACCGAACGAAACCGAACAAAATTTTCCAAACAATTCCAATATAAAAAGATTCCATTGGAATCATAATTTTTGAAATGATTGCATGTTGGAACCGGTTCACGGTGCCCAATCATATTGATGACTCAGTAGAGGTTTGATGGTTTCAGTGCTGATTGAGATGTGTTTCCATCCGGAGAGCATTACATTTTGTGGGGAAATGGAAAACACTGAGAGAGATTTACTAAGGAAATAGTGCAGCACAAATGTGCGATGCAAGTTTCACATGGCATGTATCTATTAGGATTTCCCAATACAGCAGGTCATAACGCTGTCAGCTGCTGGACTGCTCCTAAGACTGACCTCACTGAACTCACATGAACACACATGATATTGTAAGGGTCTTGATCCCAAATAATTTACTCCAGCCACAGTCTAACTGCCTCACTACCTAGAAAAAACTAATACTTGTGAAAGTAATATTCATGGGAAATTCAAAGGCTTCTTCAGTTCTGAAGGACTGCTCATGATGCCAGTAACATGCTGATGTTTAGCTTGAGGACTGCTTCTTCAGTTCTTCTCCAGAATGAGAGGCAAAATATTTTCAAGAACCTGAAGCGAGTGGAGTTGCCCTTGACTTAGCTCTGCTGGATCTTGACGCCTCTGCTTTTGTGTGAAATACTTCAAACACATTTGTACTAGGGATGTCAGTTTGGATTCATTTTGCTTTAGAAGGCCCGACACTAACTGGTAAATGACAAAAAACATAGTTGTGATGTAGCTTTGGTTTATGAAATGTGTCCAGCAGTCGGTGGTCAGAGCTGAAGGGGTTTTGGCCAGTGTATTCCAAGACTGGTCCCTGCCAGGTGTAATCATCAGGGGAGTTTTTCTAAAAGTATTTTTAAAATGTTATTAGTAGCGAACTCGAGAACACGAAAGTGAGTGTGTGTGACGGTGAGTATGAAGTAACGTTAAGCTGTGAACACAGTGCAGTGTGAGGAACATTCCCGGTTTTGTCGATGAATAAATGCCACCTCTCCTCAAGACCCAAGCCCAAGTTCCTGTGTCTTTCTTGCCTCCTGGTTAAAGTGCAGGGGGTTAACATCGAAATTAGCGACAACTTCGGCACAGGCACACGGTGGACTGACCTTTAAGGTGGACCAGCTCATTTTATTGACAAGCTGCTCCTCCAAGTCTGCTCAGCACTTTTTACCCTATGCTTTTACCTCAGAATGCTAGCTGTGATTGACTGTGTATGCAAAATAACCCGTTGACTTGTTTTGGTGGAACATGTGTACGTTGAAAAGTAGTTTTAGTCGTGCAACAGAAAACTCTGATTGGACAGATAGTCTAGCTAGCTGTCTGGATTTAACCTGCAGAGATCTGAGGAGCAGTTAACCATAGTCCTCACAAATCTACCGGAGGTTAGAACGCCAACACAAAGGAAGAGGAAGGGGACGGACATCTGGCCGAAATGAGGGACATCCGGAAATTAAACGTTGTTGATATAGACTAACCGACCATTGATTTCCCTAGTTTGTACATTTGCTTTTCAGAGAGAGATAACTTCCTTTGCTAATTGTGTGAGGTTAGTTAATCCAGGGGCATACTTCAGGTCAACCTGAAAATATTTCCACTCATTGTTTGCGCAATCCTCACTAAAATGCATCTGCATAACGTAAGAAGGTCAACACGGTATCACGGCAGTTTGTGAAATGGTCATGTTATTTTTAATCTATTGATTCGTGTTCACGGGGACGTTGTTGTCGTTTTTTTTTGTGGTGGCCAGCACGAAATGGTCTATACAGAGATTAAGGGGGAAAGCAAACACCACACCCCGGGGGAGGATGGCTCACACGCCAGGAGACAGCCGCGGGAGACAGCCGCGGGTGACGCGCGACAATAACGGGATGGCGGAGGTTGGGTTTAGGAAAAAAACAACAGGGAAAGGACGCCTCACACTCCGGGAGACGGCCGCAGGGAACGCACGACAATAACGGGACGGTTAACGGGGAAACAAAACGCCACACGCGGGACCCATCCACCACCCCAACCAACCTCCTTTCGCGGATTTTCGGCATTTCATACTACTCGCTACCATAGTCGTGCTGTGACCACAACATATGCTTCCCATTTAAATACATTAGTTTACATTTTCGTGCTGGCCACCACGCAAAAAAACAACAAAAACGTCCCTGTAAACACGAATCAATAGATTAAATAACGTGACCATTTCACGTACTGCCATGAGACTGGGTTGGCATATTGCATATACTTGCTGAAATGTCTGAGGCAGAATGTTTCACATATGCCCTAGACACTTTTTATGCATGAAAACTTCATGCATGTTCAGGATACCGTGACCGACTTTGTAATGTTTTAACAGTCAATGCCGACAATAATGCTACTTCCTGTGGTATATAGTGAATACATAGCTGCTGCCCGCACAAGATGAGAAAGGATACAGCTCACCATTCTCTGGGAAACCACTCTTTATAGAAGGCCCTATTATGTGGAAGTGTCTGTTATTATTGCTATTATGCTCATACAATTGAGGAAAAGTGAGTGTAGTACAGAAGTGACTTTTCTCAGCACTGCAGCTTGTGCGCTGGGAACAATGCAGCCATGTCAGAGCACAGAGGGGAAACATCGCTGATGTTTACCTTAGCCTGCCATGCCAACTTCCTGCTTTTATGCCACTGCCATGTTTGTCAAGTATTGTTTAGACACAATGTTGCTATTCATTGCACCCTCAATTGTAGCTAGGTTGGAAGTTTCTGTCAGGGCTCTGAAAGTTGGATACTTGAGATGAAAAGCATTGAGAAATACAAACAAGACATGCTGATGTTGTGTGCCAATTTGTGTGTCTACCTAATATATCCAACAAAAGCCCAGGTTAGCTAAACAATATGCTAAAGCAACACTATGCTAAAGCAACAGTACATGTCATACTGTACATGGTTTGAACATTAACTCTTGAGACGAAAACAAACGCATTACAAATTTTATTCATGCTTCGCCACAATGCTGAGACAATGTAGTTCTCGGTCAGACCTCTCCCAAGGAAATGAGGATTTAATGTGTCTCTCTCTGAATTGTAACTGTCAAGAGAATGGGTCAGAACAACACCGAGCAACGTGTCAGTGAGAATATTGTTGCATTTGGTTTGACACTGATGAGCACTGAATCCCATACAAAGCTAAAGACAATACTTCAAAGTTCGATTTGTTCCAAGTTTTGCTGTGCATCTCGAGCTGAAGATGAAGAAGATGAAAACAACTCTCAGATAAAAAAAGCTTTTCATACTAAAATTGTTTGGAAACAAAACTGTTGGATTACCAGCTGTTATTTTCGACTGTGAAATCCACATCTCAATTATCGTCAGGCTTAAAAATACCACAGTCAGCTGCCTGCCCGGGTCATGTTTAAAGCTTTAGTGCGTAACTTTTTGATATTAATGACGTCCGTTGCATTCACGCCATTACCAAACTAGTTGCTACAAAGCTAATTAAGACACACAACTCTCTCTCTATTTCTCCGTATGACTATGTTCAGAAGATTGTGTCGTCCAATGACTTTTTCCCACGCAGAAACTCGAGTGAAGATAATTACCTCTTCTGAAGAGTCCATCATGTTTTTTTAATCCTCCGTGTCCTCCTTGGCTACTAGCAACTGCGTGGAGGAGGGGGGCAGTGCGCAGTCACAGAAGGCTTGTATCATGTGGACGTGCCAACAGTTTTGTTGTCCTTACTTAGAATTCCTCATGGGGACGGCAGAAACTACGCACTATAGCTTTAAAGTGGATTTCATGAATCAAAAACATGTTTCATCCAGGTCCATGGTCAGCAGGGGTATCTTCGTGAAGAAAATAATGGAACCAACCTCCCAAAGCCCCAACAGTGGCAAGGCCCTTAAGACTCCTGGCATTGTTGTTTTGATTAGCAATTTTAGAAATTGACATCATTATTTTAGTATGCAAATTATGGTTGTTGATGTAGTTTTGTGTATCAAACAATACTAATGCACACAGTTTAGTCCACTGAGGAAAATGGTTTGATTGTCCTGATGCTGATGCTGATGCTTCGGATTCCAAAATCACTTTAAGACCACAGTGTAGTTGTGTCTGGTTACTAAGATCAGTGTTTCCAGTTTGGGCCATCATCTGGCTGATTAGGTTACTTTCGATGAAATTGAGCAGGTAAACACTGTTTTGGGTGTGGTGTGATAATGTGGGCTACTTTTTGTATCTCTTTGGCAGTTTTTACCAACCAAGACTTTGGCTATAGCCTACATATAGAAAAAGTAGCTTTTTTTACGATTAGCAACACTAACCAAGAGAAATCCGAGGGAAAAGAGACTGTAAGTGAAGACAACTTGCTAGCACTGCTTTAGAACATTTGAACAATAGCATGTTGCTTATGGCTAACTAATATAATGGTTTACTTGCTGATGAATGACAGAATCATTGCCTTGACTTTCACAAACAGCCCCAGAGAAAGGATCAGCATGCCTGTCAACATCTTCTCATGTTACTGAGGAGCTGAGACTGCAGTGAGCTCTTCAGGTGGCTACAAAAAGTCATACTGAGCAAAAATCTGTAGCAATTTGACCTGAAACGAGAATTGAAACACTGACATAAGGAGTCAACACAACTTCTCAGAACTATAAAATATGATGGTAGTGCCGTAAAACACGACAGCAAAGAGTGAACACAACTTTCTAGCAGTGTAAAACAGGTTAGCCCTGGATACAATCTTCTTATCTAATGTAGACACTGTATCAAGGAAGACTAAAATAAGCAAAGCTGTGATTTCCTCAGTCAGTTACATCTACCATCCTGATTAGTGTACCTGACAATCACTTAGGCCTGGTATCATACTGTGCAACCAATATGGCAATGCACCCCAGTGACCTGTAGAGCAGCTGGGGAATCTTCTTATATTAACATAAATATACTGAGATGTGGAGGAAGAGAGGAGTGGAAGCGGGAAGCAAAACATAATTGAAGTGTGATTACGGCCCCTCTAGAGGTTGCAGTTTATTAATGTGTCACTTACAATAAAGCTCTCGCTATTCAGATTGTGGTTGTCATGGAGATCTCAGTCACTCTCGAGATGGAGGCAAAGGTTAGAGTGCCGGTGCATGATTCCTGCTGCAGAGATAGATTGTACACTAACTGCATTCCTGCCACTCAGTCAGAGCGCTTTTTTTTTTACTGTAGGGAGAGGAAGAAACCCTGCACCAGTCAACAGCTAATGGCAGGAATTTACTTTTTCTGTCACCTCTCGGGCTACATCTCCACTGCTACGTTTTGGTTTTTAAGCGGAGTTTTAAGCCAAAAACGATTTTGTGTTTTTAGCTCCAGTAGCAAGAAATATTCTCTGTTTAAAATAACATTCTCTATACTGGGTAAACAGGAGGCAGCATGTATATTCTGCCTGCTGCTGGTAGATGCCATGGTAACGTTAGTAGCTTTGTCTCAGCGAATGCAACGTCATTACCCATAAGACCCAAACAGGCGGAAAAACTTTTGCGTCAATGTCAGCGTTCCCAAAGGTCTCCGTTTGCGGCTGTTGAGACTGCAACACAATCCGCAGATTCCAAACCAAAACGGGTCAGAAGTGTTTCCAAATGTCTCCGGTAGCTTCTTGAAATGGTCGTCGTAGCGATGTGTGCGCATATCCAAAAACCTGTTGATATCCAAGTCTTTGATGATGTTTAAAAGTAGCTGTGTTTCTCCTTTTTATCGGGTCTGCAGCCTGGAAAACTGTCGGCTGGTTGGTTTGTGTACAGTAACCATAGCAACGCATAGAGCTGACCATAAGCTGAAAAACAGGCAAGAGGCCATAAACTGCAGTAAAAACCCTGACTGAGACGCATATTCTGAATGCGCTGTATACCTGTCCAAAGATTGCCTCTAAAACCAGAATAATACCAAAATATCCCACATATCTTAAAGGGATACTTCACCGATTTAGCATTCAGCTTTGTATCAGTAGAAACCCGATAGTATTTCTGAATGACCGTGCCTCCCTCCCTCATGTCCCCCTGAGACGAGAGATTTCTGCATTTGGGGCCTGGAAAAAATCTTCCGATGGCGTAAAATGACGATTTTT
Source organism: Perca fluviatilis (assembly GCF_010015445.1). NCBI lineage: Eukaryota > Metazoa > Chordata > Actinopteri > Perciformes > Percidae > Perca > Perca fluviatilis. The sequence goes on along the minus strand of NC_053123.1, from coordinate 1,248,795 downwards.
GCGTCATTGGAAGATTTTTGGGCCAAAGGCAAAGGACTACAGCCAGTAGTAGGATCTACTTCCGTATGTTTTCAACACGCCCACAGGGGGTTGGACTGCCGAGTCTGGCCGAGGTATTCCGAATGAAAACGACTGTCAGCCATCTTGAATCTTCGCTAAACAGGCTTTCGGTTTTCAGCAGAAAACATTTACAACAATTATCTGCATTCAAACTACCGGACGCGGTGTACCAACCGGGATACATCGGTACAGATCGGAGAATATGGAGGAAACGTTATTACAGACGCAATACTCGGCACACTACGTGAGCTTCGCCTGCACGGAGACCAGCGGTGTCGCTCAATGCCGCTAGCCGGCTAGGGGACATCCTCATCGGCTAGGTGGAAAGCTAACGCTAGCTGTCCACCTGTCCCAGCCATCCTGCTTGCAAGTGTCTGCTCATTAAACAACAAACTGGACTACATCCTCCTTCAACAAAAATCCCAACGTGAGTTCAGTGACTGCTGTGTTTTTGTTGTTGTGGAAACATGCCTGAACAACAGTGTACCGGAACCGGGACTATCCAGCTACCAGGCTGCTCTCGCCGGCCCGTGGAGGTGGGCTGTGTTAAACGGACTGGTGTAGAAATAAAATCTAACTAGCTCTTGCTCTGTCGCCAGGTAAAAGAGGTGGGCTGTGTTAACACCGAGTGGCGCAGAAATGTGGTGATTTGTATCCATTTAACTGCTAACTGCTGGTGGAGTTTGTGACTGTTAAATGCCGACCATTCTACATTACACACTAATTCACGGCTGTGTTTATGCTCGGTGTTTACCAAGCGCTAATGTTAGTATGCGTTAGCTGAACTTTATGGAGCCTATAAAGTGTGTGTACTAAATGTAGCCTGTTTCGTATGTCGTTTTTATATAATGTCGTTTTTATATATGTTAAATGTGTAACACCACTTGAGTCACGATGAAACGTTGTTTCGTGTATATGGTTGAAATGACAATAAAACATGCTTGAGTTGAGTTGAATGCCTCTGTCGGTCTGTCAAGCGGTAGGCGTGGCTTGGGAGTGGACTCAAAGCAACGAAGCAGGTGCATTCTGGGATTTGGTGTTTTTCATCCATATAAGACCAAAACACATTTTCTGGCTTTTCTCGGCCTAGAAGGCACCAATTTCAATTTTTTTTTCACATTTATACTACATAAGTGACCCAATTTAAAGATATATTCAGCTTTCCATCGGTGAAATATTCCTTTAATCAGAAAATGCTATATTCAGAAAAAGGCCTTAGTCGGAATATCCAACCAGAATATTCTGTTTACATGATCTGTATCAAATTCAGAATATTGTCATATTCGGAATAATTGGTGAGCATGTAAACGTACTGAGTGATAAATAAGATATGATTAATGGTGGCATATGCAGCAATCATCTTTGTGACCCCTCAAATAAAATAAAAATGTCAAGACATTTCTGGTGTTCAGACACTTAGAAGTTAGTAAAAAGTAAAATTCATAAATATCCAACATGGGTGAGCATTGTTCTCAGACATTACAGTTTAAGTGCCTTATGTTGTTGTGAATAAAGCTAACTATAAAAATGCATCTGCAGTTTACTATGTTTTGTGTCAATGTAGTAACCTCAGTATCATTTTGCCAACCCACTCCTTTGATTCTTAATACATTTAATGTTATGCCACTGTTAATCATATCTTATTAATAAAAGTTCAAGATGGATCAGGTTAGCACTTTATTTAAAGGGCCAAAAACATAATGAAGTTATGTCTAGTTAATCATGATTACAACACTCCAGTTCTTTAGAATATATATGTACACTGCTGTGACTAGTCAGTTTTTTGGAGAAAACATGAACATCATTAATAAATCAGAAATCATGGTGTTTGAAATACATTGAAGCATTACTTCATGTATTGTTCCTGAATTAAGTCAAGCATAAGTGAATATTAATCTTGTACATTAATGATAGTTCATGAAGTACTACATGAATGAATTCATGGTTTTTCATGCATGAAGACATGTACAGATTCTTGATAATTCATGCACCATTATTATAAAGTGTTACCAAAACCAAACTACTGTAATTGTAGCCTTAGAAACATATCCAATGGCATATTTTAAGAAAATGATCCCCACTTTTGAATGTACACCTCACAAGCATGTATTGGCTTTTAAGGTGACAGCTTTTTGTTGTGAATCAAATTTTTTCTTTTCTTCATTTTTTCTGCACTTGCTTGCATTTGAGAAAGCACTCGTGCTGTAGGACAAAACACATAGATATTTATTAACATGCTCCTGTTATCACAAGGTGTTAAACTGTATACGCGTAAACAAGATTGAGGATCAAATGTGCAGTCACAGAATTGCAATGTGTGGAGGTGGAGGGCTTCTTTTTATTCAAACATGTAATGCGTAATTTATTTCAGAAAACCGTGAATGAAAAATCTGATCATCTCAAGGTGAATGTTCAAAGCTGGGTTGTAAAGATGGTTTCCTGTTATTGTCAGGTTGTTTGGCTCTCCTTTCTGTCTCACTGACAGACTGATACTAGCTGTCAGAGAGTCCTATAATAACCCAGGATGTATCAATGACGAGTGTGTGCGGGAGTTCCTTTCACATGGATCACGAGAGCTTTAGTTTTCACTGAGAACACTTGTGCTCATGGCCTAACCGTCACCTCATCCTCAATTGTGACACCGTTTTATCAAAGGCCATGTAATGATTTACTGAAGAGCCTCATTCACACAAAGCCATTCGACTCAAACACGGTTAACCCTCAAAGGAGGCATGTTGGTAAAAAGCTCAGAGGGAGGATTCATTCATACTTGCAGGATCAGAAAAAAAAACGTCTATTTTTTAATAGGTCTTGCTATTTATCACTCACTGTATACATAAAAAAGAGACTCAAACTCAGGTAATACACTTACTGCAAATTTGCCGTAAATCTAAAGGTTTTTAAATAAAATCTTAAAAGATTAAGGCTGGTGTTATTCCATATTTATCATTTCAATCAGGAGAGACTTCCTTGCCAATATGAAAAGATTTATTGTTACAAGACGAAAATATGAAATGTGCAAAGTCTTTGGAGATTAGACTCCATGGTATCAATATGTTTTAAAGGGGTAGGGAAACCCAGACATATCCCCCGATGGAGTCCAGACACCGGTGGTGGTGATGAAGGTCGAGAGTGCCAAAGTTAGATGACGAATACCCAGGGTAACATGGGTGAGACTACCGGTGGTTGAAGGGGAGGAAGCGGGACGCACTCTATTCCTGAAACAACAACAGAGGGGAGACCAGATTTAAAAAAAAAGGATGTCATGCTGTGATTGGCTTGTAAAATACATGGCTGAATCTGATTGGTTTAATTGAAAAGTGAATAGCTGAATCTGATTGGTTACTGACAAGGGAATGCCTAGAAACAGCTGATCAACTAGGAGTGATGTAAAAGGTTACTGAAGTCTTCCTGAAAGAACTTACGCTGAGCTCCATATGTCAACAATTCTCCTCTAGTAATACTTTCTGACTCCATTGACATTTTTAATAAAGGCTCAGTAATGTCATAAAACAGCTGGTCACTGTACATTTTAGCAAACGTTACTTAAATGGGAGGAAATATATAAGAAGATATAGCATAGTATAGTATAGTATAGTATAGGAATATGCTAAAATAAGACCAGAGTCTCCAACCATGGTAGCAGCTCTGTGACGCTGTACTTTAGCACAGCTGTGTTTGGAGCTACAGTAATTGCTAACATCAGAACTTGCTTACTTGACGTTTAGCAGGTTTAACGCTTACTAGGTTCACCATCTAAGTTTAGCGTGCTAATATTGTACATCACTCAATAAGCAAAATGTAGAATAGACTAGAAACATTAGGCTCTAAAACAGTGATTCTTAAAGGTCCCATAACATGGTTCTTCTTGGTTGCTATATAGGCCTATAGGGCTTAGTGGTCCCTAATACAATAACAGAAACTTTTTTTTAAAGGGTGTGGGGGTTTTGGTCCCCTAATACTGTATCTGAAGTCTCTTTTTATATAGGCCTTAGTGGTCCCCTAATACTGTATCTGAAGTCTCTTTTATATAGACCTTAGTGGTCCCCTAATACTGTATCTGAAGTCTCTTTTATATAGACCTTAGTGGTCCCCTAATACTGTATCTGAAGTCTCTTTTATATAGACCTTAGTGGTCCCCTAATACTGTATCTGAAGTCTCTTTTATATAGGTCTTAGTGGTCCCCTAATACTGTATCTGAAGTCTCTTTTATATAGACCTTAGTGGTCCCCTAATACTGTATCTGAAGTCTCTTTTATATAGACCTTAGTGGTCCCCTAATACTGTATCTGAAGTCTCTTTTATATAGACCTTAGTGGTCCCCTAATACTGTATCTGAAGTCTCTTTTATATAGACCTTAGTGGTCCCCTAATACTGTATCTGAAGTCTCTTTTATATAGACCTTAGTGGTCCCCTAATACTGTATCTGAAGTCTCTTTTATATAAACCTTAGTGGTCCCCTAATACTGTATCTGAAGTCTCTTTTATATAGGTCTTAGTGGTCCCCTAATACTGTATCTGAAGTCTCTTTTATATAGACCTTAGTGGTCCCCTAATACTGTATCTGAAGTCTCTTTTATATAGACCTTAGTGGTCCCCTAATACTGTATCTGTGCCTATACGTGAAAACCATTTCAGGTGACTACCTCATGAAGCTCATTGAGAGAACACCAAGGGTTTGCAGAGTTATCAAAAAAAGCAAAGGGTGGCTACTTTGAGGAATCTAAAATATAAGACATGTTTTCAGTTATTTCACACTTTTTTGTTAAGTACATAATTCCATATGTGTTCATTCATAGTTTTGATGCCTTCAGTGAGAATCTACAATGTAAATAGTCATGGAAATAAAGAAACACATTGAATGAGAAGGTGTGTCCAAACTTTTGGCCTGTACTGTATATTTAACAATAAACATTATGTATAATCCATATCTATTCATTTTCATCCATCCAGTAGGGGTCCCTAATCGGTGTGTCTCTTTCAGCTTAAAAAAACATTGAAGACCCCTGCTGTAAGGGGTCCTTAGCTGAAATAAGATTGAGAACCTCTGCTCTAAAAGTCTGTAGTCTAAAACTCAAATCAAATTGGCAGGCAAGTGCTGCAATTCAAAGTGTCAGAACCTTTTGGCAACATTGTTTCATCAAATTTCCCTTTTATCCATTTATTTTTTTTATTTTTTAAATGACCTCAAAAGCACCAGTGCTCTATCTGATCAAAACAACCCTCCCTGGATGCCCAAAACTGAAATGACAACATATTCTATTCTTAGTGCATGAGCGGGGATTATCCAGGGCCGATGTACGACAAGCTGGCATGCATGGAAGTATGTTATCAAGCTTCGAGGCTGAAGTCACTTCCTGCTTTCTGCCGCCAGCCCAACCAGATAAGAGTTCCCGTTTTAAACCCAATGGGAGTCCTTCTCACCAGGAAGTGGCAAAATGGGCAAACCCATTATCTTTAGCACTGGACCACGCCAACCTGTCAAACGGTCCAAAATAAGCATCTATTACATTTCCCTGTCACAGATCATTTTGGCTTTTTCTCGGTGCGCTGATGGCAAGCAAACTGGAAAAGTCATCAGTGGCTTTTTGTTCCTCGGCCACCGTGTGTGTGTGTGTGTGTGTGTGTGTGTGTGTGTGTGTGTGTGTGTGTGTGTGTGTGGTCATCAGAGCTGGTTATTCAGTGTGTGTGTGTAGGAAGGAAGTGTAATCGCTCTGTTAATCATTTGGTGCTTCAGTACGATGACGGACAGGAATGCTTTTAGGCCAAGGTTTGTGACGTCTAAACATATCTAGCCTTAGCACTAACAGATGCATTTTCTTTAAGGGACAGTGGGAAAATTATTGGGGGGGCAGGGGGTTGTGGGGCGAGTCCAAAATGGGTGATGGTTGTTTTTTTTTCATGAGGGAAAGTTAGTCAAACATCTGTGGGAGAGCAGGTAAACAGGTTCTCATTCCAGATTTATATTTTATTTCATTCTTTCATTTGAAAAGAAACAAATTGCTATACAGATTGCTACAGCATGATTTATTGGAACTTTGGGAATATTCTGACTTTATGTCCAGCGCCATCATCAGGACCAACTCTTACAGTTTTTTCCAACTGCTTACACACTAAATCTTTTCATGTCACACAATTTTTGAAACCTCTCACTCAAAGTGCAAAACTACCCAGCAAATCTCCAAAACCAGAAGCTATTTCTCAGCCTTTCACTCTGTTTTCAATTACATAAAACACTTCTTTCAAAACATTACACACAATTCTCTACCTAAGACACAAAAACCTAACAGGAAGTGACTTGCTTTCCTTATCTAAACACAACCAATCAAATATGGCGTTATATATGTGTCACATTCCTGAGCGAGTAATTGTATGTTTTGAGCGCAGAGAACTATATTTTGCAAGCACATTACATTACATTTTGAACAGAAATTAACACTCGCAAAAAATAATTTAGTTTGAGTAAACAAAAACCTATTTCGGGCACAATAAATGTATTTGCATGTCTTTCTCTGCTCGCAGGTAAAAGCTGCTGTGCTCCGGTCCTGTCTCCCTTGCTCTCAACCTCTTCTCTCTGCGCGCTCAACTCTAGACACGCTCGCTCAGATTTTCACAGCGTTACAAGTGTGCCACAAAACCAACCAATCGCAGAATCAAAAGGTCAATTCTGATTGGCTGTTCACCTCCAATTAGATCGCAAGTAGCAGGAAAGACATATCTACAGGGAAACAGTTTTTGACACAACACCTGCAGTGATTCCCCAGCAAGGGGTATCTCTGCTGTAGCTAGTGGGTACTTGGAAAGATTGTGGAGCAGCTTAACTAATCAAAATAATTTAATTATGATTGATTTAAAACAATATATCAGCTGAAACAGCTCAACACATATGTTTAAACATATAGCGAAGTAATCAATGGTAGAAATAAAAAGCTAAAAGTGGCCTACTGACTTAGCTAACAGTTTAAATGATTAGTTAAAAGTAATGTATGACTTTTAAAATTAAACCATTAACCACACGCCAAGTAAAAGGCCCAAGTCGAATTTCTGACCAAACCAACCTAAATGTCTATAGTTCAACTGCATGAAAATGTAAGAATATTCACTTTAATAGGATAGTGTGAACACATTGGGAATTGGGTGGGTGGGGGTATGTGAGTTAATATGACAGGGATGTGGGGGAACCTCAGACCAGAAGGGTTGGAAAGCACTGATCCACAGTATTTTATATTATTGACCGACCGGTATATTACAGACATGCCTTAATAGTTGTGTTAATCACAACACCGTTTTTTGAATTACATATCTCCGTGTGTGACTAACATCATCCTTCACAAGAAATCTAACATTAGCTAGCCCAGCATGGATACAGTCTATGCATCCAACATATTCATCTGAACAAACCTAAAATGTCACAATACAGCCACTTAAAAGAAGTTTGTAATACTGGTTACATCGATGTGGTGTTTTATTAACCTTAATTCTTTAAGGTTGGTTCAATTGACTTGCAAAGTAGCTATCCGTTGCTAACGTTAGCTAGCTAGCTTATTTATGTCAAAAAGCAGTAGCTAACGAACATTACTGCCAAGATATGATTTCATTTTAAGACAGATGACAACACTTGACGAGTCTTATAACACCTCTCTGGTCTCTCGTGAAATCATATCTTGGCAGCAGTTAGCTAACGTTTCTGCTTTTTGAGATAAATTAGCATTAGCAACGGATAGCTCATTCGCAAGCTAATATAGCAACATAATTCAGGTTAATAAAATACGGTAATTTAACCAAAGTATTAAAAACTACTTACATGTGGCTATAGTGTGACAGGCCTACTGCTGTTCAGATGATATGTCGGCTGCTGTGTGTGAGCTAGCTAGATTGCTTGTGAAGGATGAGTCAAACATAAGGAGATATGAGTCAAACAAAACAACGGCATTATAGTACACACAAATATTAAGACATTTCTTTGATATAGCTATGTCAATAATACAAAATACTGACCGAAATGTGTTTTAATCCAGTAACATTAGTCGAACAGCTCCACTGTAGACGGTATTTGCCGTATCAACAAGTGTTGACTGAAAAATACGGTTCCTCCTAGATTTTTGTTTCCTGATATTGCGATCTAATTGGAGACGAACAGCCAATCAGAATTGACCTTTTGATTCTGCGATTGGTTGGTTTTGTGGCACACTTGTAACGCTGTGAAAATCTGAGCGAGCGTGTCTAGAGTTGAGCGCGCAGAGAGAAGAGGTTGAGAGCAAGGGAGACAGGACCGGAGCGCAGCAGCTTTTACCTGCGAGCAGAGAAAGACATGCAAATACATTTATTGTGCCCGAAATAGGTTTTTGTTTACTCAAACTAAATTATTTTTTGCGAGTGTTAATTTATGTTGAAAATGTAATGTAATGTGCTTGCAAAATATAGTTCTCTGCGCTCAAAACATACAATTACTCGCTCAGGAATGTGACACATATATAACGCCATAATCAAAATGCTACACTTATTTACCAGGGCACACACACACTCCTCACATGTGCAAACACATTATGTCATAAGTGAACACTAACCAATCACTGCCTTAGTTTAGGCCTATACAGAGGTCAAAGGTCAGATTACCTGTTTTGAACAATGGATGCCAACAATAGACAGAGAGCAAGAGGAGGAGGAGGGAGAGACGGGACGAAGAGGAGGAGGAGGAGGAGGAGGAGGAGGAGGAGGAGGGAGAAACAGGGGGCAACAACGAGGAGGAGGAGGAGGAGGAGGGAAGAAGAGGAAGAAGGAGAGCCATCTCTGAAGAGATCAGGGCCACACTTATTCATCATGTGATCACCCACGGATTGACCAATGAGAGAAGTCCATCTTGAGTAGCTTTACAGTGGCGTCCATACTGCATGCAACTATCTAATGACTATTTCAGCATTACAAATCAATCAGACTTTGTTTTGCACAAAGTGCATACAATTCCCCCCCCGCCCTGACACACAAGCACGCACAAACACACACATCACACACCCACACACACACACACACACTTTATTCTAAAAAATTATACCTTTTGTTTACATATGTTTGTACTTTTCATGTTTCATGCTACTGTATACAACACTGTGCTCCTCTTACAAACGTGATGTTTTGCCCAATCAGTATTTTCTGTTTTACTGTAACATTACATTGTAGTTTATGGTGCACTTTTCAACCACTTTCAGCAGATGACTTTTTATATAAATAAAAATATATAAAAATATAAAAAAATAAAAAAAAAAAAAAATTTTTTATTAAAAAAAAAAATTTTATTTAATTTATTAAAAAAATTAATAAAAAAAAAAAATATTTTTTTTTTTTTTTTTTTTTTTCCCCTTTTAAATGCAGTGTTTCATTTTGAAGGAGATGTGAGGCATTTTGCATTTTGTGTGTGCAGTTTGGGGAATTGTGTGTAGAGTTCTGAAAAAAGGAGACATAGTTTTGAAAACGTGTGTAAGCAGTTGGAAAAAACTGTAATTTGGTTTAATACTTTGGCCAATGGCAGTCCCATCAGCTGTAGCTGTACTGTCATGGTGGTGTGTGTTTTTGAGTTTGGTGGTTTGTTTTTTGTCCCTTTTTTTCCCCCTATTCTCTTTCTGTTTCTCTCCCTGGCAGTGTTGGTGCAGCTGAGGGCGTGGCCGGCTGAGCTAGGTCTCTCTAACAAGGCACACCTGGATTTTATCTCGTTTACCACTCCACACATGAAAAGCCTGGTCAAGACTCCACTCTGGTGCCAGATAATCCTGTTGCAAGCAGTAGAGTGAAGTGGCTCTTCATTTCAAGTTTCCTCATGCTCTAGTTTGAGAGTTTGAGAGTTCAACTTTCATAGTCTTGTTTCTGTTCTGTTACTCCTGGACTTAACGTAGGCTCTCTGTATTCCGGACACTTCTGACAGCTCACGGTATATCGCGCACTTGGCTTTTTTTTTTTTTTCTATGAATAAATACTTAATTATATGGGAAATACATACATATAAGTCATCCTTGTCTAATCCTCTTTCGACTCCAACCAACCTCCAGTTTCCAGGGAAATCCACTTGAGTTTCCAAAGCGCGCCTATGAGCGTTCAGAAAATGGCGAGGGGAGGGTCTTCAGCCAGGACGACAGGCAGAAGGAAAAGACTTAAAGTGCTCATATTATGTTTTTTACTTTTCCCCATTCCTTTATTGTGTTATATATTTTTTTCTAGGTTGTCGGCATTTCTTTAACCGTTGTGTTGTCCTCTGGTCAAAGTTGACCCATTTTTCAAAGTTTTTTTATATCAGAAATATGGGTTTCTTACTAAACTAAATTGCCCCAAAATAACATGGATGTACGTTTTATGAAACCCAGACAACATTCTTCACAGGTACAATTCATTATTACTTTCATTGAATTTTGGTTGTTTTTATTCAATTTCATAGCATTTGAAAAAAAACAGTTTTAAATGTTTTGAATAAAGTATTCTGACTAAACTTTTACATAAACCAGTCTGTGATTCACTCAACATCCTCGGATCTTAAAGTGATGGTTGGGAGTAATTTCACCCTATGCTGGTTTGCACTTTGACCTCGAGCCAAACAACCCCCCCATAAGCTTTTTTCCCTTGTTATAACGTTGGTCGAGTTAGCGTTATCAGCTGGTTAGCTTAGTGCAGGCCTAGGGTGAAATTACTCCCAACCATCACTTTAACTATTAGTCAAAATAATTCGAAATATCTGCTTTTTTTTTTAACATCAAAAATAGGTTAGGTATAATGTCATAAAAATGAGGTGTACCATGAATAAAAAAAGCATTGAAAAGAGGGACAAAAACGTTGAACACTAAAAAAAGTTAATTTTCAATTTTGGCCCCGGAAGGACAAGTTCATGGTCGACAGGAAACAACACCAGGGTTAAACCAATCACAATCGTCTTGTGTCTCCGCTAAGCTCCAGACACAGCGACGGTGGCTCTGCTAAATAGTCTCGGGAAGGAACTTGTTTTGGTGGAACATTTGCAACCTGCAAAAGAAAACGCCAAATTCAATATTAAAGGTCCCATAACATGGTGCTCTTTGGATGCTTTTATATAGACCTTAGTGGTCCCCTAATACTGTATCTGAAGTCTCTTTTATATAGACCTTAGTGGTCCCCTAATACTGTATCTGAAGTCTCTTTTATATAGACCTTAGTGGTCCCCTAATACTGTATCTGAAGTCTCTTTTGTATAGACCTTAGTGGTCCCCTAGTACTGTATTGGTGCAGAATTACAGCCACTAGAGCCAGTCCCACAATGAGCTTTCCTTAGGATGTGCCATTTCTGTGTCTGTAGCTATTGAGAAGGAGAGAGGGGGGGGCAAGGTGGAGGGTGGGGGTGTGGCCTTGACCAACTGCCACTTTGCTCGTTTGAAAGCCATGATCTCTCTCTCTCTCTCTCTCTCATGGTTGGGCCAAATTCTCTGGGCGGGCAAAGCAGAGAAAGGGGAGGTAACGTTGCTCCTTATGACCTCATAAGGAGAAGATTCCTGATTGGTCCATCTGAGCTTTCATTTTCTCAAAGGCAGAGCAGGATACCCAGGGCTCGGTTTACACCTATCACCATTTCTAGCCACTGGGGGACCAAAGGCAGGCTAGGAGTTAACTTTTGACACAATACAGTGATATGAGCTATTTAAATTGACCAGGAGGTTGTCGGTGCAATCCCCGGTCCGACAGGATAAATGTGGGTAGGGAAAGTGAAAGAGCAGCGTTTGCCCCTCCCTCATTAACACCACTGAGGTGCCCTTGAGCAATGGCTGTTTACCCCAACACTGTAAAATATTACAGACCCATTTAGTTATGTCCACTTATTTCTTATTTTTAACTGAACGAGCTTATACAAGTTGTCGATTTTGAACTCAACTTTATGAGTTTTTGAAAGTTAAACTTACATTTATTCGTTGGGTTGACTATTTAAAAAAATGTATGTGTTGATTGAACTTAGGTATGTAAGTTAAGTTATCAACCAATTGCAGTCAGGACTGCAACTGGTTCATTGGCTGGCCAATTCCCATGATGCAAGGCGGTAAATAGAGTTTTGTTAAAATTTGTTTGTTCGAAATACAAATGTAACTTTATGAATTCTGTTTATTAAACGTGTGTTTAGAATGTAGTATTTTGTTGCCTGGTAATTGTAATTTTTGTGCTGGTTTACATTTGTAACCATGAGTTAAGTGACTGTTACGTTTGGTAAGAAGAGCAGGAGTATTACAGTGTTAGACATTGAGCAGTAATAGGCTTTCTTCAGCCATTAATCTGCGGCGTGTCACTTCACTAGCGGCCATTTTATGTCAAATGACACAAGATCAGCAGAGAGGCCACTATTTTGCACGGGTCCCTGGGGTGGCCCCACCCACGGTATCTCCGCTAGAAATGTGGTTATTTTGTTTTAACTTGAAAGTTTGAGTTGAAATAAAGAAGAAAGGTATGTCTGTTATACTAGGCAAGGAAGGTTTCTTGCATTATTAAAGAAAATAAATGATTTGTTTGAACTTAAAGTATGAAGTTAAACCAAGTAATACAAAGTTAAATCAACTAAAAGAACAACTTTAACAAAACTAGAACACTGTAGTTACATCAACCTCATTAACTTTAATTTCTAAGTTGAAACAAAGGCAGTCTTCAAGTTGAGTGAACTTTGATTTTCAAGGCAGCAAGGGAACTTGCATTTCCAAGTTAAACTAACATGAAATTTATTACAGTGAACCGCTAATGGGTAATGTACTGGTAATTACCATTTTCCTATGTTTGCCCTATATGTATTATTATGACACTGTGGGGAGGGTACTGCAGGCTATTTTTCTGAAACCAAGGGGAGGGTCCAAAGGATAGGATAAGGGCCTTTCTTTTTTATAGAAAGAAAGGGAAACAAAACATTCAATCATTGTCCCTAAGAAAGATTTATTTTTTCATGTTTTGCCTCTTTATGCTTCAGGTGCAATAAGTCAGAAAATGTGACAACATGATACATTGACTTAATTAGAGTACAAATGCCCTTTGAAGTTATCCTTGCCATGTGTCTGCTCAATTGGTAATTTCAACTAATTTTATCCCATTCATTGCCACATATACCCAAATACTGAGCCTTCAGAAACCACGGGCCCAGAAATAAAATGCATATGCAGACACAGATAGAAGAAAGCTCAAATTAATTCCACACTTCAATTGCGGCTGAAATGAAAAGCACTTGTACGTGGCACACTAATCCCCTGTGTTTAGCTAAGGAGATATACATATAGTGTAATGTACAGCACACCCGTTTATAGCTTCTTACAGTGACCGGAGGGAGAAGCTTTACTTCCATGCTGATGAGTTCATCGATAATCAAGGATACGTTTTAGGACCAGTGACAGGCACATCACTCATCCTAAACAACATCTCATGAATATGTATACTCAGCTAAGCTTGTTAACATCCCCATGTAATCCTGACCAGACAGGTGAAGTGCACAAGTGGAGCCTTTTACAACTGCACTAGCTACCCCATGGAATAATCAAACAGGGCTGAAGAATGGTCACCACAGTCAGATGGATGGGAGATTGACGCCATTGATCGCCGGGTCATTTCTCTTCCTCAATTGCTCTGCTGAGGAACACACAGGGAAGGGTTGCTTTAATAATTCCCTGTCTACTAGAGGCAAATAAACACTCAACAGTCAACAAGCTGTTTATGGCCGGTGGGTTTTCAAAGAGATTTCTTCTGCATCATTTTATACCGAAACATTTATCACAGCATCTGTCAAGGGCGGCTCGAGATTGGGGGCTTGTTATGATATCAATACTTTCACAGTCTTATTAGTAAGTAACTTAGTAAGTTAAATTTAGATCGATCAATATGATTTTTCTCCAGAACCTTGCCGCTTTATATGTCTCAGCTGGTAGTTGACGGACAGCAATTATTTTCAGTCCTTCCAGGATTTTGCAATGTCGCGATCGCGCCAATTCACGCAAATTCAACCAAACCACATTTTAACATCAATGTACGCTGTAACGTTTTTTCACTATATAGTCGCTGAAGCAGCTGCTGTTTCAATACTGTTGGCTCTCTGCCGCGGGCGGGGCTGCTGCTCACACAGTTCCCCCCGCTACTGAAGCCCGCGCACACACACACAAACACACATGGTTGATGCAGGAAAAACCGGAGATGAGAAGATACGATGACCTAAATTGAGGAAAGCTACGCTCGATATTGTAAGTGCAATGATAAGTTAAGCAATAAGTACTTTATCAAACGGTATGAATGTGTGTCCCAGGCCAGGGTAGGAAATTAACTAACAATGTAAAGATCAACAAGTCACTGACACATATGTTCAAATTTGATTCATTCAATAAATTATTATTTTTTGTCTTAAATCCACCAGCCATTTTCATATTATACCAACATTTGCAGCATCCTGAGCCTTTTTTGTAAGGTTACTAGGAAAACTCAGCCCAGAGTAGTTTTATTCTCCCTGAAACAAGTTTCCTTTTTATTTGTAAAGAACTATAAAAAAAAAGATTTGCAACTTTTTTTGCAACTTTCACCGTCTCACGCAAGTTCATAGACCTTTTTCACAGCAGACATGTTGAAATGTCATAGTAGGAAAAGCACAGGTGTATTCAAACCCATTACTGATGGCTGCATTCCACTTAGGAGAGGTCCTGGTATTAAACCATTACTGATGGCTGCATTCCACTTAGGAGAGGTCCTGGTATTAAACCATTACTGATGGCTGCATTCCACTTAGGAGAGGTCCTGGTATTAAACCATTACTGATGGCTGCATTCCACTTAGGAGAGGTCCTGGTATTAAACCATTAATGATGGCTGCATTCCACTTAGGAGAGGTCTTGGTATTAAACCATTAATGATGGCTGCATTCCACTTAGGAGAGGCCCTGGTATTAAACCATTACTGATGGCTGCATTCCACTTAGGAGAGGTCCTGGTATTAAACCATTACTGATGGCTGCATTCCACTTAGGAGAGGTCCTGGTATTAAACCATTACTGATGGCTGCATTCCACTTAGGAGAGGCCCTGGTATTAAACCATTACTGATGGCTGCATTCCACTTAGGAGAGGTCCTGGTATTAAACCATTACTGATGGCTGCATTCCACTTAGGAGAGGCCCTGGTATTAAACCATTACTGATGGCTGCATTCCACTTAGGAGAGGCCCTGGTATTAAACCATTACTGATGGCTGCATTCCACTTAGGAGAGGCCCTGGTATTAAACCATTACTGATGGCTGCATTCCACTTAGGAGAGGCCCTGGTATTAAACCATTACTGATGGCTGCATTCCACTTAGGAGAGGCCCTGGTATTAAACCAGGGCTGGACTGGCCATCTGGCATACCAGGCATTTTCCCGGTGGGCTGACGCACTTTTGGGCTGAATCGCCGATATAAATAGGCCTTTTTCTTTTTCTTTTGTTTTTTTGGCTGCGCCGGACCATAAACAACTTACAGCGGCCCATTGGTTAATTTTCTTTATTGGCACTGGCCTGGCCCAATCAAATCTAGGAACCCCCTTCCCCCCTCCGGGCCGCAAATTTACGAATCCCACTATGGCCACGCCTCCCAGCCCTGAGGCATGAGCTGTAATAGTTATGCTGGAAGTTTAGCATCCACGTTAAAATGGACAAACGACCACCAACGCGCAAGGGAGGTGCAGAGAAATTACAGGAGAAAAAAGATTAAGAATCTACAGGCGGATTCCTCAAAATGTGCCTAAATTTCTGACATGTTTGGGGCTGTAGTAGCTGCTTCAACATCAGCATTACCTGAAGCCGAGGAGGAGGAGAGGTGGCTGGCTACACAGAGAAGCAGAAACAGCTTCATGACAGGGAAGAAGCCTAGGAGGAGGAGAGTGACCATGACAGGGCAATGGGAGCAAGTGAGGAAAAGATGGAAGAGAGAGTAGATGACGATGTGGTAAGGAGTAGGCAAATTAACTGTCAGGAAGGGTGTGTGTGTGTGTGTGTGTGTGTGTGTGTGTGTGTGTGTGTGTGTGTGTGTGTGTGTGTGTTGTGTGTGTGTGTGCGGCGCTTATGCGCGCCTCACGTCATAACGACAACAAGCAGTTTGGCTGTAACATTAAAGTTAGTGGCTGTCAGGTAACCTAACTGCTAAGCTTACATTGAAAATGCTAGCGGTTAGCCTGTTGGCTAGCTGAAAGGTCTGTGTGATCTATAAAGTCAGTGTTGATACAAGCATCAGTGTTCCTTGAATTGCTTAATTAGCTTCTCTTGTATTGGTGCTCTATTGGTGCATATACTACCCTCAGCTTTATTGTAACTTTTGGGAAGGGTTATGGTTATTGTATTTAGCAGACACTTTTGTCCAAAGTGACAAAATATGAATCTTACAATAGTTAAAATTAACAGTAAACAGTCTTTAAAGTATAATAGTATATAATAGTAATAATAACAATAATGGCAATACAATATCAAATATCAATAATAAAAAATACCATAAATATACAAATCATAACTCTAAGAATGAATGAATTATTTAAGTGTAAGCTCAACAGATAAGTCTTGAAGGATCCAAGACGATCACATGAACACTAGGTAACTCATTTAATAGAATGCACGCATATTTTAAGAGGACTGTCTGCAGGGAATGTGTCTGACCAATCACGGTGGGTGTGAGCCACATGGGCCAAAAATGCCAGGGCTGATTTTTTGTCCCAGTCCAGCCCTGTATTAAACCATTACTGATGGCTGCATTCCACTTAGGAGAGGTCCTGGTATTGTGATGCTGACTCACTGAAATCTCTTACTGGGACACTTGATGGAACTGAGCCATCGTTAAGGTTATCAATATCAGCTGTGTTTTTCCTACTATGACAAGTCAACATGTCTGCTGTGAAAAAGGTCCATTGCAACAAACATACAAAAGACATTGCAACTTTTATCGCAATTTTTTACAAAAGCTCCCGCAAAATCAGGCATTTTGGGCCGCAACAATCTCAAAAAAAGGCTGTGAAATACTGGAAGGACTGTATTTTGTCTGTGAATAATGATTTTTCATTTTTGTTTTTGCATGTACATGGACTGTATTTATAGAACTTTTAACATAGGTAAGGAACAATCACGCTGTGGCAGAGGCTGCCATAAAAGGTGGCAACTGCCGTCAGATAAACATTCACACACATTTACACTCCGATGGTGCAGCATCGGGAGCAATTCAGGGTCTTGCCCAAGGACACTTCAACATGGGACTGCAGGGCCAGGGATAAACCTTCCAATTGGTAGGTGACCGCTCTACCACCTGAGCCACAGACGCCACACGTATACCAACACATTCTCACTCCCATCGCGTAAAATACAAACGCTTGGTCAGGTGCCTTTGGCGTTGTTATTGGTGCTAAAAGTCTCCTTTAGCGTCATACAGAGATGGGAGTAAGTCACACATGGGCAAGTCACAAGCAAGTCTCAAGTCTTAACCTTCAAGTCTCAAGCAAGTCCAAGTCATTTTTGGTGACAATCAATCAAGCCATGTCAAGTCAATCATACAAAAGTTTCCATTTTTAAACAAGCTAAAGACAGTGGTTATGAACTGCTGGAGTTTTATTTGCATTTTTTTTCCTACTCAATATTCAAAAGACATTGCGTCCAAGCCACATACATCTGAACAGTTTACATATATAGATGAAAAAGCACAGCCTAAAACTGATATTAGGCCAACAATAAATCAACATACATATTTTTTCAGTATGCCTCAAACATGGTATCAAATCATGAATTCAAGTATAATGGTTTCTAAGTCAAATAATATTCTTCAAACATGCCTCACTTTTATGGGACAGAAACACATTCTTTAACCTTTCCTTCTCTTAAAGAAGAAAAAAAAAACATATTCTTTAAGAGAAGCTGAATCCCACTACCTTTTGAGTAATTTGGAGAGATTGACTGAGTGTATTTATCACATGGAATGAATACTATATATTTGTCAGTGTATTTGTGAGTGAATGTGTGCATGTTTGAGAGAGAGAGTGAGTGAAAAGTTATTAATATTGGTGAGTGAATGTGTGCATGTGGGTGTGTGTGAGTGTGCAGAGTGTGTTGTGTGTGTATGTGTGCCTAGCTTTATTCACATACTTACGTCTGCATGTGTGTGTGTGAGAGAGAGAGAACGCAGTTTGTGTTGTGTGTGTAATATGTATGTATGCGTGTGCCTAGTTTTATTCGCAAACTGCTGTTCGTTTTTTCTTAGCCTGGTCAGATGTGTATCCTTATAGCCAAATTTTATTATTTTCGGTGCAGAGGGCTCCATGATGTTAAGTTACTATCCGTTGCCAGTCTTGTTTACTGACGGTCGTGAACTGTGTGCCGCTTCATCATATCAACGGGTTCCCGCGCATATCAGAGGGGAAAAATATATATATTTATTAAACAGAAAGTCAAGTCATTTCAAGTGATTTGACTCAAGTCTAAGTCAAGTCTCAAGTCACGAATATCAAGTCAAAGTCAAGTCGAGTCTTTTATGAATGTTTATCAAGCAAGTCTCAAGTCCTAAAATTTGCGACTCAGTCATGTGACTCGAGTCCCCCATGTCTGGCGTAATATATAAACGCGCTTGATTGGGACTCTTGGCGTCACTTTTGACGCTCTGGGTCGGGACGTACACTTAAGTGACATGCAGCACAATAATGGGACAGTTTGTTATAAAATTTACGTTTTAGTGACACGCAGGACAAGAATGGTCTCCTGGGTGAAAGTCCTGTGTTGTTTGACCCATCCACCACCCCAACCAACCTCCCTATGCGGCATTTCGGTCTTTCATACTACTCACTACTGTTGTCTCTCTTTATACTACGTCGTCTTAAAGCGCCGCGAATCTGCTGCTCTGCCGAAGGGTGCGTTTTCCCTTGCTATCTGACGCTGAGAGCCACTGACCAAGCGTCCGTATTTGACGAGTTGGGAGTGAGAATAGGTTGCGTATACGTATACGTGTGAGATATGAAGCTGTGTGACTGATCCAGTTTGCACAGATCTTGTCTTAATTGCTTCAAACTATAAATTAAGCTGTGTTAAATATAGAAATGGTCTGAGACAAGTGAACAGAGATAGTGAATTCAAAAACATCCACGTTGTGGCAGTTTCCCATGCGGTTGGGACACCCATGCCGAGCACGTAAAATATGTTGTTTGCCTTGATGACATGTTGGAGGTGTGCTGGTCCTCACACACGCTGAATGTATTTTTTCCTGGGAGCTGCCCCAGCATATGGTTATAAATATAAAGTGTACAAACTGTGCAAAGGCAGTCATGTCCTCATATAAAGAATATATAAAACAAATAACCAAGCTATCACAGATCATGTAAAATTAGTACCAACATTATACATTCTAAAATACATTTGACCCCATACACTAATACAGCTACAGGCTCACTCATAACAGGAGTCGTTTGACTTGCTTTGCCACTGAGTGTCACCACGAGTCTCTCACATTTTATTAAACACTTTGCTTCAACACAGTCGGGTTGTTAATGGACAGGATGTGTTATAAAAAAAGTTCAAGTTGGCCCTCAAAGCTTTAAAATAGTCTCGCTTTGCCAGACCTTCCTCCACAGCGCTGCAGAGGAGGGTCTGGCTAGTTTACACAACGTTTGGGAATGGAAGAAATAACGTGCTCTGTTTTATTGGCATGTCTATAAACCAATCACAGTCGTCATGGGCAGCGCCAAGCACTGGCAGTGCCGCTGCAAAATAGTCTCAGGAAGGAACTGGTTTTGGCGGAACATGTGTAAGTTCAAAAGTTGTCTGAAAACTCAGATTGCTCAGATAGATCTGAGGATCAGTTAACCATAGTCCTCAGAAATCCACCGGAGGTTAGAACGCCAACACAAAGAAAGAGGAAGGTAACAGACATCAGGCCGAAAAGAGGGACATCCGGTGGAATTTCTGCCAGCAACGGAGCAATCCTGGAAGTGGAACATCGTGGCTATAGAATAACTTTAAAAATAACGATGATAATAATACATTGAAAGTGCAAACATTTCTTCTTTAACATCTTTTTGTGTTTCTTGCACTTTTTGGCACGAACAAATTGCCCTAACACTGCGATGTCTGTTGCTTCATATTTACGAGTCTTGTTTCAAACATCATTAGTATGAAGCTTCATTTCAAATATCAAGTTACAAAATTGTTACCGTGCTTGTTTTTTTATATGAACATAAATAAGGAAGAAAAAAAGAAAAAAGCAAGAGGCCCCTTATCCCCTACCCACGACAACCCACCCCGGACTGCGATCAGGATTCGGCTTGTCCTGCAAGATAAAATACCAAAGGTTGCCAAATGTTCTCAAAGCACAAGTCTCTGTAGGTGGCATTCTTTTCTTTGCTGTTTTTTTTGTGCTGATATGTAAAAACCCTGCTGCTGACTGCGGGTTAAAAAAAAAAAACTCACTCAAAGACACCCACTAACCTTAAAGCTAAAGACCTCAGACCTAACCTGCACTAACCTTTATCTTAGCTCCATATGCTGCTGCTGTACACATCAAATGCATTGATTTCTCCTGACCTATCAGGAATCCAGTGTTCATTAAAGCCATGCTGCACCGTTGCAAGCCTTAAAATTAGCAGATCTGCTTAATTACATAAGACTTGAAGCTTTGGCAGTTCTTGACCTTCTTGTCACACCACATGTACTTAATAGTTATATCCACTAACCTTTTGCCTACTGTCTGAGCCCTCTGGGTTTTGAGCTGTAAAACCCATTTCTGTGCATATTCGTGTGTGTGTGTGTGTGTGTGTGTGTGTGTGTGTGTGTGTGTGTGTGTGTGTGTGTGTGTGTGTGTGTGTGTGAGACCTTGTGATGGTCAAGCGAGTGAAGGAGAGTTGTTCACACTCGTCCTCATGTGTGTGACCTCTCTAGGTTTGTTTTTGTGACTTTGCAGAGGGATCATCATCAATCATGGATGAAAAATTCTCTCTTCCCCCACCCCCTCCTCTCCTCCCTTTCCCTCCCAGGCACTTGACCTTTCCCAGACTTTTTCTCTGGGATTTCTTCCTACTGTGATATCTTAATAAAAGATAAAGAGATCTTCTTAGTGCCGAGGAAGAAATACCCTCCAGAGAGAGTGCACATATTATATACACCACCAACACTGTGACTCTTCGCTTCCAGGGTTATAACGGCACCCCGAGGGATGTCTTCATGTCGAGATGACTCTCCCAGAAGGATCAGATGACAGCTCTCAGCGGCACCACCACCATGTGTTCTACTTACAAAGATGTCTTCAGCTCTGTTTTGGTCAAATGCTTCATTATGTTTACCAGCTAGCCACTAACTGTGTCTGTCTGCCCTTTGTTGCTATATGGGTAACGTACAGTGGGTCTGTCAGAGTTTTTCACTGAAAACAACTGCCTGCTGCTGGGATGAGGTTGATAAGAGTGGAACTGAAGGTTTCCCCTGAGATGACCCGAGCATAACCTGAAGAAGCCGCCTCGGCCTCCTCCTTCTCCAGTAGCTCTTCCCTGTGGAGACACAGCTCCGTTTGTCCCGTCCTGCTGCGAACTGACCTGCTGTGGCCTTTTTCTTGTGGAGGAGTAGCGCCGGAGAAGCTGGCAGGACTTCCCAACTCCTGCACACCACGGCCAGACAGTAGCAGCTTTCCCCTTCTGAGAAACCCCTCGGTGTGACTTCAAATTTGGTGTGTACCATCTCAACACCTTAAAGATGAAAAGTTATTAAAAGAAAAACTTTTCGTCAAGCGGTGTGGGCGTGTTGGCCATTTTGAGTGTTTAGCGATGAATGAGAAAGTGTCTGTAACTACAGTGTACATCGTCATATCTGCTTGAAATTTCACAGAATCAACAAGGGTCCAGGCCAATATTGACTTTTGGTCATAGCTGGCAACAGGAAATCAGCGTTATATGACAAACATCATCCGATTTACATGAAACTTATAATGTGTGGTCTACATGTGATACTGAGCCGGTCCCTATACTGTAACCACGCCCATGTACTGAGGCCCCCTTTTATGGCTTTTGAACCATTTGAGGTAGAGTCTTGTGTGAGGTGTCATTGAACTCAGCAGAGAGTTCCTTTTTGATTGGTGATGGGTTGACCCGCCCCCTATGCGTTAACCACGCCCCTTTTCATAACTAATGACCCGTTTGATGAATAGTCTTGTGTGAGCTATCATTGAACTCAACAGAGAGTTACCTTTTCATTGGTCATGGTTTGGCCCGCCCGCTATGCTTAAGCCACGCCCCCTTTCACAGCTAATGAACTGTATGACGTAGAGTCTTGTGTGAGGTGTCATTGAACTCAGCAGGGAGTTCCCTTTTCATTGGTGACGATTTGCGGTGTCTGACTGCCGTGCAAAAGCACGGTCACAAGGAGCGGCGTCCGCCAGTAACGCCGAAGCGCGCAGAGGCACAATGGCCCGTCCAACACTGCTTGCAGCTTTAATTATAAATGAAACTAGCCAACAACATAATGGCCTACAAGTCCATCTGAAATGATTAGACCTTTGTTTGGATCCTTTACACTTTCTAAAATGGGAGGATTGTTCTACATTGAGTACTTTTACTTTTAATACTTGAAGTACATTTACCTGATGATACTTACATACTCTTACTTAAGTAGCATTTTCAATGCAGGACTTGTACTTGTAACAGAGTATTTTTATAGTGGGGTAATCATACTTTTACTTAAGTAAAGGATCTCAATACTTCTTCCACCGCTGCTCTTATGGGAGTAATCCTGGTTTGGCAAAAAGGCTATCCAGGTATTATAACTTGTTTCTGAATGTTTAGAGGACGGGGATTAGTATGCACCTATCCAGCTCCTGTCTTATTTATTAGCAGAGGGGAATTGAAAGAGGTAGACACAAAAGACATTGGAAAAAAAAGAGGTGACTGTGTGATGGACAGTAAGCACAAATTGAAACAGAATAAAGCACAGACATCTGTAATAAGATGGGCTTCTGCTGTAACGAGTCGTTTCACATATACATCAACTGAAGGTCAATAGGTACTCTCCGCAAGTTGCTGTTGCAAAGAGATTTAAATCTCTCTTAGTCTAATCTTACATGCCCAGTTTATTAGCCAGGTTTCACACAGAGAGCTCAAAGAGCCACAATAGATGGTAAAGGACAGCAGCAGAAAATACAAAGGCCTTCAAACCTTTCTGTAACCATGGCCGGCATGGGGGCAGTTTTAAATCTCCATGGTAATCAGGAGGATAAGACGGACACAAGAGGAGATGGCTCTTTAATATGCTCTGCTGTGGCACAGACTGTCATACACAGTAAGAGTCAACCTTCCACTTCATTGTGTTTTGATCATAGACCATAAAAAAGAATGGATGTAGCATCCTTGATGTCACCCATTGGTTTGTGGACTGCCCTTTTGAAGCCTTGAGTATGGGCGTCGACAGCTTGGTGCATTCCAACCTGATGTGACGATTTTAGACGAGAGGGCGGAACTGGGGAGGATGACGCAACCAAGGCAGTGTTGTTTATGGTTGAATTGGCCCTGTGCTAAGCTAAACGCTAAAGGAGAAAAGTTGCAGATTTTCAACCCTCCTGAAGCGAGTTATCCAGTGGAGATTTACCAACGGGTTAACGCCTGCCTCCGTGTACTGGTGCCATTCATCTGCATATACGGCAGAAACTTTCCCTTAAAGCAACACTATGTAACGTTTCCCGCTTCGGTCCCCCTACAGGTTGGAAGTGGAATTGTCCATTACATTACATTGTTTGCCAGATCACGTCGCCTTGGATCTGTAGTTCGAATGAACTGGACAATGTAATGTAATGGACAATTCCGCTTCCAACCTGTAGGGGGACCGAAGCGGGAAAAGTTACATAGTGTTGCTAACGCTAGCTGTAGCTAGCTAGCTTGGTTAGCAGAACACTGAATAAGGCATTTATAGGCGACCAAAGTGTTCCAATAAACTGAACCAATAAAGTGAAAACACAGTGAGAGGGTCAAAGTTTAACACGAAAACACAGACAAACACCCAAAAACCAGTTCAGGGCTATTTTAATGTATACAGTGCCATGGCCTCTGTCCTAATTGACAGGTCATAAAGCATCATCAGCTTTATCGTCTATTTTAAAATAAATGGGACCATAATTTACAACATGGACATCATGCTGTATTGAAGAAGACTTGAAACTAGCAATTGAGACCATAAACTCATTAAGAAAATATTTATTGTAATAAAGTGAAAAGTAGGGTCATTTTCTCATAGACTTCTATAGAAACAGACTTCTTTTTGCCACCATTGGAGTTGCCCCCTGCTGGAAATGAGATAGAAGGCAGGTTTAAAGGGGTGGTTCAGAATTTTGGACATAGGACCTCATTTCCAAGTTAGCCAGTGTGTTATTTATCAGTGGAGACAGTTTTCAATAGTTTTCATCCAGTCCTTCCAGTTGCAGAGTTTGCTGGTGCTAGGCTAGCGCAAGTCAACAGTATCTGCTAGCCTGCCATTAAAAGCAGTCTTACACACTCCGCAGTACACCCGAGGCAAATAAATTATAATGCCAGACTATCGATGTAAATGTCTGTTGATAGAATAATGTTAGAATTAAAACTACCCTTGCATCGCATTGCAATAGTTATACTTTGTTCCCTGTAGTTGGTAGCATAAACTACAGCAGCGGCGGAGTGATATTACCTAGGCTACCGAGAAAGCCGGTTTACATGACAATCACACTTGTTTATTTACCTGCTGCTTTGAGCTCCAACTAATTTCACTCTGCCAGGCTATAACTCACATAATGTTACGGGCTAGCAATTTGCATGTAAACTGTCCGAGCTTCCATGACGTTTCTGTCAGCAATTACCTAAAGTAAAAACGTTGTCACTCTCCACAATGCATTGAACAGTAACGTTATCTCCACTAACGTTGTCAGTCTTAATCTATCAGTATCAGCTAGGCTAACGTTATCAAAGGGGCTAGCTTTATTAGCTAGAGTAGCCTACTGAAAGTTATTACCTGTTCATCAGTAGCTGTTGGTGCATCTAGAAAGATGGATGAAACCGCATTCGTTGTCAGTGACTTGTGGTCCTTTAGATTGCGGGGTTTTTCAAAGTCATCTGGTCTAAAATGATCACTACACATTTGCCACTTGAGTAGGGTCTCCGCTGGTGTCTTGATGTCCAAGCCAGCAGCTGCTACCTAGGTTTCCCGACTGGAGTGCGCTTCTCTGTTTACTTTTTGGCGCAGTACTACTAACTGGAGCTAAGTAAAATTCCACCGCTGCTGAGAAACTAGTCCCTCAAAATGTAATGCGATCATTGAGATGAGATGCAAGGGTAGTTTTATTTCTAACATTATTTTATCAACAGATAATTTACATCGATAGTCTGGCATTATAATTTATTTGCCTCGGGTGTACTGTGGAGTGTGTAAGACTGCTTTTAATGGCAGGCTAGCAGATACTGTTGACTTGCGCTAGCCTAGCACCAGAGAACTCTGCAACTGGAAGGACTGGATGAAAAGTGTTGAAAACTGTCTCCACTGATAAATAGCACACTGGCTAACTTGGAAAAGAGGTCCTATGTCCAAAATTCTGAACCACCCCTTTAAGGCACTTCCACGTTAGTCTATGGTTTTATCCTTTTATACTTATTTTTGTCCATCATCCACACAAGTATGTTGGCATGCAAACATCCAGAGAGTACAGATTCACATGAAACAGAAGGTAGGAAGACAAGGGGTCAGCGTGACTGCCCACCCATAAATCCATGTAATGAAATAGGCCAGTACAGTGGAGCCTCAGCACATCCCTCTGATTGGTCAGCCAGGCAAAAAGGGGGCAGGCCAATGATTCTAATCTCTTCCCATCCTAGCGTTCACTGTCTAGGACTATTAGATCAGTTACTAAATCCTATCAACTATATTGCCGTCTCTGCCGGCAGCAGCCTTGAACAGAAACTTGCCACCTGCAGTCAGTCATCATTAAAGCTCTGGGTGAAAATACCCAGTTTGTGTCAGTATTACTGAGAGGAGGAGTCGGCGCTGTGCTGAGCCAGAATTAGTGCTGCTGTGGGACAGTGGGTAACATCATCAGGAATGCTACTGCAGAGATTTCCCAAGACTGTAAAAGTCTCCAACGTTAACCCCACACAATAACATTGTGCATGTTTCTGTGTCTGTACCCACAGCATGGAGAGAGAAATCGAGGTATAACAAAAAAGTTGACACAAACTTTTAATGTGGCATAAAATGAGCACGGGTTGGCGATTCACCTCCTCCGCATAGCACCCTGGAAAGTTGTTATTTCTACATCAGTAGAAGTACATCAGTCTACATCAGTTGTCGACAAAAGGACCATAGGGCCATCATGAACACCGTTACAACAGAAATAATTGTGACTAGACAGCAAATCTGACAAGCCAGTGCGTTACGTCTAGATGTTGGATGAACTTAATATCTTAAGTTTATCAAACTTATTTACTGCAGTTGCTTATCACACTTTAGCCTCAGGTGTCTTGGGAATAGATCAGTACTGCTCCTGGGTTCAATATGGCTTCTATCAGTACAGCAAAGCTAAAAAAATTAGGCAGTGTGAGGGATCAGACTTTAATCCGCTTTAGTCATTAAAGAGTAACTTAAAGCTGCCCTACCAGATTTTCTTGTAAACAAAGTCATCTTTACAATGTCACAAAAATGCATTGCGTGAATTCCTGGTCTAACCATGGATGTATAATGAGAATACAGCGATACAGCGTTGGAGGCGGAGCCCTGTTCATTCCTATAAGAGTTGCTCAGTAGCGCATGGAGCCAAAACATTTATAAAATTAAAAAAATTACCCGGTTAATCAACGCTGCTTCCGCACTGTGCAGCCCATAGAGCAGGCACATTAGAGACCTCCGCTGGCCGACATGGCTGCTTCCAGTTCAACGCTCTGTTAACTTTGATGGGGATTGAATGATTTAATCATGCAGCTCTTCTAGATCGGACCGGATCGATCAATTTCTGATAGTGGAACAAATCATTTT
Source organism: Perca fluviatilis (assembly GCF_010015445.1). Classification (NCBI taxonomy): domain Eukaryota; kingdom Metazoa; phylum Chordata; class Actinopteri; order Perciformes; family Percidae; genus Perca; species Perca fluviatilis. The sequence continues at coordinate 1,221,766 of NC_053123.1, read as the reverse complement.
GCCTGGTTTGTGAAGCTCAAGAAAAATGTATCCACTGATTTACAGACCTCTCTTTCCCCATGCAAGTCTATGGGAAAACCGTATTTTGGGCCACATGGCATCATGTGACTCACACACATGTCAGAATTCCAGTGTTTGGCCACTATGTCAAATTGTCTTTAAAGCCCAGCGCACTTCCCAGGTGCCTGGGTCTAAGTCTTTAGTGCATTTCCCGTGCCCGTTATACTGTATATCATAATTATTTTAGCAGCGTTTCAGGACTTGATGATGACAGTAAACAACAATAGTTCTGAAACCCGTGACTCATGGTCACCGTCTTGACCCATTAACCACATGATTCAGTTCGATTTATTGGCTGCTTTAATGACACCTGTTCACCTCGTTCTTGTGTGTGTGTGTGTGTGTGTGTCTAAGTAAAGAAGGCACTTTATTTGGACAAACAGATGTTGCACAGCTTTTGGATCCACCCATACACTTTGTCTTTTTCTGTTTTCATTCTGTGATCCTGAGAGAAACCATAATTCAATGAGCATTATGTTTTTTATAGTTGGAATAACCATTGAAGAAATGAACTCCTAATGGAATCCAGACCCAGTCTATTTGTCACAGCAATGTCCATTTAGCTTCCCTAACAGCAAACATTAACACAAAAAAAAAAAAGTTGACCAGGCTTTCATAGTATTCTTTATTTTTTTTTACATAGGCTGACAAAGTCATGTTATCCTTGCTTACATCACTCTTAACTCTCCAGTTGTAAGAGCATTTGACTCTGTGTTGGATTTCTGTCGCTTCAATTAGCCATAATTAGTTGTGTTTCTGTTGGCCTGTTTAATTTTTCTTTCCTGCGCTCTGAACTAATTGCAACATTTCTCCCTGTTTAACTTTCATTACTATTGTAAGCACAGTATAACTGTGTTTTGAAATGTGTTACACAGTTATTAAAACCTCCAGCAAACATTGAGACTGAGAACTGTTGTAACATTTCTTAGCCGTAACCTGCAGATGTTAATCATCCCTGCACCTCTGCCAAGTTATTACAGTGGGAAGAGCCACAGATACAATTATGATAATGGGGCACAGATCGTAGAGAGGATAATGGCATATTTTTTGGATGAACATGACTTGAGATCAGAAATGGAGTCCTGGTTCACATCTGCCATTTGTCACCCATTGCCCGTGTGGGTGTTTTCAGCTGGAATGCGACAACTCTGATGAGGGAAACCATGAAAACTCGGCATCAAGTCTGCGACACGAAGAAGCGCATTTGTCTGGCTTCTTCTTCTTCTTTATGACATTAGGGCTTGTGTATGTTTGTCTGTGTCTGTCTCTGTAATGTCGAGTCAACAACTGTAGATGAAATATACCACAATAACAACAAATCCGCATTAGAATTGAGTGGGAGACACGAGATGACAAGAAATAAAATGGGCTTTCGGTGTGGCTGGCAAAGGGCCATCTCTTGTTCACTTGCGGCCCCAAGTTTGTTTCCTTTGATTCAGCATTCAAGGAAAAAGCCATTAGTCAATCCCGGGGAGGCAGAATGCCATCAGGGGTGAGATATGTCCTGCATCATTTTCTACGGAAGCAGGATAGATTAGTTTGCTACAGCAGTCCGTCTCAATGTGGCAGGCTGACGCACTAAAACATGTAGTGAGGCTCCGTGCTTGACTCAGCAAAGTGAGGAAGTTGTCTGGAGCAGATAAGGATAAATTAGATGTAATTTGCTAATCATGTTAGCGCCGCTTTTATGAGGCTTTGAATGGCTTTGCAGAGGAACGTGATTTAATTGTTGCCAATACAAGACAAGTGTTTTCTATGTTTTTGGATATTGTTTGATATTGTGAAACATGGGGAAACAGGGAAACAATGTGACTGGAGATCATGGGTTGTGTTTAGCACATGGCATCCTGACGAAGTTACAAACAATCAAAATAAAGAAACCACACGGGACATAGTAACTTATATCTCCATCATACTAAAGTGAGTTCGACCATGTATGTGATTGTAACAGCTCCACACTGCGGAGGAAGGTCTGGCTAGTCCACACAGCATTCTGGGATGGGAGAAAAACATTCTCTGGTTTATTGGCATTTCTTTAAACCAATCACAATCGTCTTGGGCGGTAGTGGTGTGCGATATTGCAAAATTTGGTATCGAGCCGATACCAAGTAAATACAGGGCCAGTATCACCGATACAATACCGATACTTTTTAATAATTAAAGCTGCAAGCAGCGTTGGACAGGCCCTCGCTCCTCTGCGCGCGTCGGGCATACTGGCGGACGCCGATCTTTGCGACCGTGCATTTGCACGGCACTCAGACACTGCAAATCGTCACCGATGAAAAGGGAACTCTGCTGAGTTCAATGATACCTCACACAAGACTCGTGACTACATCATACAGTTCATTAGCTGTGAACGGGTGTGTGGCATAAGCATAGAGGGTGGGCCAAACCATAACCAATGAAAACGGAAGTCTCTGCTGAGTTCAATGATACCTCACATAATAGTGTACATCAAAGGGGTCATTAGTTATAAAAAGGGGCGTGGTTAAAGCATAAGGGGTGGGTCAAACCATCACCAATCAAAAAGGAACTCTCTGCTGAGTTCAATGACACCTCACACAAGACTCTACCTCAAATGGTTCAAAAGCCATAAAAGGGGGCGTGGCCTCAGTACATGGGCGTGGTTCCAGTATAGGGACCGGCTCAGTATCACATGTAGACCAATCAAAAAGGAACTCTCTGCTGAGTTTAATGATACCTCGCATAAGACTCTACTTTAAATGGGTCACCAGTTATGAAAGGGGCTTGATTTAAGCATAGGGGGCGGGCCAAACCATCACCAATGAGGAAGGAAATATTTGCTGAGTTCAATGACACCTTACACAAAACTCTACCTTAAATGGTTCAAATGTTATGAAAGGGGGCGTGGCCTGAGTATGTGGCCGTGGTTAAAGTATAGGGGGCGGCTCACTGTCACATGTAGACCACACATTATAAGTTTCATGTAAATCGGATGATGTTTGTCATATAAGGCTGATTTCCTGTTGCCAGCTATGACCAAAAGTCAATATTGGCCTGTATATGTCCTCAGGCCTGGACCCTTGATGATTCTGTGAAATTTCAAGCAGATATGACAATTTACACTGTAGTTACAGACACTTTCTAATTCATCGCTAAACACTCAAAATGGCCGACACGCCCACACCGCTTGACGAAAAGTTTTTCTTTTAATAACTTTTCATCTTTAAGGTGTTGAGATGGTACACACCAAATTTGAAGTCACACCGAGGGGTTTCTCAGAAGGGGAAAGCTGCTACTGTCTGGCCGTGGTGTGCAGGAGTTGGGAAGTCCTGCCAGCTTCTCCGGCGCTACTCCTCCACAAGAAAAAGGCCACAGCAGGTCAGTTCGCAGCAGGACGGGACAAACGGAGCTGTGTCTCCACAGGGAAGAGCTACTGGAGAAGGAGGAGGCCGAGGCGGCTTCTTCAGGTTATGCTCGGGTCATCTCAGGGAAAACCTTCAGTTCCACTCTTATCAACCTAATCCCAGCAGCAGTTTGTCATATATAATAAAGCTGATTTCCTGTTGCCAGCGCTATGACCAAAAGTCAAATTTCGGGCAGATAGGACAATGTACACTAAAGTTACAACAACTTCTTCGTTGATTGATAAATGCTCAAAATGCCACGCCCACTTTTCATCTTTAAGGTGTTGTGATGGTACAGACCAAATTTGAACTCCATCGGATTAAATCTCTAGGAGGAGTTCGTTAAAGTATAGCACCTTGACCTTTAGGCCTACTTCCTGTTGCCACTAGGGGGTGCTATGACTTTAAGTAAATATCGGCCTTATTTGTCCTCAGGGTTGGACTCTTGTGAATCCTGAAAAGTTTTGAGCCAACTGGACAATGTACACTCAAGTTACACCCACTTCCTGTTTTGATGGCGAAACGCACAAAATGGCCGCCCAGCCACGGCCATGCTAGTGATGGCCAAATGAAGCTTTGTGAAGCATTTTCTTTATTTTCTGAGCCCAGTAGATGGAGCTCTTGGTTTTAAGAGAAAGGCCTAAGGCATTGCAATTCAGTGTATTCTCAACCCTTTGTTGAACAGAGAGCGCCATCTAGTGGGCTCAGAAAATAAAGAAAATGCTTCACAAAGCTTCATTTGGCCATCACTAGGCCATGCCCTATGACGAAAAGTTTTTCTTTTAACAACTTTTCATCTTTAAGGTCTTACGATGGCACAGACCAAATTTGAAGTTGATCAGATGAAATCTCTAGGAGGAGTTTGTTAAAGTACGACAATGGCCAAAATCGCACTAATTTCAAACTTTCAATTCAAAATGGCGGACTTCCGGTTGGGTTTAGGGTATGACTCCAATTAGCTTTTTTATACGTCTTGACATGCTACATATGTGTACCAAGTTCCGTTAGTCTACGTTAAACAACGCTCAATTTCTTAAATATTGTAGGGGGCGCTAGCGAGCCATTTTTGTGCGCCTATTCACGAAACCCTTAAAATACGTAAATGTTTAGCAGGATTGATGCGACCGCCAATTTTGGTGAGTGTTTGAGTATGTTAAGCCCCTCAAAAAGCCAATTCATTTGCCGGAAGAAAGGAAAGGAAGAATTCTGCTGGTTAACCGGACAATAATACTAAATGCCATATGATAATAAATAATATAATGGCACAGCTAGCAAGAGTTTTACATTTTAAAATAATTAAAAGGAATAGTCAATGAAACACAGTGTGATTCGACAGGGAGATTGGCAGTCGGCTACTTAGATTAAATTGCGATCACCACTATATATTTTCTTGCCTTTGTTTTGATAGTTGTGTCATTTGGTGTCTGCTATACTTTTACCTGGCAGTCATTTCACAAACCTGTCGATGCTTTGCTAGCAGTGCAGCAGAACCATGTAACATTAATTTAAATTTAGCATTGCCGCGCACCAGTTTGGGAACCACTGCCTTTTAGCATCCCCTGATTTATCTTCTATTTTAAAATAAATGGGGCCTCCATTTACAAAATGAACATCATGCTGTATTGAAGAAGACTTGAAAGTAGCGACTGAGTCTATAAACTCATTGAAAATGTTTACTGAGGTAATAAATCAAGGGAGAAATAGGCTCATTTTCCCATAGACTTCTATGCAATTGAGCCAGTGGAGTTGCCCCCTTCTGGCAATGAGAGAATGCAGGTTTATGGCACTTCAGCAATGGCTTCACTTTTCAGATGTTGCCACTTGATTTACACAAATGACAGAACAAGGCTGTCTTTTGAAAAGTATACACTATGTACATAATAACATCACATAATGTGACCCCACGTGGCTTTGCGGCACAATATACACAGGCATGGAAAAACATTGGTAATAAGAATGTACTTGACAATTTATTAAGCCAGCTTTTGTTTCCAATCTTTATTTCTTTAAAAAACAAGACCTGAAGTAATCTTTCCGGGGAGGTTGGAGATGTAGCATCAGGGTCATTATGAGGGCAAATAAACAAACTAAAGCAAATTTCTGCAAGACTGTGAATGCCATGGCAACAGCACACATAAGGTGATTGTTTTTCTTGGAAACTAGGCTGAGATCAGTACCCAGCTGTATTCACGACTCCAACTAATCTGAATAACACTTCAGCGTGCTGAAAAAATAAGAAAACAAAAGACAAATACTAAACCTGAAACACTTCAACTCTGCGATCTGAAACAGTAACATCGAACCAGAAAGCATCAAACAGCACTCACTTATTTGTAGTGGTTGTAGAGAAAAATCTGAGACCCCCTGGTGATTTAATTGCCACTGCATCACTCTCAGTGCCACACTTCTGAGAGGGGAGGGGGTTGGCTTTTTGTTCTGAGAGTTACTGCAGCTTTGTGTTGCAGGTGAGGAATATGGGCGCCAACTTTCGGAGACAATTCCAACATGCGTCTGAATAAAGGCCAGGCGTCTCTCTGCTCTCATTCAAGCTCTTTACTTGAAATATTGAGATGCTCTTCGCCAGAATGTAAAGGGAAAAAAACACTCAGGAGGGATTAAAAAAAATGGGGGCATGGTTGTGACTACAAAGTTGATTCATTCCCTGCTGGGTTTATCTCTGCCAAATGCAATATTTTATCTTGCTGAATTGAGTGGGGAACAAATAGGGAGGCGGAACAAAAGGAACACCTGCGTGTGTGATTATACATTAACACACAAGTTATAGCAATGCTCTCTCAGCGGCCTACTGTAGTGACTGAGAAACTGAATAAATGTGAGGCTTCATAAAGGTACACGTGATTGTGGTTGTCACTATACTGCTAAAGGAGAAAGTCCATAATGAAACGGCTGGGTTTATTCATGTTGATAGACATCAGTCAGAGCTAGCTAGCTAACATGACACATGGGATTCCAGTGAGAAACGGCAACTAGCAGCAATAACACTGACAGAGACTATGCTGAAGCTAGCATTTCTTTAACCTGTGAACAGCTCCTGTAGGTTGTCTGCTCTGGCTGTAGAGATCTGTAGATATTCAATTCAATTAAATTTTCTTTATAGTATCAAATCATAACAGTTAGTTATCTCAAGACACTTTACAGATAGAGTAGGTCTTCCCCCAAGAGTAAGCATTTAGTGCAACAGTGGCAAGGAAAAACTTCCTTTTAGGCAGAAACCTCGAGTGATGAGTAAAACTTCCTTTTAGGGAGAAACCTCGGACAGACCCAGGATTTTGGTCGGTAATAAATATAATGGAACAGTAACTAGAAATAGTAGTTGGCGTAGCACGGTGTAGCAGGGCAAAGCAGGGCGCGGAGCAGGACCATGGCGGCAGCTGCAACCATGATTTAGGGGCCACCCTAATCCAAGGAAAACTACGAGGCGAGAAAACATAAGAACTCTGGGGAATAGACTCTCCAGAGTTAAGTTAATATCAAGCATTTCTAGGACATGAATGCACACAGATGGAAAGAGAGAGGAGAGAGGAGCTCAGTGCGTCAAAGGAAGTCCCCTGGCAGTCTAAAACTACAACAGCACAACTAAGAGCTGGTCCAAGGCAACTCTAAGGGTTGGTAGATAAATCTGACGAATATGAAGAAAGGCAGAGAAGAGAAGGGGTGCCACGGTAAATGATATACATGTGTTTGTGAATCTTAATCAGTTTTAGCCTCACAATATTTACAATGCATTTTTTTTATTGGTAGCATTTGAACTCTCCTTTTATTAACGTTTCAATTATAAGCAAGACATTGTAACTTTGCGACTGGCAACTAATGCGCTTTCTCAAAATCAGACCAGGCCAGCCACTGTTTTTTAATGTTAATTTAGCCATTTGGTTTTCCTTCGTTAATTTGGTTTGGCCAATTCCTAACTGTGCTCGCACTTGATGTTCTACTTAATCTAGACCAGTGGTAGACACCCGGTGTCATATCGTTGAATAGAATTTCAAACATTTCTGATGTTTCTTGTTACTTATTAGCTGGCATGTACACAGACCATGATCTAGCCGAGATAAGCTCAAATCAGCCAATATATCAGCCTGACCCATTTGTCAGTTTAGCTTTATTATGCACCATGTAAAACATGTGCAGCCCCAGTTTGAGCCGTTAACCACTAAGCAGCTTTACTGATGTGTAATGGGGAACAGCAGTGCTCTTTCACATTCCCCACCCTGATTTACCATTTTAGTTGAGTTGAGATATTGTGCTTCAGTTGTACATATTCCCAATCAAATTTGTGATTAATCAAAATACTACAAACAACAGGCACACAGTATATAGGGGGCCTTGGACCTGCAGGGACCCCGGGGCAGTTGGACTGTTTTGCTCTTAGGGATTCCTCTTCTTAATTTAGCCCATACATTATTTTATAATTGGATTGAAGTGTAAAGGGAAGTCAGTGTTGAAGTGTTGAGGTGAAACGAGATTGCAAAGTTCACAGCTCCACCGGATAGGCTTAATTACACCTTCAGTGTTCCCCTTCCACAGACGCCATGGTTTCATGAGTTGTTAAAAATGATTTCACAACAGACATAACTAACCCTGGAAGTGTTGGGGCTTGGTCTTAGTTTGATTGTTTCTTTTTTCAGTAAGTTCTACTTGTATTATTTGTTTGCATTCTTCAATCAATTTTAGCTAACAAATTCAGCTTCTCTGCCTGTTATTGAGAGTGTTACTAGTTTTCACACACGCTCCATAACATGACTTGGTGTTAAGGTCCTTGGTGTAAAACTGAGATGTTTCATGTGCAGTCTGCCTGCCTGTAACTGGAAGATATGTCATTCTGGTATTGGCTGGCAGTTTGCAGTATTATATATTGAGGATCTGTATCACTCTACGTGATCATGTCAAGCTAACATTTATTAAAGCCGGCCTAGAGACACTTCACTTTGGCTATAACATCTTGTCAATGAGAGTTAATGCCACCCCATGTGATCTTATTAAAAGGCTTTTTAATCAGCAGAGCAATTACTGTAGAAAAGAAAATGGCACATGTATGCATTTCTCTGACCTAACCAAGAATTGAATGAAATACTAATCAAAAAATTAGTCAGATGTCTGAATATTTTTAGCTGCTGGTATTGTAAAATTGGAGTTGCCCTTACCTGGCTTTCAGCTGCAGGTGAACTGAAAAGCTGAAAAACTGGCAAACCTGTATTCAGGTCAGAAGGATAACGATTCATTTTGCACATTGAATTCCATCTCACAGTCTGCCAGTGTTACCTTTATTGCCGTTGTCATCCTCCCTGTGCCTAGCAGACACTTGTCATGGCCCTGACTCCGAGTCCCCCCTCTCTGACAAACACACCGGGCTGCTTTGTCACAGTGTCATTCAACAGGCTAGAGAGAGAGGAGAGAGAGAGAGAGAGAGAGAGAGAGAGAGAGAGAGAGAGAAAAATCGCTCTTGTGCTTGCATACACTCTTTCTATTTGACTAGTCTTTGGTGTGTAGCCGCTCAACGTTCTGGGTTTGCAGCAGCCTGCTTTCCCAGATCAACGGAGGCTGAATACATTAAGTAGAGGTCCGTGTTCAGGCATGGTTGAAATGCAAATATTTCATGCCCCTGAAATCAAATCATTTCAGTACCTGCTGAACCCAAAAGAGACCAGTGTGCAGGTACCTGCCTGGAGCAATGAGAGGGAGCACTGCACACATCCACAATGCGTGTTCCACATGTACTCTATATGCAGAGTCACTCAAGTGGATAGTCACACTTTTTTTTACTGAATTTTTTACTTAAGCCTGATATCATCGCCAAAACACATTTGAAACATTCTATGACACATAGACAAACTTTTGATCACATTGGTTTATTATTTGACAGATATTTCATTTCACAGCATTGTAATGTCTGGATCTCTAGAACTTCTTAGAACAAATTATTCAGTATTGCAATTGGGGCACATGTTGGAGGTCATGACAGAGTCATGGGTAAATGTCTCAATAATGACAGTAATGGTAAAACATTTGTCCATAAAGGGGCACTCCGCTAATTTTAGCATCTTCCTTAGAGGACCTCAGACCTCGTGGCTGTGTGGAGGCTGATGGATCTCAGTGAAGTTCCGCTGAGGATTATGACATTAGCAGCTTAACTGGCTGGTAGAGGGACAATGAGCTATAGCTCACGCTGCTCATTGTTTAAGCTCATTATTTTTAATTACCCTAGCCTATTATAACCTGGACCCTATTTTCCCATGCGTTGGTGTCTACGTGGGTAAACTGAACCAAAGTCTTTGAAATTGAAAAAGTATTGAGCGAGAACGCTGTAAGTGGTAGTCCAGACTGGGCTGCAATGTAACCCTAAAGGTCAAAGGTGCATTGTGAATTTCGGTTCACTAAAAGTGTTGTTTTTACGGCTGACATACTTAGATTATTATTCTAATACCCCGTGGAGATTTGGGAATACTTTGTTTGCACGTTTGCATGTAAACTGAGACAAACGGATGTTTAGGCAGCCGAGGAAGTGAGGAAGAGAAGAGAGAGGAAGGGATTTGTTGCTGTTGTTGCTATTTTCGGGATTCTGATTGGCTTACGTGGACTTGAGCTTCTCGTTACACCGCCACCTACAGGTTTGGCATGCTCTTGACGGCATTGAAAGCATATATACACGGGTACGTGTAAACGAACACTTTTCTCAAAACTGACAGCTGTGCACGATGTCATTTTTGAAAACGGAGAGGTTGAAATGTCCGTTTATGAAAATATCGTATTGTACTGTATTAATAGTATTATATTGTGTTGTGACTGTTTTTAAGGTACCTGGCTGCAAAGACTAAAAAAGTAATCAATCTATCTATCTATCTATCTATCTATCTATCTATCTATCTATCTAGCCCTGTCTTCTTAATACTGGACCAATTTCAAAAATTGTTGCTCCCATCAGTCACTTAGACAAAACAAACTGAAAAATAGTACTGAACTTACCCTTTAAATGCTTACATATCTCATAATTATTATGACACTTCCTTCATTTTAACAGCACAGCTGTGTGTCTTTTGCAGTATAAGCTAGTATATTAGTATATGTGTCACCTGACTTTCGCTGGATTAAAAAGGGAAAGTTAAACCACCTCTCAGGCAGTCTGAGGCTATGATAACTTGGTGAAGCGATCAAAATGAGGCGAAAAAACCCAAAGACACACACACACACACACACACACACACACAAGCAGTGGTAATCAGCAACCACTGATGACTTGCCTGCCACTCCTCCCCCCAGGTTCCTGACATCATGAATATTAATGTACTGGCATCCATTTATTTGGCACAGACTTGGGCTCAGAGGTGGAATCAGGGCACGCCTGTGTTTTGATTCTGATTTTATTTCAATATTTATATATGTATTTCTTCATGGCTCTTCTCTATGTCTATGTGGCTGTCACTGACGCAGAGGGTGAGTGAGAGACAAGGGTCTGAATGTGTGTGTGGAAGAGGGAAGGAGTAATCTCTCAAGATGTCAGTGAGGTAATTTCATTTTTCTCTGAGCCATCGGAGGTTTGTCATTTGGCAATCACACCATGTCAGGCTGTCTTCACCTCCTGAGGATTGCTCTATTTTACCACGCCTAACAAATATGCACAGGGAATTCAAGAGCACAGGAATAGTAATGGAGTGCCATAAGATGATAGGATTGCACCTACTATAATCGTGTGTGTGTGTGTGTGTGTGTGTGTGTGTTTGTTTGTGTGTGTGTGTGTGTGTGTGTGTGTGTGTGTGTGTGTGTGTGTGTGTGTGTGTGTGTGTGTGTGTGGGGCCTGGTGCTTTCATTAGTGAATCTTGTAATCTTGTTTGTAATCCCAAACTAAACAGTGTCTCCAAAAAGTGTTCCTAATGTAAATGAAAAAACTTAAGGTAAGATAAGTATGTAGGGGTTTTATAGTAACTGAGTTACATGCATTTAAAAATGCCAGGGGGAGTAAAGGAAAGTTTATGGTCAACGTGGTGTTGCCAGAGCAAGGTGCGAAAATCAGAAAAGGACTTTATTGTCTTTCGTGTCCAGGGAGAAGGCTCCGCAAGTTGTCATAGCGCGTGGTTGCATAGGCGGCCCCCAATAATTAAGTTATTCCAGTGCAACCACCAGCCCTCCCCCCAAAATATCTAATGTTAAAGGGGTGATAGAATGATTATATAGGGTATTTCACACTGTTCCTTATGGTCTCCTAATGGGGTATGTAACATTGGTTGGGCTGAAAATGGCCTGGTTGATATTTTATGGGCCCTTATGCATCCCTGTGTTTTGGCCCTATTTGTAACAAGAGCTTTTCTTCCAAATATGGTATGGTCATGAATATTTAGATGAGCTGCGCGCTGATTGGTTGAGCGACTTGCCATACGCCACATATTAGAGACCGCTGCATTGGTTGTAGCGAATCCCCAATACACATACATTAGAGAAGCGACAGAATCTCATATTCCAGACACTGCAATGTTTCATTACCAAATTTACTTCTGAGACTTTTTAAGCGAGAAATCAACTATATAAAGCTGAAATATGGGCCGTTTTACAAAATTTGATGGCTAATTGCAAATTTGGTAAGACGTGTCGGACTTTAGGAGCTCCACACAGTCTGACGAGAAAGCGGCAGCCTGCTGGGCTCCATACCCAGGGCAAAGTCACCCTTTGTGGATACTGCACTACGGGGCTCCGCCGGCCAGCTGCCGGCATAACTCTAATATATTACGGTTTGAATTTCGTCACGCCACTTATATAACATCATTCCCCAATGTCTTATAAAGCTAACCGTTGTGTCCGATTTGATTTTAAGGCATTTTTATGAACGTGAGGCGTCTTTGTAGGACCAGTAGCTGCTTGCTATATGTCCCATTCATTACTATGGGGAAATATCGCAGCTTGCTCACTTTCGCATAACTAAAGTATATTTACAGTTTGAATTTCGTCACGGCATGAATATTACAGGTTCCTCAAGGTCTTACAAAGCTTAGCTAACACTTGTCCGATTTCGGATATCAATTGAATGTATTTTTGTGAATGTCAGAGTTAGGAGGAGGCTAGCTAGCTCTCATTGATGGACTCCATCTCACCGCGGCTCTATCAATGAGACTCGCGGACAAGAGGCTTTATTTCCCGATTGTTTGTTTAAATAACTCAACACACATACCCATTATAAGATTAACTGGAACCTGCGGGCTGGCGGTAAAAGATTGCGGGCGTAACAAGCTTCCGCTGGACAGCGGTCAGGGCGGCGATGTAGCAACCCAGGCAGCACCAACACCGGCACTAAACTCCGCCACACAGTCGGAGAAAATTTGCAATTAGCCATCCTTTTTCGTAAAGCGGCCCATATTTGAGCTTTATATGGTTGATTTCTCGCATAAAAAAGTTTCAGAAGTGAATTTTGTAATGGAATAGTAGAGATCTGCGTGACCTAGCTAGATTCAGAAGACTACCTGATCTCAGGTCAGTTGTGTAGCCTATGTAAATGTTGGGGCGTGACTGTTCTCTTAAGGTTCCGGATTTTGAGACGCTTGCGTAAGCAACTCAGCTTTGTTGGGATTCGCCCGTTTTCAGCAGCAGTTTCAAAATATGAGATTTTCATAGTAAAGGGGTGTCAGTGGGACTTTGAGCTTCTATGTATGTCCTATTTACCCACCGAACTGTCGTTATTCAACTATGACAGGGTAAAATCGGTTTTGCATTCTATCACCCCTTTAAGAAAATCTTTACATAAATAAAGACTTTGGTACCATAACTTGATGCAGGAAAGGCACAAATTTTTACAGAAAAATTAACCTGAATGCAGAAAATGTGTTTGAAATGCGCAAAATTTCAATTTTGCTCACATTTGGAGATCTCAACCCCCCCAATGTTGAACCCAAAGTTACGCCCTTTGGTCGTGCACATCTGAATTTTTCTAACCTAAAATGGCCTTAAAGGGTAACTTTAAAAAAAAATTATTTTCCTATATTTTGGGTGTAAGTCACTTACACCCAAAATATAGGAAAATAATTTTTTGATGAGAAAAACTATTTTTTAAATTGGTCCAGAATTAAGCGAGACCGATGCAGTCAGTTTCTGAGAAAAGTATTTAAAAAAATGGAGTCTGGGGGGGTTTAGCTATGGCAATCTCAGAGCTGTTTCTGGTTAATCAAAAATAATTTCACTCTTTAACAAAAAGGTCTATCTCTGTAGTGATCCTTTCTATAATGTTGTCAGATGCTTAGAATAACAATCTGAGCAAAAACAGCACAAAATTGACAGTGCACATTGGACTTTGGCGGGCTGCATGTCGGAAGGTTCACACCTCGCCGCCGTCCATTAAGACTTGCTTTGCCAGACCCTCGTCCAAAAGCGTGCTGAAGTAGGGTCTGGCTACTCCACATAGCATTCGGGGATGGGAGGAAAACGTGCTCTGGTTTAATGGCATTTCTTTAAACCAATCAGAATCATCATGGGCGGTGCTAAACTCCGCACAGTAGTCGTGCTGGAGAAAACTCAGATTGTACAGATAGTCTAGCTAGCTGTCTGGATTTCCCCTTCTTAGATCTGAGGAGCAGTCAACAATAGTCCTCATAAATCCACCGAATTTAAAATTCCAACACAAAGAAAGCGGAAGGAAAAGGAAAATACATGCATCCGGCGGAATTTCCTGCAGCACCGGAGCAATCCTGGAAGTGGAACGCAAGGGAAATAGACTAATTAATACCTGACGATGGACACCTCTACGGGCATTAACTCTTACGTAATGGACACTTTGCAGCCAATCATGGGTATTTACCAAAACCATGGTATAATGGGTTATTTATAAACTACATATTCTATTTGCTTTGATTTATCAGTCAGTTATAGTCTACATATTTGTGAGACACTCTCTTTCGCTTAGACAGAAAATATACTGTCATTGAATGATGAGATGAGTGTACGGGTTCACATTTTCCTGGATTACAGGATGAAATCTGTGATTTCTATTGTCTCAGGAGGCATTTCCAATCAGTTTGGATTACATTAAAGGGGACAGTACATCACAACATCATGACAGGGGAGTCAATGACCCTCCGAGCTACCACTCCCTTTAAAGGCTACATGTAGAGTATCTGGCATGGATAATATTCCTTCCTACAAATATTTTCATATTTTACACACCCCTACTGCTCGTTGGCAATGCATGGTCGGTCTGCATGCTTAAAATTCTCAGGGTGAAACAATCCACATTTCATATTCATCCCATGTGTGATGTTTGAATGGTAGTTATGAGTTATCTGTGACTAAACAGAACATCCAATGAGAAAGAACAGGGATCATCCTTTATCCATAATATTACTGTATTAAATCTTTGGATTACATCTGGCATTCGTCCTGTAGTTTATCATGTAGCGGTTATGTCACTGTGATTTATGGTTTTCCCATGTCCACTAAAGCACATTTGAATATAATTTAATCTTGTGTTCTTTCTCTTTTTCTGTGTGTTTTTATGCTTTGGGTTGTCATTACCGCAAATGTAAGGCTTCTAACAATTCTTGTACTTATTCTGCTACAAAAAAGATTAAGTATCCTAATGACTTTGATGATCCATTTGCAATGTTTTTTAGTGCCACCAGCAGGTTAAAGCTATAGTAGTAGTGTAGTTCCTGTCTCCCCCATTAGGAATTTTAAGTAATGACAACAAAACTGTCGGCGGGTCCACATGATACAAGCCTTATGTGATCGCACACCACCCCCCCTCCGCTCCAAGGAGGACACGGAGGATTAAAAAAAACATGATGGACTCTTCAGAAGAGGTCATTATCTTCATTCTAGTTTCTGCGCGGGAAAGTCACCGGACGCCTCAATCTTGTGAACATAGTCCTACTGAGAAATCCAGAGAGAGTTGTGTGGAGCTGAACAACTCATTTGGCAACGGCTTGTATGTAAGGGACGGTCATTAATATCAAAAAGTTACGCATTAAAGCTTTAACCCTTAGATGCATAAGTGGGGTCAAAAATGACCCCAGCGGTTGTTTTTTTGCAATATCTTTGTAATTTTACATTTTTATCATTTAATATTCCATTAATTCCTCAAATAGGTTGTCTTTGACATGAGGCCATTTGGATTTGTATCTAATTGTTATATTTTTTAAGTAATTGCATGTTTTGTATCAGTACCACACTTTTCCATACGTGGGGTCAAAAATGACCCCAAGCATTTTCTATGGAATTTCAAAAGTTAACCCTAGGAGCCTTTGGTTTTTATCAACTGTGACTGCCAGGTATACATTGACTGTTGATCCACACATCTAATGGCAGCAGTCTCACCACAATGAAGGTTATTTTTACTAAATGTTAACATTATTTTTAATACTCTCTACCAATTACTGATCTGATCACTGCTACTAACAGTGCATTAGTGTATTCTTATTTGAAACAGTGCTTACCAAAATCCCTTCATGTTTACTTTACTTTACCTTAATTCCCTTACCATGAGTTAAGTTATACAAATACTTTGAAGTTTAAGTTGGAAGTATTGTTAAGTAGTAAGTATTTTTTTCAAGAGGCAGTGATGTGGTTAGTTATATAATTTCTAACTGGTAACCACCAACATGTCAGAAAGGTTTGTTGGCACTTTGACATTTCCAGTTGAAAATTAATTTCAGTGCTCAACATTGTGTCAGTCAATTACAATGTATCACGATGACAGTCAGCCTTGATGAAACTAAATATTGGTGTGTTTACATTTCCTGTCAGTAGCTGGGATGCAACCACAGACTGTAAATATTATGGCTGCAACTTATGGTTATTTTAATCAATTAAATGTTTAGTCTATGGAATGTAACAAAAGTTACAAGCTATAAAGACAAGCACGTTTTGCAAGATTTCATGCGCTTTCAGTAGAGCAAATATGATTTCAAAATGATTTATTATTTTTAGTAGTGGCTCTAAACCTGCTAGCATTTACAGCATTTCTCAGTAGTTCATGAAATGGTCACATTATTTAATCTATAGATTCATGTACAAGGACACGTTTTTCAGTAGTGGCTCTAAACCTGCAAGTATTAAATGCCGAAAATCCAAGTAAGGAGGGTGGTTGGGGTGGTGGATGGGTCGAACAACACAGGACTTTCACCCCGGAGACCAGGGTTCACGTCCCAGCATAAACCCCAACCGTCCCGTTGTTGTGGCGCGTCGGCATCCCAGAGACCGGGGATTGCGTCCCGGCGTGTGGCGTGTCCTTTCACCGTGCTTCTTTTCCTAAACCCAACCGTCCCGTTGTTGAGGCGCATCAGTGTCCCATTGTTGTGGGGCGTCGGCGTCGTGTGTCTTTTCCCCGTGCTTCCTTTCCAAAACCCAACCTCCGTATAGATGCTTCCCATTATATGCTGACCACACAAATAAATGACATCCTCAGCAACGAGATAATCTTGTCCGTGTACACGAATCAATAGATTAAAAATAACGTGACCATTTCACGAACTGCTGTGAGACCGTGCTGGCCTTAGACATGCACACTATGTGAATATACTCTTGAGCACAATTTTGAGGTGTGTGTCTGTCTGTCTGTCTGTCTGTCTGTGTGTGTGTGTGTGTGTATATGATATTGTATTGTTAAGTAGTAAGTAGTTTTTTGACTTAAGATAGAAATTTATTAAGTTTACTGCATAAAACACATTCATTCTAATTGGGGTCATTTTTGACCCCACTCATGGAAGAGTGTAGGTATTGGTAGGTCATGCATCTAAGGGTTAAAAGGATACTTCACCGATTTAGCATTCAGCTTTGTATCAGTAGAAACCCGGTAGTATTTCTGAATGCCCGTGCTTCCCTCCCCCATTACTCCTGAGACGAGAGATCTCTGCATTGGGGGTCTGGAAAAAATCTTCCGATGACGTAAAATGGCGATTTTTGCGTCATCGGAAGATTTTTGGGCCAGAGGCAAAGGACTACAGCCAGTAGTAGGAGCTACTTCCGCATGTTTTAAACCCGCCCACAGGGGGTTGGACTGCTGAGTCTGGCCGAGGTATTCCGAATGAATGAAAACGACTGTCAGCCATCTTGAAACTTCGCTAAACAAGCTCTCTGTTTTCAGCAGCAAAGATTTACAACAATTATCTGCATTCAAACTACCGCACGTGTGTACCACCGGGATACATCGGTACAGATCGGAGAATATGCAGGAAACTTTATTACAGACGGAATACTCGGCACACTACGCGAGACCAGCGGTGTCGCTCGCTGCCGCTAGCCGGCTAGGGGACATCCTCATCGGCTAGGTGGAAAGCTAACGCTAGCCGGCCATCTGTCCCATCAATCCTGCTTGCAAGTTTCCGCTCATTAAACAACAAACTGGACTACATCCACCTTCAACGAAACTCCCGCGAGTTCAGAGACTGCTGTGTTTTTGTTGTTGTTGAAACATGCCTGAATAGTGTACTGGACTGTCCAGCTACCAGGCCTGCTAGCCCTCCGAGCTAGAGATGCTCTGTCGCCAGGTAAAAGAGGTGGGCTGTGTTAACACGAAGTGGTGCAGAAACGTGGTGATTTGTATCCATTTAACTGCTAACTGCTGGTGGAGTTTGTGACTGTTAAATGCCGACCATTCTACATTACACGCTAATTCACGGCTGTGTTTATGCTCGGTGTTTACAGCCTACCAAGCGCTAATGCTAGTATGCGTTAGCTGAACTTCACGGAGCCTATAAAGTGTGTGTACTAAATGTAGCCTGTTTCGTATGTCGTTTTTATATAATGTCGTTTTTATATATTTTAAATGTGTAACACCACTTGAGTCACGATGAAACGTTGTTTCGTGTATATGGTTGAAATGACAATAAAACGCGCTTGAGTTGAGTTGAATGCCTCTGTCTGTCTGTCAAGCGGTAGGCGTGGCTTGGGAGTGGACTCAAAGCAGCGAAGCAGGTGCATTCTGGGATTTGGTGTCTTTCATCCATATAAGCCAAAAACACATTTTATGGCTTTTCTTGGCCTAGAAGGCACCAATTTAAAAAAAAAATTTCTCACATTTCTACTACATAAGTGACCCAATTTAAAGATATATTCAGCTTTCCAGCGGTGAAATATTCCTTTAACAATTTTAATGTAGATTGAATTAGGTAGATACATTTGGCACAGCATTCACCTTCCTCACATGATAACATGTAATTACTCACTTGTCTTCTGCTGACTGTAATTGTTTACTTTATGGGTCTGAAATATCAGAATAATTTCCATTATAATAATTTTTTCCATAAAGATGGTGTCAAAATAAAATAAAATAGACGACTGACTTTCCAATGACAATGATAATGAATTCATATTTACTTGGGTTTAAAGGGAGATTTGATTTTAAGAAGCTTCATATATTCCCTTTAATTAGTGCCAAATTTTCATTCCAGGAATTATTGTAGGAAATTACAGACTGTTGAGATAAAGTGTATCCAGCTGACCTGTCATCTCAACATCATCAGGTCAAATTTAAATTCTGTCCAATACATAGGTTTATGACCAAATACACTGAAAACGCGCCCAGCATCATGTAAACAAACTGAAAACAAAAATACTTCTAATACGTCCCTGAAACAAACCGAGCACTCAAGAGGATAGTAAAAGGTTGTATATATATATATAATATATATATATATATATATATATATATATATTGCATGTTACATTTCCACTGTTAAGCAATTAAAGTCCGCTCCATTTTTCCTTTTCAGTTTTTGCAGGTCCTTCTGCTTCTTCATCTCCTCTGGGACAACATGACCGCCTTGCAAGGATGGGATACTGGAGTAAAATGTAGGGTACATCATGTTAGGGCTGCATGATATGAGGAAAATATGCGATAACGTTGTTGAATATCACGATAACGAATTTAACTAGTGATAAATAAAACAATATTAAAGTGTCCTCAGTTCTGCTGCTTTCACTATTCTGTATAAAAGGCACCAATAAAAAAAGAATGACATTAACAACTAACACGAAAAAATCTCTGAGTGTCTTTTTTGCAATGTTAAAACCTATTGTGCAGCCCTACATCATATGTACACTCAAATAGCTGTGCATTGTGGGTATTTCATAGTGGGCTATATAGTGAATGAAATTAAACGCAGAATTCGAACACCACTACAAAATGGCAAACACATTATATACTGTAGTGCACTATTTTCGTGATAAGGAACGGTTTCCAACACAGCTGCAGTCTTGTTAACCAAGCAGAGGCTTCTCTAATGATGTGCACTTGCTGCTGCAGGTGACCACAATGACAGATTGTGGCTGTTATTGGATTGGCTATACCCATCCAATTGGTGTTGCCGGCGTAGACCATGTGCTCTTCCATGATGTACACCGGGACATACAGTGACTGCCTATGTTAAATTAGCACTGGGACGTTAAGTACATTATAAAAAATAGGGGCCATAACGGTTGCACCCAAGCATCTTTTTCTCTCTTACATTTTGAGGAAAATACTACATCACCAGCCAATCAGGTAACGGCTGCCTCTCTTTGATGCCATCACCCTGTGACAACCTGTGTCTGCTGCGCACGGTGTCGACAGAGCAGATCTGCTCTGACAAACAAATCCCTTTCACTCCATTTGACCTCTGTTGTATTATACTGAGGTGCTGAGCGCAGTACAAAGCAGGGCCCACACATACATGTACACACACACATACACACACAAACACTCACACACACACACACACACACACATACAAACACACACTACTGAGAGTAGAAGCACACACCAATTAAAACACACATTCACACCCTCACTTGTGCAGCCTTACAAACACACACACACACACACACACACACACACACACACACACACACACACACACACACTGCTGGGATTGCTGTAGGCTGCTGATTGGCAAAAGAACTCAGGAGTTCAAATGTACATCCAGCACACTGAGACTTATCTCCCTCTACCCGCTCTAATCCAAGAAGAAAAAAAAACTGGGGGAAACATTATGAATCAAGCCTGAGTAAGATCTTGCTCTGTGAGAAAAATAAAAGCTGTCATGAAGGAGAAGAAAAACAAGGGTCCAGATGGGAAAGAACGAAAAAGCAGATTTAGGCAATGTTCCTCCACACTGGAACAGAAAACAAATACAAGAGGGATACAAATCAGATGAAAGACTCTGTGGCATATGGTAACCAAGGGGGCCTTCTCTCAATTTGGCAGAAAAGCACAAACACACATATGAGGTGAACCATATTGAATTGAGTAAAGTAAAGGTCAGGGTCTGCAGCATGCAGGCAGCAGTACGCCCACCTTCAACCTGCTCTCCAGCTTGTTATGCATCAATTTTTATCCGTCAAACATTCCCCCGTGACAGTTGACCTTATCTCGGCACCCTGAAATCTGGGCGTCAGAGCGCTTGATCGAAAGCAAATTCATTTCATGAGCTGTACTGTAATATGTTGAGTTAATTCACAGCTAAATGTCAGGCAAAATGCTGGTCGGAGGTTTTGCTTCACTGGTTTTCTAAACAATGTGTTTCACCTGACGGCGCTGCATCCATATCACTGCTTTTAATAACCCTCACTTGTCTCACACCACTTGTTAGGCTGATTTGTTGCTTGCATAATGTCATTCATTTCTACACCTCCTTTATAGAACTTTCCTAAAGTCTTTATGCCACGCATTGAGATGTACATGCAGTACAAGGCTAATTTAAATGTTACGCATACACAAACACCTGCCAATATTGCAGTGTAACTGTGGAGCACAGCCTTTGACAAGTTTTCAAAATGTAGTTATAGCAGGGGACCCCTTAGATGAAAGAGAGACGGATCAGGGACCCCCCTACTACATATTGTATGACATTTAGTTGCATTTTAACCCTCCTGTTGTCCTCGGGTCAAATTTGACCCACTTTCCAAAAGTTTCTATATCAAAAATGTGGGTTTCTATCGACCAAATTGTCAAAAAACAATATCGTGGTGGTTCCATACAACGCTAAAGTAAAACAATAATCAGTTCACTACTTTCATTGAATTCGGGTGTTTTATTCAATTTTATAGCACTTAAAAAAAATGTATAGAAGAACATTGAAAAAAATGACAAATGTCAAAAAAAGCTTCAAAAACAACAACAAAACTACAAATATGACACAGAAAAAAACCTGACAAAAAATAAGGAAAAAAGTGACCAAAACATTGGAAAAATGGGACAAAAAAAATTTTAAAAGTTGGGAAAAGAGACAAAAGTGTTACAAAAGACAACCAAAATTTTGAAAAAAAAAGTTTTAATTTAAAATGTTGACCCAGAAAAGCTAAAAGTTGCAGGTCGACGGGAAGACAACACAAAGGATAAACTGGGCCTATAATAACGTATAGGTCGGCCTAAAGCCTTTACACATACCTTTTTATGCTGCCTACAATACTAAGCTATTAAAATAATAATTATTGACATATTCATATGTTTACATACATCATGTTTTAGTATTAAATATTCATGTAGCACAGTGAATCTATGGATGCTACCATATATACAGGCCAATAAGCATGTCATCAATGTTGTGTAAAAACAAAACACAAATAGGCTGATTTATCTGTGCTAATAATATGTTGCATTCATCCTTTATGTATATTTGTAGACATTAACTTTTGAAAAAAATAAAATAAACAATAACTGGGTGGACCCCCTGCAGTTACTATGAGGACCCCCTAACAGCAGAAACACACTGCATGCGGAAGCGCCACAATAAGCCGTGAAGCATAGATTTATACCAGACGCACATTTCTCCGCACTGGTCCCAAAGCGATCCTCTCCACTCGGCTCTCTCCCTCTCGCTCTCTCTGTGTGGCGAAGTAGAGACAGTTTATCACTGTTTTTTATGAATGCCAGAGACTCTGGAAGCTGTTTGACGTGCTGGAGAAGGTTTTTATACCATTTGGTTAGAAGTGGTCTAAGGTTGCTTTCCATTTTTGGATCCGGCTACAAAAAAGCTGATGCCTCTAAATGGCAATTACTTAACGTGATAGTAGGAGAGGCAATACTGTCCGTCTACAGCAGCAGGAAGAATAAAGTAGAAGACAGGACAGGACAGGAAGCACTTCCTGTTTTCATCTCTTTAGTGAAAGCCAGAGTCTGGGTTGATTTGGGGTTTTATAAGGAAATGAATAAACGTTGACAGTGGAGTTGTACAGTAACAATAAACGGTGTAACAGTGGATTATTTTGTTTAACTTATGTGGGGGTACACACCACCGAGAATCAAGTCGATTTTGGGCCCGATTCCCTCCTTCAGACAATGGTCCGCAAAAGCCCTGATTTTTTCTGATGGTTCTAAAGATTGTCTTGCCAGATTGTCCTGTGCTGTGAGGTGTGTTACGAGTGTGTTTTTACATCCCCAGATCTACTCGGAAGTCAATCCTGGCTCCAACACTTTCAAATCACAAATATTCTAGACTACTAGACGTACTACTAACGTAACTATACGTCTAGTTCTGTTGTACCAGGGTCGGGCTTCCGGGGGACAGCGGTGCTCATCATTAAAGGTGGCGTTATCAGCGGGTAACCGGGCAGCACGGTTCTTCCGATGTCACCATGTTTGTATACTCGAAAGTCACGTTTGATTGCACGAGATTTCCTGTTTTCAGATTCGGGACTCCAAATCGTTGATCCCAATACACTATAGGAACAAACCCGTTAAATCCGTCATTACATGTCGTTATGTGTGGGCTCTTTCTGATTTTCAACATCTGTTGAGATTTGAAAAATCTTTCAGTGTGGGGCAAGCATTAGTGGGAGATTTTCTTTGAAATAAGCATTTTGTTATCAGCCTAAAAAAGCATCCAGTGTCTATCAGGCTCCAATATATAGTCTGGAAATCATCCTGAAGAAGTGAAAGAAGAAGATGATGAGGAAATCCAAGACCAGGATGCATCTCTACCATTCCTCAGAATCAGACATGTTAAATGCACAAAGAGAACGCACACATACAACCTCTCCTGGATCCTGTCAGACATTCGGCCCCGACCAGAAGAAGAAAGTGGAATCTTTGCATTTGTTCATTCCAAACAGAGCAGGGCAACCATGTGTAATTGATGCTCGGCAAACAATGCATGTGAGCGGGGGCCGGGGGGCCCCGGGAGAGCAGGGATAGTTTCCAGATGAGAGACGTTGGCTTTTTATCATCTTCTGTTGTCAGCGGATTTGCCGTATCTTTGATGGTGTGCTGTCCAATATCTGGAGCAAGTTAACAAGCTGCTCCACTTGACTTAAGATCTAAGTCGAGACAGATGCGTCCAGATGTGTTCGGGGGTAGGTGACTCGTCATTCGCAGGCAGTAGCCGGAGTTTATTGTAAAGCTCACTGAAGCTTTGACGGGTCTGATTTACACGTCAAAAAGAACCAAACGCAGGGGTTTTTCAGAGCAAACACAGAATGAATAAATCCCTTGGTCTGCCTCTGGGCACTCATTTCAACTTATAGTTCAAGCCATTAATTATTCAGACACATTTCTTTGTGTGCATTTAATTATACAATAACTAAAGGTTAACTTCATGAGGATGCATGTGCTCACTGGCATTTAGCACGACCAAATGCTTATTTTATCTTCTTTATTAAAGCAGATAATTGAGTAACGACTTTTCTTTCAAGCTCCGGAAGAGTTGACCCCCATCACCTCAACCACTGGAGTGACACCCAATGGTTCCCTCGCTCCCATCCGCAGTGAGTTAGCTTGGATCTTAGTTTTTCATGGAGGAGCCATGAGGGCTCAGTCTTAATTATTGCTGAAGTGCGAAGAGGGGAGGAAGTGGTTCTCAGTGTGAGATATCTTTATTCATAGGGGCTTAGCTGTGACTGGCATGGCCTCAAGACATCCCAACCTCTCTCCTCGGGAAGCCCGCCAGATGTTATTGCTATTCACAAATGGCTAAAATTTGCATCTTGATGTTCCAAAAGAAAGAAAAAACAACTCGTCCAGATCGCAGCAGAAGGGAGGAGACTTGTGGACAGGCTGACTTGTGTTAAATAAACACAATTTGAGAATACAGAATTGTGTGCTGCATGTGTCAGGCAGTTTCATTTTTTTTATTCCCTTATATCCACTTTCTTCATTGGGAAACTAGGGGGCGGGTGTGGGGCGGGATCGTACTGTCCATTAAGCATGTCTGCCATGTCCCGCACCATGCTTTGATAGTCCCATTTGCTTTCTCTTAGCTCTGTTTGTTTTTGTTGTCTCTCTCTCCCTCTCGGTCGGGGCAGAAAATCCGCAGTGTACGCAGTTGTGGACTGTGGTTGTATGGATGACAAATAATGATCCACCAAAGTGTACACAGAGGTTTTTTGCCGAGCGATCGTCTCGATGCAGACGATGAGAGGAAAAAAGGAACACACAGGATGTCTAATAAGCTAAACTCCTGGGGCCAATTGGGGGCAGTCATCCAAATGAATGAGCGATGGATTGACATGCAGCCCCGTGCGGATGCTGTAATGGCATCCTAATCAACGGTCTGGAAAAAAAGAGATCACCTTCAAAGACGAGCATGAGCAACATGGACACTTTCTATCGATATAAGAGAGGTTTGGCAGGAGCACTGGCAGGGTTCTGTTTCCATACACTTCTTCATGAGATGTGTATTCACATGGGTGGCTCAGCATGAGGCCAGGCTATCAGTGTGTGTGTGTGTGTGTGTGTTTGAGGCATTAGGTTGAGAGCCAGGCCAAGGCAGGATATCAGGTGGCCTTTTAATTACTCCTCTGGTGGGGGAGCTAGGACAAATGGGCAAAAATGGCAGATGGGTCCCTTTGACTTCACTTATCAAGGTCTAGTGATCCAGAGCACCTTGAGAGCCCTTCTGGCTAACAATAGAAACCCGCCCTGGTAGAATAGCAAGTGGTACTATAGGGATAAAGGGAGCGTGAATATGAAAATATGGCCTGGAGTCTACACCTTCACGCAGAGGTGCCCCCTTGACCTGCTCGAAAACACACACATCTCCCCACTGTGACGCCTACACCTCCCTGGGCTTCGGAAACCCAAAGCAGCTGGCCGTCCATCTGGGGCTCATCAGTTACCCTGGAGAGCAAAAGCAGGATCCGCCGTGGCAGACCGGGCATCCGTTCTGCATTATCACCACCGCCGCCGCCGACCCCTCCCCTGCTTTTTTTCCACTGCTGCCCTGGCATAGCATAGCCTAGCAACCCGCTATCCCAAAGCCACAGCAAAGAGTCCTGTTACGCTCCATCGTTCAAACGAACGACCATCGCCGTAGCTATTCTCATTGAAACTCTCAGATGCTGTGAGAACGTGAGCGGTAATGAATGTGGTTGTCGTGAGGCATGGAATCGCAGACAAAACATGGGGCCCAGAGTCTGTATGAGCTATTAATGATAGTGATCATATGTAACTTCCCCTGCTGGAGACACACACAATGAGAAAGGGCGACAGAACATGAGGGAGAACAGTGAAGTTTCACCAAATGCAGCGCACATTTTAACAACATTTCCAGAAAAACAGCAAAAGAAAATGCGAATTAAAACACATTTCCATCCATTACTGTATTGTGAATTGGTTGTTTTTCTCCTAGGGAAAAAAAATCAATAACATGTGGCTTTTGCTGGTCCACATACACCTCCATTAGTGGAAAACTACATCTATACTGTATGTTGAGTTGGAAAATTGGTGCGGGGAGGGGTTGCATGCTGCTACACTACACCATGTTTTTAGCTTTAATCTCTGTTCATATTTATTTGAACATTTTCTCTTAAAGTGCCTGTGGATGCATTATTCAGTTGTGGTTCAAGTATGAAAGAAAGGATGAATGTGAATGCACCGCGGTAGTATTAGGACAGGACTGCATCATGCTGCCACTTCAGCTAAAAGTGTAGGGGAGTGGCAAAATGACAAAATGATTGATTTTACTAGTCTAATACATAAGTACATGAAATACTTCCTGTTTCTGTAAATTTGGTGTTGGATTATTTTGTGGAAACTGAATTGTGGTGTATTTGTATGTTACCATAGAACAACAACTAACCCACTATTTACTTGACAAACACCAGAGCCCTATTCACACTCGTTAGCCTGGGGCTCAGGAAGCGTTGATACTGGCCCGATCCTGGCACATTCCAAGTGGGCTAACCCCTGAAAATCTACTAAATCTGGGGCTAAGAGTTGCCAGTATGAAACGGGGGCTAATGTAATTCACGTTACAGCATCATTCTAAAACCCAGTTTAATGTTCCGGTCTGAAACCCGACATTTCACACCAATGGGACGAGAGTGTTTACGCATGAATATCTATTGTGTTTTTATTTAAGATTGTTTTTGGGGGCATTTTGGCCTTTAATTGATAGGACAGTTATAGACATGAAAGGGGGAGAGAGAGAGAGAGGGGGGAGACATGCAGCAAAGGGCAACAGGTCAGAATCGAGCCCTGGGTCGCTGCGGTATGGACTGAGCCTTGGTACACGGGGAACACACTCTACCAGGTGAGCTACCAGGGCACCCCATGAATATTTATTGTTATAAAGAGTTTTTAGGATATGACAAAGGTTCAACACAGACCTGTTGAGTCATATTTGAGCGCTTCACTGAAATGGAAAACTATCCCCTTTTGCTGCAACTTCTCACTTGCAGGTTCCAACGGTATTGATTTATCGATATTGCTATTTAATATTGGAATATTTAAAATGTTTTATTGCGTTTTTATTACACAGAACTGCAAAATTCAACTACTAATACTGTACAGTGTATTACTTAATTCAGAACCAGGGCTTTACATGTATGACACCTCTTCTCTATCCCCATTCAAACTTCTCTCCACTCGGCCCTGGATTCAGCATTATGTTTGAGCAGGAACAGACAAGAAAAATTGACACAGGGCTGTGAAAACTGCATACAGTGTGTTTAGGTGTGTGGTTTATGTGTACAGTACATCAGTCCATCATTATTCACAGTACTCGACGCAGCAGCGGGTCCAGGTCAGGTGTTTCCCCTCGAGCTAATCAACAAGGGAAAATAAACTGGTAGGGAGGACGTAGATCTGTCATTTCCCAGTGGACAAGGACTCAAAAAGAAACGAGAAAAAAAGTCAGAATACAAGAAACAAACCCCAACTGGAATTGGGTAAATGTCTATAATTTGTAAAATAACCAGAAAAAGAATTCAGTGCTTAAATTGCATCTTTAAGCCCCAACTGAACTGATTAAACAAGAAGGCGTACTGTTGTACCCTGGCAGTTGGCATCCTGGAATCACCGAACGTGGCCTTTCATTGAGTAAACAACTTTTAATCAAAACACAAGGGCCTGAAATTTGTATGGAGGTTTTTAAGCCGAGCTTGGCCGAGTTCGCCTCATTGCAGACCAGGAATGTATTCTCCCTCCTTATTTTCTTGGTTCTACATGACTTCCTTTTCATATACACCCCATCTGGATGTCGAGGGAAATACTCAAACACAAACTCCACTCCTACACATGCCTAGAGTTAGAAACCACATGTTCCAACACTACTGTACCTGGAGAAAATGTAAGCTGTGCTAATTGCTATTGATTGAGAGGTTAAAGACTTCTATATCCTTTTACTTTAATTCCTGGATGCCACAATGGACAAAGGTCTTGAATAATGTCTTTAAGGATGAAGACTAGTGAGACGAAACTCTAAGAGGAAGTTTAATTTTCACGGTCATAAATCACCCAGGCTCTGGAGGATATGATTAATAGTCTATAAGTGCCTCATTCATAAATTTTGGTTTGAGCCACGTGGGGCTTCCTGGACCTGATCGGGGCCTGGGTGTGCGTGGGCCTCGAGATTGTTCTGATTGCGTGAAACTGCAGATGTGGATACAACGGGAATCACACCGGATCTAACAGACCAACATTTTTTTTTTTTCACCACTCGCTCTGATTAGAGTCGTCTCCAAGGAAACCAGCTTTTGTCGCTTATGTGGGAGTGTAAAGTCAGAGTGTTGAGAGGAATCAGGGAGCAAAGAGAGGGAGAAACCCCAAGGTTATGAAGATTAAGGTTTGTGTGTGTGTGTGTGTGTGTGTGTGTGTGTGTGTGTGTGTGTGTGTGTGTGTGTGTGTGTGTGTCTGTGTGTGTGTGTGTGTGCGCGTGCCCCAGCAAATTGTCTGTGTTTCTTTGATGTAGACATATCTGTGTGGGTATGTTTTTTCCAGCAAGTACGCGCTTTGTCAGTGTGCACTTTCCTCACGTTTGTTGCAGTCTCTAACCAGGGGGCTGAACGTGGGGGTCATCCGTGTTTTCCAGGAAGGTACAGCCGCGGTGGGGACAGCAGCAATGGCCTGTCTGTTGTTAGAGATAAGGTCCTGTTGAAATCACAGGCTGGCAACGAGACAAGACAAGACATCCGAGGAGAACGGGCCATGCTGAGGAAGACCCTGGATTTTAATTTATTTCATGTCTGTCCTAAAGCACACACACACACAGGCTGACACAAATGCACAGCGTAGGTTTGTGAAGCTGGCCCCTGACCTAGAGCTATCAAATCAGACCCAGCTATGATGTGTGGAAACTTTACAGGGGATGTGGCCTGGGGGATCAGAGGTATCAGTTAATAAACTGGGGATTTATTTTTTTTCCTTTCCAAAAGAGTGGCGTTCTAGGGTGAGTGACACAGTGGCTTATTGGCTGGAGAAACTATTGTGTTGCTGGAAGGTCATAATCAAAGGAAGTTGAGCAAGACACTGACCTCTACCTGCTAAATTACAGATGGTACTGCTAAGCGTCCCATTCATTGTCTATGTGAACAGCCGCTCAATGCATTCTGGTAGCGTAGTGGCGGCTTTCGCGTAACGGGGCGTCGAGTTGGCCGCTCCTCATTTGCATAAAGTTGAATCCAGGCTACTTTATGCAAATGAGGTGCAGGCAGCTCGACCCCCCCTGGGCAGCTATTTCAAAATCCAGTCCCCACCCCCCCTTCAAACAGTTTTGAAATATGTTAGCATGGCTCTGATTGAACCATTTGTCTGGTTTTTTATTGATTGCACAAAACAAATGTGTAGGCCACAACACAAGCGCCAAGCCAAATCACTGAAGCCTCACTGTTGCTATCCTGATGATCACACTGAACTGCCATTTTGTTTCACTTCATTTATTCACTCTGACATTAGGTTTATGTTAGCTGATTTATTGTTGGGAGGGGGCGGTTATTGTGATTTGTTTAGCTCTGACCAAGCGAGTGATATATCCGTCCCCGCCATTTTTTGTAGAAATGGATGTTGCATTTGCAGTTAAATGTTTCATGTTTTCCATGACTATTCAAGAAATATGTATACTGATTTACGACTTATTGTTTATGTGTGTCAACTCACAACAGCCTGTATAGCTGCAGCATTTGGTATTTTCCTGTTGGTATGGATGTAGTTAGGGGGCTAGTTTTTTGTCCAACGAGGGACCAACCCATCAATGAGCACCGCTCCACACACAGTTCAATACTGACATATTCATTCAAAATGGCAAACAAACACTTGCATCAGAGGAGTCCAGTTAAACTGTCCGGTTATTGGAAATTAAAAAGACACCTGACAGCCAATCAGAATCAGGATTTAATAAGAATCATGAAACTCTATGGTATAAAAGTTTTGGTTCCAGACTGAAATATCTCAACAACTATTGGAGGGATTGTCATGCAATTTGGTAGAGACATTCATGGCCTGATCAGAATAATCACTTTGGGCATCCTCTGACTTTTAGCACCACAAGTGGACCACAATTTCAAGTCTGATACTTCAGTTTAGGACCAAATACCTGCAAAACTAAAGATGATTCCCATCAGCTTGTCATGGTGGTGTGTGTTTTTGTGTTAGGTGGTTTGTTTTTTGTCCCTTTTTTTCCCCCTATTCTCTTTCTGTTTCTCTCCCTGGCAGTATTGGTGCAGCTGAGGGCGTGGCTGGCTGAGCACGGCACACCTGGATTTTATCTCGTTTACCACTCCACACATAAAAAGCCTGGTCAAGACTCCGCTCTGGTGCCAGATAATCCTGTTGCAGTGGCTCCCTATTCCTAGTTTTCTTGAGCTCTAGTTTTTTCCCCTCTTGCACTTGAAAGTCCTAGCTTAGTAGTTTTGGTTCCTGCACCTTTTGACTCCTGGACTAACCTTAATGTTTTTTCTCTGTGTGCTCAGTCTCCAGCATTAAATAAATAATTCACCGTCTCCGTCTCCAAAATCACAACCTTAACACAGCCTCTGCAAACATTTTTGTACGTTGTGTTCATTGCACATGATTGCATACTAAATTCAGTACAACACTATACTTACTTAACATGTCTGAGCATTGTAAGCATGTTAGCATGCTGACAGTAGCATTTTAGCTCAAAGCACAGCCTCACAGTGCCACTGGCATTGGCCATAGACTAGCCTTGTTGTTATATGTGCTGCATTTAAAACCATTCCTTCAACTTCACTATATTGTACTTCATTTGGGGTATTACCTGAAAGACACAGAGTACGTTTTCTCTAAGTGTTTTTACCTTTATTCAGGGAAGGTTCACTGAGAGGCAGCCTCTCTTGTGCAGGAACACCTTGATCACATTCACACAGTTACACATTCAAACCTGGAAGCTGCCCAGTTCAACCACAGTCTGGTCTGCTGGCCACTGAGCAGCTCCACTGGAGCGGCTGGAGGTTAAAGGTGCGAAGATCCAGGACTTAGCGGTGGATTTTTGCAAATCGCACTACAGCCTATAGGTGGTGCCAGAGGAGCTGGATTTGTTTTTGGATGACCTGCTTCATGTAGTTCTACTCGAACATAGGGACAGTTTCAGCAAATATGACCTACTGCACCTTTAAGTGCCTTGCTCAAGGGCACCTCAGTGGTGGTAGTGAGGGAGGGACAAGCACAGCTCTTTCACTTTCCCCACCCAGATTTGATCCTGTCGGTTTGGGGATTGAACTTGACAACCTCCCGGTCACAAGCTCTCTTCTCTAACCTTTAGGCCACCACTGCCCTTTACATGCACACCAATATTCCACTATTATTCCGAATATGCCAATATTCCGAATTCGATACAGATCATGTAAACAGCATATTCCGGTTGGATATTCAGAATAAGCCTTTTTTCTGAATATAGCACTTTCCAATTAAGACGTGTGATATTCCGGTATTATTCTGGTTTTAGAGGCATTCTTTGAAAATGTATACAGCACATTTGGAATATGCATCTCAGTCAGGGTTTTTACTGCAGTTTACGGCCTCTTGCCTGTTTGCGGCTTATGGTCAGCTCTGTGCGTTGCTATGGTGACTATACACAAACCAACCAGCCGACAGTTTGCCAGGCTGCAGACCCGATAAGAAGGAGAAACACAGCTACTTTTAAACATCATCAAAGACTTGGATATCAACAGGTTTTCATATCAAAAGGAATGAAAGAGGGATGCTGTGTTCACACGCTCCAACAAGTCTAACACTGCTGGTTAACTTTGAAAGCATTGTATTTTGCACGTCTACATGTAAACAGTAATATAGTTAAAATCTCTCTTTCATTAGCCACGTGAGCAGCTTAGTCGGAATATCCTCTTTTTCGGAATAAGGGCAAAAAACGGAATATTATGTGCATTTAAACGTAGTCAATGATTGCTTAAACTAGTGAAAACAATATATAACTAGAACTGCAAGTTCCCAGGCGCCAGTCCTCCCTGGCGCGAGTCGCCCCTGACGACGCTAAGAGCCCACGGAAGCTGAGCCCGTGAAAGGAGAACCCAAAGCACGATGGCGGCGAGGCGAAAGTCAGGAAATTTGACCAAGTGCGAGGTCCAAAGTCTGTAGTGAATTGCAATTGCAAATTTCCTCTTCCTCGCGTAAAAGGCCAAAACACTTCTACCTCAATTATAGCGCCCCCTAAAGGGCGATCATCACCAAATCTGGTGGAGAGCCGCAGAGTGGCATGTCCAACAATAATCTCAAGTTTTGTGATGATAGCGTTTATTGCAGCGGAGATATTTCATTGCAAATTATTCCCATTTAAATGCATTGACTTATTTGCCAAAAGGCCTCTACGTTCATTATAGCGCCCCCTAACGGCCGATTTTCACCTAATTAGGTAAGGAGGCTTGGAGTGTGATGTGGAACAACAACACCAAGTTTTGCTCCGATACCTATTAATTTGGCCGAGATATGCTAACGTTCGTGTTTTGTGGCTAGCGACGGAAATTAATTTGATGTGATAAAGTGTGAATGGTGTAACGTAGCAAATTTCTTTTGATAACTTTAGGTCAGGTCTGTATGGAGATGCTACCTGCTAAGTTTCGTACCAATATCTCGCACGGCCTAGGACGAGTTCGAAACGTTGGTTTTGCGCATTGCGTGATATTGCGAAAAAACTTCTTAGTGCAGATGGGCGAGGCCTATGTCATCAGACTCAGATGGATTCAAGGAACACGTGGATATAAGGGTTTCTAATCTGCGATGTAGACTGTGGGAGTTATAGGTAAAAACACGTTTTACATCATTATAGCGCCATCTAGTGGTCCATGTGTGTATGTGTCCATGACCCATTATCCATCTACGCTGTAAATTTTAAGTTGCTCACATTAGTGTAAGTGGTGAATCCAAACCTGGGTCCAATAGGCCACGCCCACTTTGACGAATCAGTACCCCACTGTAGGCATGGCCCCAGGAGTGGGCCGAGATGGTACACTCAAAATTTCTTAAAAATCAGATTAGCCGTTCATGAGATATAAACTTTTTGTACTTGTAGCGCCCCCTAGTGGCCAATTTTTGTGAAACTGATTGGGGAGCCTTAGAGGGTCATGCCAAACAAGATTTTAAAGATTCGCGTTGATACCATTTATTTTGGCCGAGATATGGCAATGTTTGTGTCTTCGTAGCTAGCTACACAAATTTGGTTGTGCATAATTCACAAAATTTTTATCCAACAAAACTTATTTTGATAAATTTTTGTCAAGTCGAACTGGAGAGGCTACGTACCAAGTTTCATGCAGATCGGTCGCACGGTCTAGAAGGAGTACGAAAAAGCAGGTTTACGATAAATCGCGATTTTTCACGCATAAAATCTAGGCAGAAATGGGCGTGGCCTATACCACGTGATTCAGCTGGATCCAGTGAACGCATAGATGTATGGTTTTTGAATATCGGGTGTATGGTGTGGGAGTTATAAGGCCAAACGCGTTTTTTCTGCTATAGCGCCACCTAGTGGTGTAAGTGGCTGAATTTTTTTGTCCGAGGTCCTTGCAGTGATCTGGACCAGTCGTGACCAGCCCTGCTGTGTGAACGGCGTAGCTTCGCTACCGCCGATTCTTCCAGCCTCGGGCTTGGACCCCTAAAAATAAGCATCTGATAAACATAATGTGCAAACCATATCTATGGTGAGGTAATAGAGATAACCTCTGTAGGTCAACAACAATGCTCACCGCTCCTCTGTTGCTTTGAATGGTATCACCTCCATGAAATCACCAAAGTAGTAGTGAACTCACTCGGCTTCTCTCGCTCCTCTCCTTCATTTTGCCACAGATGCAAAGTGTGTCTCTTGTTATAGCTCAGCAACACAAATAAACTTGCTGGCTCCCAGACCCGATTCATCTTTCTCACAAGAGTGCTTGTTTTGTGGTTTCTCCAGCTCTGGCCACGCACAATTTGCGCTCTACATCGCTGTGGGTGAAAAAACTCAGACAAGGCAGTGTAAGAACAACAGCCTTCTCCTCTCTTTCAGTTTTCCTGTCTCACTCTCTCTTTCTTTTTCTCTATGCTATTGAAAATTATTGTGCAGGCTGGCACAGCTGTTAACTTCTTTACTCTGAATAAAATGGCCTGCATGGATTTGAAAGACGATGGATATGATTGGCGTTCATTGAAGAGTAATTTGGTATTATTCAACCTGGACCCTATTTCCCTATGCATTGGTGTCTACGTGACTAATGTGAAAAACAATCTTTGAAATTGGTCCAGTATTGAGCGAGAATGCTGTAACCTGCAGCCATGAAGCAGGCTGCAATGTAACCATATAGGACAAATGTTTTGTCCACTAAAAGTTCCGTTTCTGCCGCTGACAGGCTTAGATTATTATTCTAATTGTCTGACAACATTATGGAAAGGATCCCTACAGAGACAGACCTTTTTGTTAAAGAGTAAGATCCTTTCTGTTTAATCAGAAACAGCCCCGAAATCACCATCCCCAAACCCACCAGACTCCATGTAAATAATCAGGACTTTTAGTGTGTATAGAGCCAGCATATCTCCACATGCAAATGGGTGAATTAAGGGTTCAACCAAACCACAGTGGTGATTGATGGAACAGTGGAAAGACAAAGCAAGAGCGATTTTTTTTTTTTAGTTTTATTTTGATAGTTTTATATTTATTTCTGTCAAAAGTCCTGATTATTTACATGGAGTCTGGTGGAGTTTGGTGATAGCGATTTTGGGGCGGTTTCATGTTAAGCAAAAAGGATCTTACTCTTTAACAAAAAGGTCTATCTCTGTAAAGATCATTTCCATAATGTTGTCATACACTTAGAATATTAATCTAAGCAGCGCTAAAAAAATGCACTTTTATTGGACGGAAACTGAAGGTGCTCAATTGCCCGTTAATGTTACATTGCACCTTGTTTTGCCGCTGCCGACTGCAGTGGTATGACTTAAAACTGGACCAATTCCAAAAATATTTGTTCCCATCAGTCACTTAGACACTAACAAGGTTAAAAAAATACCAAAGTTACCATTTAAAATAACAGATATTTACCATTTAAGGATTACCAGCCAGACCTGGGCATTGTGAAGAGAAACAGGGTGTGTGTCGAAAAAGGAGGACGTGTTGGATGAATTAAGTCTCTTTTCCTAACAGGGCGATGATGGCACCCTGCACAGCAACTTGCTAATGGAATTGAAAGCTTTAGACAACACATTTTCACTCAGTGAAAATACTTTGGCTCACAGCGACAGGCATTCGCCATCTCCAGAAACTGTCTCTCTCACATTTTGGTGAGGAATAAATAGCGAATATAATGTAATTCAAACGTGGCACCATTAATTGTTAAGCTGTGCATGTTTTTTTGGAGGCTTTTCTATTCGTTAACAACTATCCTGACATGATGTGTGAGTGATTCTCTGTGAGTGTGTTGTGGCATTAACATGCATTGGAAAATAAGCCAATTAGTACTTGCACAGATGACATGCTTACAGGGACGGACCGCCTACATAAGATGAAGAATAGGGAAAGACATGAGGTATTGCTGGAGTATTATATGTGGGATATAAAAAAATGATTTCGGTGCACAGCGCTGACTCGGTATAATCACTTAATCATCCATCATGTTATGAGTGAAGAGTTCACAGAGGGAAAAAGAGTCACAGAATAAATAGATTTCAACAAGGGAACAGAGGGAGGGGAAGAAAGGGGTTTGGCAGCAGACTCATGCGGTTTGGAGAGAGAAAACCTCACCACACTCTCACTGTATCCCCCTCTGTGGCTCTGTATCTCTCTTCTCCATATCTCCTCCCATCTCTTTTTGTTCCCTTCCTCGCTCTTCTCTGACTCATTTTTTCTTTACTCTCCATTCACCTGCCTCGGGTCCAGGGCGTTGATTTATGACTGCATGCAGTGTGCTTCCTTCTCTGAAATTTGCTGGATGTATATGTCATACTGCGCAATTATGAGAGCGTGACCTCAGCTGTCTGTGACCTGAACGTCCCAAACAAGGCATTCAGCTCCGTTCCATTTGACCTGTTTTCAAATGACATTCAGGGTGGGTGTTCCCACTGCTGCAAGGAACTGTAATATGAGTGTCTATCCATTTCTCTTGGAAATCACTCATTTATGCATTCCTCTTTTTCTTTTTTGGGGGTTTTTCCCCCTAAAACATAATGACATTCGCATTGCGACCATTCTCTCCACAGCACTGTGGATTAAGGTCTGGCTACACCACACATACTAGTGCATTCCACTTTTACTCGGAAGTCTAACACTTTTACTCGGAAGACAAATTTTCCGAGGTCAAAGTCGGAAATACCCCCCCCCCCCCCAACCTGACCTCGGATTTTCGTGCTCAGAACTCGGACAACCTCGCAGTACACCAAGCTCAAAATCCAACATGGCTGCCCTGTGCATCAACAGTTGTGAAAGCTGTAGTAACATACAATTGTTAGCACGCCCGCCGATAGGGGGGGACAAACGGGTCTGTTGTCCCGGGCCCACAGTAGGGGGGGGGGGCCCAGAACTGGGCCCTCATTAAATTATGGAAGAATTAAAAATCTTTTTTTTAAATAAGCCTATTTGTGGAAAAAAATATGTAGCATAATATTTGAATTACATAAAAGCGTTTTATTTGTTTTCTTCCTAATTGTCCTGGAAATGGTGGTCAAGAACCCCCCCACCCCCAACATAAAAATGGTTTGGCCACTGATCAAAATTAGATATTGTCACTTGATTTGAAGTTCAGTACGCTCAAAATGTCCGGTCAGCACAAGTCCGGAGCTCGGAAAAGGAAAGAAAAGAGAAGGAGAAAATAGAGGCCTTAGAGATTTTCTAAACAAATATTTAAAAAAAGGTGGTGACGGTGAAGCTGGAACTGTCAACGTAGAGCAAGGTAAGAAACAGCGCAGCCAACGTTTACGAGCCTTGTAACGTAACGTAACAGGCCAGCTCTAATGTTAACGTCCATTAGCTTGTATAAAAGCCTGACACAACACGTTAACTTTGACAGAAACAGTTGAGTTTGGTAGCTCCATCAGTAAGGATGAGACAGAGAGAGATCCAGCTGCAGTCAGGTGACAGAGAGCATACCTGTCAAGTTTTGGATTTGAAAATAAGGGACATTTTTCCGGAGCCCACCGCAAGCAGTCCCACCACCCCAACCAAGCTCCAGTATGGCTTACATTTTAAGACAGGTGTACAAGAAAGCTAAAATCACCACTTGATGCAGAATGCTGAAAACATTTCCAATTTATAACATTGCTTGTCTTTACATTTTATTTTCATTCCACACATTCTTTTCATTTCATATTGCTTTTCTTTTACAGTTTTTCTTTTCATTTCACATAACTTTTCTTTACTCTTTTAGTGAGTTATTGTGCAAATTTGCTGCAGACTTTGCATTCTTTAAGACTGTTTTGGAAGGAGTGTATTTGTGGGCTGGGCCAGAGCGGTTCATTTTACATGAGAGTAGAGCGCAGACAGTTCTGTTGTCTAACGTCATCCTATTCTCTGTAACAATCTTTCGTACCATGCTAAACACCCTTTCTCAACGTGCATTGCTATGGGGAATGCATAGTAAAGCCTTCAGAAGTTTTGGCAGCGCACCGTCTCTGTCGTAGCGTCCATCATCCGTCACTCATCATCTGACCTCACACACTAAACTCGCGACAACTGCCACCTACAGTAGTAGTAGGCTACTGCAGCTGGCAGTTATCACGAGGCTAGTGACAGAGCTCAGATTGGGAATGTTTTTTTTACTCCGCTCGGACCCGGGGTATTATTATTTTTTAATAACGCAGGTTAAAATACGGGAGATTTACGGGAAAATACTAATACGGGAGGACGGCGGGAAAGAAGAGTAAAATACGGGACTTTCCCGGCCAAAACGGGATACTTGACAGGTATGCAGAGAGAGTGATGCGGGAGGGGCCCGCTGCCCCGCAACGGAGGGACAGAGTCAGGCTACCCGTGAGAGAGAAGAGAGAGAGATAGAGAGAGAGTGATGCGGGGGGGCTCGCTGCCCTGTCGGAGAGTCTGAGCAGGATGGATCAGAGACTGATTACACACTTAATTTCAGTGAGAGATGTGAGGAGAGGAAGAGCAAGGGAAAAGGAGAGATCTGGCCGCGAGGGGGGGGCCCATCTAAGATCTCGTCCCGGGCCCAGGCAAGACTGTCAGCTGGCCTGATTGTTAGCATTTCTTTTTTTATTTGTGTGTCACACAGTCCTGTCCAACTTTTATCGGTGGGCATGCTGTTACGCTGTTTTTATGCACAAAAATCAGCATAATGTATTGTTATCAACTGGTATTGCTAACAATGGCTAACCTGGCTAGAGCTAACCCTGGGATAGGAGAAA
This sequence comes from Perca fluviatilis, assembly GCF_010015445.1. NCBI lineage: Eukaryota > Metazoa > Chordata > Actinopteri > Perciformes > Percidae > Perca > Perca fluviatilis. The sequence continues at coordinate 1,183,369 of NC_053123.1, read as the reverse complement.
ATAAATGCTCTTGTGTTTTTATTTCTTTAAACCAATCACAATCGTCTTGGGCGGCGCTAAGCTCCAGACGCAGCGACGGTGGCTCTGCTAAATAGTCTCGGGAAGGAACTTGTTTTGGTGGAACATTTGCAACCCGCAAAAGAAAACGCCACATATTAAATTAAGTTAACTTTTCACACAATACAGTAATGTGAGCTATTTAAATTAGCTGGTACATGGTTAAACCTCATTAGCTCTTACCAGTGTATCTCCCTGTGTACTTCATCCACAGCAATCCCACCAATCGGTCCCAAAACCTCCCAGTTAGAGAGGAAATACCGTAAACATATTTTTATGTAAATCTATACAATCATTCCCTGAAAGAACCAAGCAGGCCTGATTTGTTGCACCAATCAAATTTTCGTCTAAACTTGACATTTTCAGCGTGTAGCTTGCTAGCGCGAAGGTTATTGTTGTTTCCCGAAGCGAACGGAGTTCGAGAACGGCAACACACAGAGAGCGGAAGATTCCGGATGTCAGGTAATCATCCTGGAAATGTACTTCCGTTGATCCAGACTAGTACATCAGTGAGTGAACACATCACCATTAAAATGCATTTCAGTACGAACACCAGTACAAATGGATTAGTAGTGCAGACATGACACGTGAATGGAAATAGGTTTTGAGTAAGTGAGATATTAATTATGGATGGTTTTTCGACGAAAATATAGAACAGAGAGTGCAAATCTCTCAGAAAAAAAACTTCTTTGAACTCTATTTGAAGTGAATGCACTGCATATTCTGCAAGAAACTTGACACCAGTTCATATTAAGGTGAATGGTGTGTGTGTGTGTGGTGGGGGTGGGGGCACCTCACTGAACACTTCCTGTCTCCACAGCACGCCACCGAGTCACTAGAGGAGCAGCGGAGCAGATTAGAAGATGGAGAATATGAGAAAACAAGGCAGAAGACAGAGAAAATAGCATTATGCTAATAGGAAATAGAAAACCCTGTTGTCATGTTTGCTTAATTTGGTGGAGAAAACAAAGCGTCGGCTCAAATGAGGGAGCACACAGGATCATGTGGAACTATGATAATATATCCTTATTACATGCAGGTGGAATTATGTTATAAAAAAGTCTGTGTGCAGACCGAGTAGATGGCCAGAGGTTATTCGTGCAATCCAACTCTCCAATTATTTATTCAATGGAAAAATATCTGATAGCTAAATGCTTAATTCAGTTGCATTTTCACGTCAAAATATACTCCGTTATAACCACTAAATATGTTCATACAATCATAGTGTTTCCTGAATGAATAAATGATTGAGTCTGGTACTTTATTTCAGTAGAATAGTGGAGAAAGGGAATTACAAAGGATGGAAAGCTTGACCAACTGTCCTTGCTTAGAATGAAGTCTAGCCTTAGCTGAGTTGTTACCTGCAAAGGCAGAATTAGACTTCATATGTGGTTTGAGGAAAGCAGAACGCAGAATTTTTCAGTTGCTTCCAGCCTACCTGACCCTAACATTGAATGTGTTCTGACTAATTTTGTGGCCCATTTCCATTGGCTCTGTGTGAGCCAATGGAATGGAAGAAATCAGACAGATTGTCGGCTGGTTTGTTTGTGTACAGCAACCATAGCAATTGAGATGCATATTCCGAATGTGCTGTATACATGTCCAAAGAATGCCTCCTAAAACCTGAATAATACTGGAATATCTCAATATCCCACGTGTCTTAATTGGAAAATGCTATATTCAGAAAAGGCCTTATTCTGAATATCCAACCAGAATACGCTGTTTACATGATCTGTATCAAATTTGGAATATTGTCATATTCGGAACAATAGTAGAATAGTGGTGTGCATGTAAACATACTGAGCGTTACGCTAAAATGGTGGAATACAGGATGTGCTGGATTACATGAAGAGGTATTCGGCCAAGAGCCAGATATCTATTTGTCATTACACCTAAAACAGTTTTAGTGAGTGAGTCAAGCTTTCACAATTTGCTGGTTTAACGATGCGTCACTGAGCCAGCATTTCAATTCTGTGATTAACATTTTGATGAAACAGTAACAGCAATATTCAAGAGCATACGACCAAATATTAACAAAATAGACAATGAACCATAAACCAAATAAACATATTGTCGCTGTCAGGCAAAAACCTTGTATCTCCATATTTTGTCATTTTAATTTTTTTCATAAATCAGTGCTATTGGTCACCCTTTATGTCTATCTGTGGGTTTTACAAACATTTTAACAGTGACGAGGCGATTTCATCTGACTTTTTTGAAGGTCAATATGTTTTCAAATTAACTTTTTTTCCATTCCTTGAAAAGCAATGGTTTTGGACATACAAGGTTTTCACCCGACAATATGTATAAACACACACACACAAAAAATGTAGAAACACCATAAAGCCATCATACATGTCTCTCCCCAGCACAAAAAAGTAAGAACTGTAACTGAAGCTTCAAAAAGGAAGGCCTTCAACTATCGTTTTTTCTCCTCCATTTCCTTTTTCATTCTTCAGCCCCATGCATGAGAGGCTTGCACTAACATTGATCACAGCATTCTGTGACTGATTAGGGCTCCACATGGAGTCAAATGAATTGCAGCCTCTCGAATAACACACAGAGACAGATAAAACAGTGGAGTGACAGTGGCACATTAGGACAGTCCTCTGTTGTTAACATTTCGCCCGGCGTGAGCGCCTGGAGGAGGGGCGCAGGTTGCCAGCGCGGTGGCGGCCGTCCTGGCTGGCATGTGGAGGCCAGCGGGATCACTTTGGATCAGTCTCCATGAGCTGATCAAAGGCTTTTGACTCCTGCCACGCGGGGTGCTGATTGCTTCCATGCACTCACTGACACCACTCGGCTTGGCTGAAGACACCCTAATTAAATGGAGAGTATTGGGAGAGAGAAATAAAGCTGCTTTCTGGTTTTTTTTTACCCCTCTAACCAGCATGTCTGTCTTTGTTCCCGCTTTCTTTTTTCTCTGTCAAGAGGTGCTTCTCACTTCCCCTATTTAGGGCTGGCTGTGGCTCAGTGGTAGAGCGGTTGCTGGTGGTTCGATCCCTGGCCCTGCAGTCCCATGTCAAAGTGTCCTTGGGCAAGACACTGAACCCCGAGCTGCGCATCGGAGTGTAAATGTGTGTGAATGTTTATCTGATGAGCAGGTGGCACCTTGTACGGTAGCCACGGCCACAGTGTATGAATGTGTGTGAATTAGGGGTGGTATGGTTCACAAAACCCACGGTTCGGTTCGTATCACGGTTTTAGGGTCACGGTTTTCGGTTCTGTAACAACATTCTTTAACACTCCAGAAATATACTTCAGCATCCACAATGTAGGACACAGTATTAAAACATAGTTCTATCTTGTAATCATGCAGATACAACAGAATTTGACTTTAAGCACATTATTGGGACCATCTCTGAGGAAAGCTAGGTGAGATTTTGATACAGCAAGAGGGATGACGATGATGATTTCAACTAGCTTTTCATTTATTTGGCAAAAAAATGAGTGTGTATCGCCATTTACAGGAACATATGTGCCCTTTGTAGCACATGAAGATTGAAATATTACAGAATAACAATTGAAATAACTTGCACTTATCAAACTAACAACTTCAGTGTAGCTCTTACAAAAATACAGGTGATGTGACCTGCAGCACTCCACACACCAACGTTGAGGAGCGGTCGGCTCGCCGCCACTCAAAATCTGACGAAAATCTTTTAAACTGACCTTTGTCGATCTGAAATGAAGACAGATTCAGCAACTGCATGGTCTATTTCTCGCTTAAAATGTTTTCAGAAACACGTTTCGGTGAATTATTTTCGTAAAATATGAGATCGTATTCACAACGAGACGCCATTAGAGTCTGTTTTGAAATTCGAGAGCAGCCAGCCCCACGTGACGCGTTCGTCCAATCATCTGCCATGTGTTGCGTTTGTCACGCTCATCCCACTCGTCATTTCCAGTGTTCCAAGTGTTTTAACATAGGTGTTGAAAGAGGGTGCAACGGCAGTAAGTGGTTAGTGCACATTAGAAGTTTATTGACAAACCGCGCTACACACACACGTTCCAAACTGAGACAAGCGAACCGTGCGGATCGGGTGTTTTTTCATGAACCGTACCACCCCTAGTGTGAATGGTGAATGGTTCCTGTACTATGTAAAAGCACTTTGAGGAGTCGTTAAGACTAGAAAAGCGCTATATAAATACAGTCCATTTACATTACATTTATTGCTCCTATGCTGAAGCGGAAGTTGTTCTGGCCCTTCTGCATGAAGGCCGTCTCAAAGCTCCTATTCCTGCTCCAGGAGGGAGGATGGTGGTGGGATCTCCGAGGAGCTATGAGCGAGGATGGAGGAGGGCTCCCCGAGGAGCTATGAGCGAGGATGGAGTAGGGATCTCCGAGGACCTATAAGCGAGAATGGAGGACGGATTTCCGAGGGGCTATGAGCGGGGATGGAGGAGGGATCTCCGAGGACCTATGAGTGAGGATGGAGGAGGGATCTCCGAGGAGCTATGAGCGAGGAAACACAAGAGCAGGCTTCCTGGAAGCCATGCAGCTGAAATCCTCTGCTTACTTTCCTCAGACGAAAGGATCCCTCTAAAACACATTTCCTTGTTTCCTCTATCCTCGCATGATTTCCTTTTGTCTCTCCTGTGCATTTCTCAGTGGGATGGACTAAGAAGTGTGGAAGGGAAGGAGCCGGAGATGCTATTTAAGGGAAGTGAGAAGTATCTACAGAGTGACCTTGCGTTGGCTGTCACACCACTGCTTTTGTTCAAGGAGGAAATTGAGGGGAGGATGGATATAGCTTAAAATGTTCTCTTTGACCTGTGTTCACAGGTGAAAGCCGTATCACAATGTCAATGGTAGTGCTGTACATCTTGGCATTAGGTTTTCTGGTTAACGGAAAAGTGGATTCACATCACTAAGCAGGGCTAATGGTCTGAGTGAGAGCAGAAAGAAACGGTCTCGAGGCAGCATGGCAACACTCCTATTCCCCAGAGAGCCAGAGTTTATCAAATTTCTATTTAAAATTCCAATGAGCAGTTATAAAGGGGGGGAAGGATCCCCAGTTGTTGCCCTAGACCGAGCCCTTTCAGGTAACCAGACTCTTTGTTAGTCGCTAAGCAGGAGGGATCAATATCATATCAGGGCCCAGTGGAACACCTGACAGTTCAATTTCGCAGCAAGCTTCGAAATCAATACCTTCGGAATAGTTTTGGACTTTCCCAAAGCCTACCCACTGGAGTTAATCTATGGTGTCATTAGCCCGGGTCACAGCGTGCACGGTCATTACACTGTGTAACAATAAATGTTCATAAAAGACGACACGCTTCGTCCTCTTGTGCTTGGCTGCAGCCTCTAATTGAAGTAAATTCATTCACGAGCGAGAGCAGGCGCCTGATCGACTGGTTGGGCCGCTCCTCTTTGTAATTCACGTCTCAGAGAATATGGGGAAAAGCTGGCATGTCAGGCCTGTCTAAAAGGTACAAAGCACAGGAAATTGAACAAGGTTTTATCAAGCAGAAAATGTGTTAAATTGTTTAGCTTGTGCCAGAGTGCCTATAGGAAGGATTGTTTACCCTTGAAACATAGTAGTACTTAGGCACTTTTTACAAGTCCTTTAGACAGTCACCACCAAAAACAAAGTTTTTTTAAGATTTGTAGAAAGAAGAACCATGGACGTGCATCTTGATCACTACTTATTTGCTCATCATTTCATAGCCATCCGTAATATATAGACACCCTGAGCCAAACACTGGCCATCAATTACTAACGTAGCAAGAGGCAAATTGCAGCAAAAATGCAATCATTCCAAAGGGAGAAATCGTTAAAGCCATTTTGATTTTAGTGGCTTGACCAAATCTGTTATACAAGACTTTAGCCAGCCACATAAATCAGCATGGGTTCCTCTTTAATGTTACAGATTCTAGATGGAAAGGAAAGAAAGGGGAAGAGGGAAAAAAAGAGCCATCCCCCTATTTATCGAAGTTTAGCTGGAATGGCCTGTCAAAATATACCACGGAAACCCAGTGGAAAAATGACACAAGCAGCCCTGGCTTTGAGTGGCACGGTGGTTTTGGCCTTAACCCACTCCAAACTGGAATCTATTTTTCCCTCCCTGGATGTGTCAGGGAGGGGGGCAACGGCCAGGGGCAGGACAGGAAATGGCCAAGCAGGAGAGTAATGGCTAATAATTTCTGGATACGGTAGGTTTTGCTAGATTCCTGAGGCCATAGCTTGTTACTATGCCTGGAATACATGTTTGGACTTGATCTGTATAATAGTAGTATCTAATTTTAGTTGTATCTGCCTGCCTCTTCAGATCCTCCCCACCTTCTTGTTTATACACAGTTAATGTACTAACATGACTTCAGTTGGTGAGACTGAAACAAAATCATCATTATTTTCCCTTTGGTACAGTGCACTGGCCACTGAGAGGAATTACTTTGTGGCAGGCAGAACATATTTGGAAGTCATGGTATGTCAGAGATATCTGAAACTGGCTATTTGAGAGAAAAATGTAGAGCTTCGGCTGACAAGTGGCATCATTTTTGGGATTCTGGTCCCAATGTGGATATTTATATTATATCCCAGCTATATAATTTACAGTAAGGCTTGAAGCAGAGGTCCAAAATCGTCAATTTTCCTCCCAACACTCCAACTTAAGTGTTCATTTGGAGGCTTTATTGCAATGGGAATAAAACCAGGAGTTAAGAAGTTAGCGCCTGGGATTCAAGCAGGAAGACAACGTTAAGCTTGCATATTTATTTAAAGCATGTTAAACACTAGGATTGTGTTGTACAAGCTATTCATAAATCAGTTACTAAGTTTATCTTCATAGTTTTTGGTATTACTTTGAAAATGCCTTAACAAAAGACCTTGTGTCATTTGGTTAAGGGAAAAAGCTCTGTAGCTACAGCCAATCAAAGCAATCAACTATCAACAGTAGGAGCTAAAAAGAAGCTGCAACATAACTGTTAAGTAACAGTTTAAGGAGGCCCAGCAATATTTAACTATACTGTCAATTCTTCTTAGATGTAGGTATACTTTGTTTTATTTTCATACATGGAGAAATACGTATATTTGTATGCATACTGGTAGAAATACATGGAATGTGTGGTTCAGTTAGCAGTATTACAGCAGTTCATAATGTTTGGGAAATATCCCAGCCTGACGTTATTAGCAAACATTTTGTAATGTTAATTTGTTTTTATTTTAAATGCACTGTAAAATATTAGTATTAAATATTAGTAAACACTTATTTTATAAGGTATGAACAGCTAGTGCACATGCTTCTGACCACTTTAATTCAAATAACAAGTAACATCTCTGTTCATTGAGCTCATTGCCTAGAAACACACTACTAAAAGCACTATGTAAACAATCCTAATGAAAAAAAAAAAACATTTTGAAAATAGCAATATATCACTTCCCTCACACACAGTAAACCTTCTTAAAGGTACATATTGTAAGAAAGTGAGATTTCCATATCTGTATGATTATAAAGAAGGTCGAGGAGTTATATAAATACTGTAAAAGTATAAAAAAAAACTCAATCCACAGAGAAATGCACACAGCCCGTATTCAGAAAATGTGCCTTTAAATGAGCCGTCAGGACTTCCTGTGTGGTTGTGATGTCACAACTATACTATATAATGGTAGAAAGTGCCTTAACAGTCCAGTTACAGTCATTCCACGGCTGCAATGACAATGCAGAGATGCTGAGAGTGCAGATGAGGAAGACCCAGAAACGCTGACCAATCAGAGCAGACTGGGCTTTTTCAGGCGGGGGGGCCTTAAAGAGACAGGCGCTGAAATGGAGCGTTTCAGACAGATATATTCAGACAGACAGTATGATAAAAATTTGGACTAGTCATAACCCAAAATACAGGTATGAACCTGAAAATGAGTATGATATTGAACCTTTAATGCTCTTAATTATCTTGTAAGTAAGCAGGTGAACCTGAGTCCTCATTGTCTTAGTGATTACAGTTACAAATGTCTTGAACATTATCTTGCTCATGTGTTTTTCAAGGGAAATACTGGGATGTATGACAGCATGGAGGCTATCAAAGCCCTCAGGCCTCGCTATAGTTTAGATATTGATTACAGTCTTCTGTTGGCTTAATGAAGTTTTGGGCATGTCTTATAATTGCTTCATTAAATAAATCTGTAATCCAGTGAGCCTCCCACTCGTACCACATTCATCTAAAGAGAATACACGCCAGCCTAATTGAGTTTCAAAGTAACATAAAGCATATAAATCTTATAAACACTTTTTTTTAGATTAAAAATTTGATTCAGAAGAATCTCTAGTAACCACTTTGAAGTACATTTCCTGGCTACCTAAGAATACATACAAGCCAGACAGCACACACACACACACACACACACACACACACACACACACACACACACACACACACACACACACACACACACACACACACACATCCATACAGCAGCTTGGCCCCACCGCAGAGCTATACAGGAAGCCTCGTCCATAATGACCGTCGGTGAGGAAACATGAGTCAGAGGGAAGGGATGAACACCATATAAACAAACTTCTGGAGCTAAACCTTGGAAATAACAAGCAGCTGAGGACGATGAAACGTGAGAGGTGGGACCTGTGGCTTCTTTTCACTGGACTGCACTGCATGAAAAATAGCCTTTTACGAAGAATTAATGCCCTCAAATAAGGACGGTGTTTAGTCTGAGTGAGATCATTTTAGCAATATATTTCACTTACAATACACACAGTTAGAATCCATGAATTTCACTACGACTACTGGTTTAATATATATTATAGGGTGGGATTATGGCAAAAATTAAGCAGACTTTCTGCTGATGCAAAAATATAACCTTTAACCCTCTCTAAGTTGACAGACATGGTGTTGTGTGTGTTAGTTATTATTTGTATTGTTAATATGTGTCATTTTTTTATATTCCCAGGGGTTCTGGAGATGCTGAACTACAAGGGAATGTAAATAAAATGAACCATGAGACATCTAGAACAGGGGTGTCAACCTCATTTTCACTAAGGGCCACACTGGAAAAAGAGAATCACATCAAGGGCCAAACATGTAATCTTTATTGGCATGCTTGAAAAAGTCAAATATTGTTGACTGTATTACTGCATCTAGCTTTTTTTTTTTACATTTTGGTGGTTTTCTCAGACATTTCTGTCACTTTTTTACAATTTTATTTAGCCTTTTCCGACATTGTGGATGCTTTTTGTTGCATTTTTGTCCACATAAAGCCCTACAAAAGTCAATAAAAAAGTTCCCTCACCATTATAGGATTTAGCAAATCAAGCATGATAACGTTTTTTTTTTTTAACAACAACCTGTTTTACAGCCTGAATATAAAAACTCTCTGCTTCTGTGTGAATTTCTGAGTCTTAAAGTCTGTAAATCTGCCATATTCTGCTTTGATTGTCAGGTAATTGCAGTTTAGAATACACTTTCCCTTGTTTTTGGTTTGCCGCACAAATAGCCGGTGAACCTGAATTGATATACGGGCCGGATCTAAATCTGAGAGTCTAAGTCTTGAGTTTGACACGTGATCTAGAATGTTCCATTTGAAACAATGATGCAGTCATATGAAATAAATAATAATAAAACCACTGTCCTTTAAATGTTTCATATAACTTGCCCAACACTGGCTAAGTTTGACATTTTTTTATCATTTTTTTTCTCTGCTGCGTGTGCCAGGAAAGATTTTGGGTTAGTAGCGAGGGGAGGCTTCCTTTCCTGGATCAGGGTAGTTAATGTTTACATCAGACGTCCCACGGCTGCTGTTAGGCTGCTTAGTCCAGGATAGTGATCCGCCACAGGGGGATGGAGATGAGGGAAGTGACCAAAGAGCATGGCTATCGAATGTTTTAGACCTGTGAAGGCTGAGAGAAGTTTCTGCAGCTGGAGTCACCTTCCAGACTTTTGTTTTACCCCACAGGATAATTTATCCAATGAATCATTTTCATGAAAGCTATTTTTCAATGGAGCACACAATAAATTGATGATTTCTTAATTAGAGACAAATAAAAAGCAAAGTCTTCTGCCAAACCAAATAAATGCTTAACTCAGTGAGGCCTCATGAAAGAATTTATTTTTGTTTTACCCTTTCAAAAGAAGGATTTCCGTAGACCGAGAAAAATAGTGAATATTCATTCAGAAATGGTGTGCATGGTTTAAATGATAGACCTCTGTTTCCTTCCTTGGAGAGTATAGTTCCATTAGAGTATGAGTGGATAATCCAGCATTGAAAGTACACTAAAGATGTTGTATTATATTATTGATAGTTACACATTTTTGTGAGCCCTGTGTTTTGGTTGAAAATACTGCATTTTTGTCAACCATGTTATTATTCATTTTGCTGCCGTATGCTTTTGTCTGACAAACTGTCAGCTTGCTACAATCTCTCACAGGGACAACAGCCTGTCCATATGTCAACCCGTCTTCACACAAAAACATTTTTTGCATGCCACTAATTTACAAAAGCAAATATGTTTTGGAAGAAACTACGCCACCTGGATTATATTTTCCATAATACTACACAACTATACAACATGTTTAATGTATTTTCAATATAATTTATTCTTGTTGCAACTAAACTATGATGAAAATGTGTATGCTTAGGAAACACAAGGTGCTTGGTTAGGGTTTGGGGAAGATAATGGTTTCGGTTCAATTCTGAAAAAGTAAACCGGGGCATGAAAATGGATGTTTTCACTTCTTGTATATTTAACCAAAAAAAAAGGATCGTCCCAAAACCTTAACCAAAAGCATACTATTCAGCAAAACATGTTGTCCGTGTTGTTATCCTCGCCATGGCAGTTTAGCTTCAAACACAGCACTCATTAAAACCCATGCTAACAAACCAGGTGGTGGGCTGAAAAATTACATTTAAATATTAAACAGCAACATGTCTTTCCAGGAACAGTGGCATTATCAGTGTGGATAGTCCACCTTACAGTGACTTGATTTTATGCGAACTACTTTCTACCAAAGAAAAAGTCTGTTTACAGAGTATGCTGTGGATTATCAGAGTAACAGGCACATATCTCTGCAAAGACACATTGAGATATAATATGTAAAATATCTGCAATTAAAATGTCTAATGACTAGACCTATATTATCAACCTCTTCTTACTCCCAACTCGTAAAATACTGACGTTTGGTCAGTGTCTCTCAGCGTCATATACGACACAAAAATCCCCTTTTAGCGTCTATATGGAACGCACCGGGCAGAGCAGCAGCTCTTCCGTGGCGCTGTAAGATACCGTAGTATTAAGAGAGACGAAAGACCGAAACTCTGGGATAGGTTAAACAACACAGGAGACCCACCATCTTTCCCTAAACCTAACTGTCTCATTCTTGTGCCGCATGGCAGTTCCTATCCAGAGCATCAAAAAGTGACGGCAAGAGTCCCGACCAAGCGCATCTAAATATGACACTAAAGGAGACTTTTTGCGTCAATAACAAACCTGACCAAGCCTCACTTTTTGACGAGATGGGAGAGAGAATGTGTTGATATTATACATTTAGGTGATTTTAATTATCCCAAATGTTTCCAAAAATGTTCAAACCCAGAGAAACCTGTCATTTAAATCAAGGACACGGTCCGTGTCATGTGGTCGTAGTCGCCTGTCATATCCCCTTCTGCATGTGTCAGGTTGTTCACTTTTTAGCCACATAAATATGATACACTTTTTAGAAATTTGTAGTTTTTTTTACTATATATTTTAACGGGATGTAAGATTTTAGTCATCGGACATGTGAGTCTTAAAGGGTAACTTTTTTCAACCTTCAACCCTATTTTCCTATGTTTTTTTGACTAAGTGACTGACGGGAACTATCTTTGACATTAGTCCAGTATTAAGAAAGATCGCTGCAGCAGAGAAACAAGCTACAATGTCAGTTAATAGGGCAATTATGCAGCTTGAATTTACCTTCACAAAAGTGCTCGTTTTGCCGCTGACAGACTCAGATTATTATTCTAAGTGTCTGACAACATTATGGAAAGGATGTCTGAGGAGGTCGACTTGTTTCTGTTAAAGAGTAAGATCATTTTTTTAAACCTAAAAACATCCGTGAAATTGCGTTCGCTATAGTCACCAGTCTGGTGACTATAGCGAACCCATGTACATAAACAAATAAAACTATGAAAAGCCGTTTTGGCTCGTCTTTTCACTTTTCCAACCTTCACAACTCTAGTTTGGGTTGAAATAAACACTGAGTTTACCGATTTACATTACACACTAAAAGTATTAATTTTTTTAATGGAGTCTGGTGGGTTTAGCGCTAGTGACCTCAGAGCTGTTTCTGGTTAAAAAGAAAGTCTTAAAGAGGTTTTAAAGGTCTATCTCTGAGGGATCATTTCCATAATGTTGTCAGACATTTAGAATATTAATCTGAGCCTGTCAGTGGCAAATAAAGCACTTTTAGTGGACTAAATTGACGATGAACATTTGCCCCATTGCAGCCCGGTCTGTGGTCAGTGACTGTCCGATTACAGTGTTCACGCCTAATATTACGCCAATCATATTTCAGGGGGGCGGGTGCCACCCTTTTCCCCATTCTAGCCCCGTCCTTGATTGTACGACGATATTTCTCAACTGCAATTTTTGCTAAATAAAAATCTGCTCCTCTTTATTTAAACCCACCTGATTTAGCATTGCGCTCCTATAACATTGTCAGACTCACAATGGACAGTATTTTCCAAATCAGAGGAGGCAAGCTTCATAGTTTGAAAGACTAAAAGTGCGATCTCACGCTCAGAAAATACTGTAGGCAGAATTACTGACACAGGATGACTTAATGAACAATGACATTCTACAAGTAGAACATAATACATCTATTTCATCAAACAGCCATGCAGCGCCCGCTCTATTCTGCTGTTTTCATGTATTCTTTCAGTATGCAGTTAGAAAAACGATCAATAATTCTTCAACAAAAGGTCAATCCCATCCCTTCTCTCACATTAGCTAATCAGTCTTGCTACATGTAGCAAGTCAACATTAAAATGCATCTTTTCTTTCTTTTCTTTGAAAAGAATAGAGGTTGAATTTGTTCTTCACCCACGTTTGGCACCTTGACACTTGTGCTGGTTGAGAAAAAATCCTTACTTCCATTACATCAACAGTGGGAAACACTTAATGCCAGTAAATCAGTGTAAGCTCAGCTCACTCCAACTCTGCTCTCACAGCTTACAGGAATGTTCAAGTTGGCAATTATTTTGCGCTTCTGCAGTGAAAAAAATCAGGCAGGCTGGGTGTACAGTTTTAGCTGTCGTAGAAATCCCTTTACATGCATTTACCCTGAATCTCTACTGCATTAATACTGCTGAAATTCCATAATTACATGTTACATCGTAGGATCAAATTCACACTTTGTAAGCCATCTAGCTTCAGTCACCAAACGTATCCCTTTGCGGCTCAATGTTTCCACTCGGTTGGCTGTAGGGGATGGCTAAAAGTAAAGATTGGGACTTCCACATTGGTTCCATGTGCACTGCATGTCACAGCTGGTTTAGCTCAGTGGACGTTTCATGCTTAGCACAACTCCCTGTGTCCTGTCACTTCACTCAACATTCAGCAAGCCATGGGGTCAGGCTGAGACTGTCCTCTTTAATGAACCAGCAGATAATGGCCTATGGGGGCCCTGGACAGACATGACACAAATTGCCATGTCCTCTGACTGGGATTAGTGGTAATTACTGTTCGCCTTGGCAGATCAATGGGATAGCAGCGCAACACGTAGAGGCCACCCTGTGTCACACGCTAGCCTAATACCAACACTCATAAGGGGACAATCTTAGGGAGACAATACTGGGCTTACTTACAAAGACGGGTGCTGTGTAGACATTTAGGCAGTCACTGTATTGTACTAAAACCAATCCATCTGGACTTTTAGTTCTCTGCAACACAGCTGCTATAGAGGCAGCAGTAATCTCAATGGTTGAGTCAAACTCAAAGTCTGTATATTAAGATGGATGACGCGTCTCCACTTCCTCCCACTGTACAATAGTGAAGCCAAAATATTCCGGACACAGGCGCTGCCATCTTGTAATTTTGGAGCCAGAGTCTACGCAGTAGTAGTCTGTATTGACTACGATTGATTTTCGGGATTGTTCCGGTGACACTGTAAGATTAGTTTGTCACCTTCTTCTTTCTTTGTGTTGGCATTCTAACCCTTGAGACAGCTAGCTAGACTAGCTGTCTGAGTTTTCTGTTGCACAAATAAACCAACTTTTGAAAGATCACGTTTTTCTCCCAGACCCTCCTGCAGTAGTGATTAGGCGATGTAGCCGCGGTATCAAAGTCCCGCCCATATAACCGCCTGACCAATCACAAGTCAATCCTGGCTGTCAATCATGACGTTTCACCCCTCTTTTATAGCATCAAATAACTAACAACCACACTTATCAGAAGAATCAACACTTGAACAAACATATACGAACGTGATAAGAACTACCTAAAAGCACAACTAATATCTGTAAAATAGACAATTCAGTATGCATTTTACGGAGCTGACAGAGAGACAACTGGCGAGTTTCTGCATCTTCTAGAAAAAGAGTAGAGGAGTGGTCAGTGGCTCTGCAAAATAGTCTCTGGAAGGAACATCCCCCCCTCCCAAAAGAAAACGCCACATACAATATTAAATTAAATTAACTGTTCACCCAATACAGTAAAGTGAGCTATTTAAATTAGCTGATACATGGTCAAACCTCATTTGCCTTTACGAGTGTGTACTTGGTCCCAGCAATCCCACCAATCAGTCCCAAAACGTCCCAGTTAGAGAGAAAATGCCGTAGACATATTCTTTGTAAATCTTTATCATTCCCCGAAAGAACCAAGCAGGCCTGCCTTGTTGCACCATCCAAAGTTTTTTTCAAAACCTGCCATTTTCAGCGTTTAGCTTGCTCGCTCGAAGTTTGTTGTTTCCCATAGCGAAGGGACTTTGAGAACAGCAGAGAGAGGAAGGGGTCTGACATCCAGGACGTCAAGCTTTATCCTGGAAATGTAATTATGTTGATCCAGACTAGATGCAGTACAATGGTGCCACAATTGACCATGACCAAAGCTATTAAAATAAGACACACGTTGTAATAAAGTGGAATTATCCATAAAGGTGTGCACCAAACATCTGGGCGCCTTAATCCTCATATAATTACAGTATAAAGATGTATGGAAACCTATAATGGCTTTTCTGCTCGCAGTATCACACAATAGCACGTCCCCGTTGAGTAATGTGAAATCCGTGCCCTGCAACCTCAATAAGCACCGTCATACAAGTCAAATGACTTTTGTGCCTCATAACCTTCACGTCGTCTTTAATCTCCCATTGCCGTTTGTTTGAACCCACTCCCTCATCAGAAACTCCACCGATGTCACCCAGTGTTGCTGCTGTCGGGTATCGCTCCCTCACCTCTACAACGGTGGGGGGGACCAACCCCTGATTAATGGCTATGGCTTTGCTCTCATGGGTTTTTAATTAAAGCAGCCAGATAGATACATAGACATACAAGCATACACATGAATGTAAACTCTACACACAGACACACACAAAGCGCCTGTAGCTCCACACAAGGGCGAGGAGAATGGAATTTAATTGAGAGTGTAATTTAAGGGGGAAATACAAATGGAGTGCTCCTTTATGGTGTGACAACATTTGCCTTTGACCCTGTTCTTGTGTCAGTCATCTCCTCCCATTGTGTGAGAATTCACTTGGTTAGTTAATTAAAACAGCATCAATCTACTGCACAGGGAGGTGTGAGTTCAGCAGGTACTTTAATGTAGAGGTCAGAGACATCACTTTTTAGAAATTGTAAAAGACTTGTTAACACTACTCAAAATATACATATATGTATGGTATACGTAACACATGTATATATCAAATGGTGAGAAAACAATACCAACACAAACAAATAAATACTGGTCGCTAAGAAAGTGTATACCTGTACTAGGGGTGCTTCGGATCACAAAACTCACAGTACGGATCGGTTCACGGTTTTGAGTCACGGATCGGATACATTTTTCGGATCAGCACAAAAAAAGGGGGGAATTTAAATGACTTATTAAAAATGTAATAACAATAACTTTGAACAATAATAATTTCTTTAACCAGTAAATTGCTGTTAAATGACAAAAACAGATGAGAAAAGGGGATTTTACAATAACTTTGAATGCACCACAAGGTTTACCAGTTTCAAATAAACCAACATTTAGTCACATCTGTGTTTTTTTGTCAACAACAGCAGTGACCAAGTGCTAGTTTGTGTCTTCAGCTGCAGACTGTTGTACGTCCCGGTGTTGGAATCCTCTACAGTGAAATAGTGTCACACTTTTACATTGTTTAGCTGGCAGCATTTTAACCGTGTTTAAGCCAGTTACTAACTAACGGTATGCTAACATTACTTGCTGCCAAGTATAACGTTAGTGTTGCCAAGTATAACGTTAGTGTTAACTAGCGTCACATGCAGCGATGCTTCTGTTGCTGCTAACATCTGTTTCGGAGCACCAGAGAGCAGAGTAGGCATTTAAGTGGCACCGAAATGAGGTACTAAAATCGGCATTGCTATTCCGTCCAGTAGATACCGGTCGTTTAGGCATTGGTGCCATAACTGGATTTTACAATGCACCTTTCACGTGAACAGAAAACTGCGTTGCCTGTGTCTTTTCACGGCAGCCCTCCATAGAGATTTATCAGCCTACTTTAGTAACAGCGATAGTGTGACATGTATTTCACACTATTATTATGGTTAAACTTTGCAATTGATCCGTGGTTCACATGCATTCCGAACAACCACGGATCAACTATGGTCCGTTACACCACTAACCTGTACTATCAAGCCGTTCTCATTCCCAACTCGTCTAATACTGATGCTTGGTCAGTGGCGCTCAGCAAAAATAATCCTTTAGCATCTAAATGGAATGCACCGGGCATAGCAACAGCTCGACCGCAGCGCTGTAAGATTACAAAGTATTAAGAGAGAAATAACGGTAGCGAGTAGTATGTGTGAAAAAAGTGAAAATAAAAATTTGTGTAAGCAGGTTGGTTGGGGTGGTGGATGGGTCAAACAACACTGGACTTTCACCCAGGAAACCGGGGTCCATGTCCCGATCTTGTGCTGCGTGTCAGAGTTTTTGACTCTTGAAGTCAAAAAGTGACTCCAAAAGTCTACTAAAGGAGACTTTTTGCATCAGAAACAAACGCCAAAGGCACCTGACCAAGCGTCTGTTTTGATGCGCTGGGAGTGAGAATGTGTTGTTGCTACAATGACTGAAATGGTAAATTCAGCACCACAACGAAAGTAAAGTTGTCATCCACTAATTAATATTAACTCTTGCAGTGCCCGGTTGGAGCATGTGCCTGTTCGGAACGGAACTGTTGTTTTTCTTCACAACTTTATTGTGTGAATTCTCACAGACAACGTGACAGAAAAAACGCTTGGTTCCCAGTGTTGCTGCTTGCAGCGTTGTCGGGTTGCGTGCCCGTTTGAAGCGTTCTCAAGAACAACTCATCCGATGGTAAATGGTAAATCTACTGCATTTATATAGTGCCTTTGTACCTTAACAGACAAAGCAATTTCAATTTGCCTCTCATTCACTCAATAGCATACACGACACATTTGTTATACGTATATATATGTATCATTCTTTGAGCCAAGAAGTGAACTTTTCTTGTCACACTATTTGTTCAATTGTCATCCTAATACCAGTCAGTCATTTTGATGAGCTATCTATTTTGACACTGTGTCTACCCAGAGGAAAATTATTTTTAATGAGAAAAAGTTGCATAGCGTGGCGTCTTTTGCTCGTGTGAAAAATATTGTTATTGTTATGGAGAAGTAGGTGGACAATGCTGGCAGCTGCACTGTACTCAGTAACCTGATGAATGCAGATGGATGCTGCTTTTCTGCCAATACGGAGGCCCAGATTAAACAAGCCGCCTCTTGCAGACAGTCAGGCACAGACGGGAAGGCCATGCAGAGGCGTTTTGATCTCATTTCATTCAATTGTGCAATGGGCAATAGGCAGCGGACACACATCTTTGTGCTTTTAAGAGCTCAACATGTAACTGAGGAACAGGAGAGAGGGACACAAAACACACACACACACACACACACACACACAGAGATATGGTGTCACCCTTTACGGGGCCATTCTCCTCCAGTGATTCGGATTAAAGGCTTTATTGGTAATGCTCGGTGGAGGTTTCATTGTGTTTGGTATAATTGGCATAGAGCATGTCTCCGCTGGGATGCTTGATTATTTTAAACAGTATAATGAGGTTCATGTAGCGCCAAGGGACAAGAAGCCAAGTTTTGTATCTCTCATCACTTCGACAGGTTTTCTGGATATGATTTATGGAAGTGCACTTTGTCTCTATTCTTTGATAACAGCTGTGTCTTAGAGAGGAGGAAGTCACTTTTTTATATTGTTTATTTTAGCAATGGTTAGGAATGGGTATATACAGTAAATGCTTTCTTTCTGAGAGTGAGATGAGCCATATCTATCTCATGTATCCTCGTGTTAGTGTAGAGATGCCAACCAGCACGTTAAAAGTTCACAAATCATCACAATGTATCGTGTATTATTAACTCCATTGGCCTACATAAAAAAATGATTTTCACTATTATCACTCAAATGAAATTAGAACATGTACAGTATTAAGAGATGAACTGATTAAAAAACTGACACTGTGCTGCATCCAAAGTCATTCTAAGCCCATTCCTTTTCATCAACTAACCTTCTGGTATACGTTGTGCTTTTAAGTGTAATTTATATTTAGGCTTTACAACATACAACATATCCAGCATGTTCGGTTCACTGTTAACCGTAAAATCTAAACTACTCCCGCGTTTTCCAACCCCTAAAACTGGGACTTTTGAAAAACACTGCTGACCTCGTTTTAGTTAGAAAAATCCAGGGTTGCTTTTTAGTCTGGATGTGCAGAAAGGGAGACTTTTGACAATGATGATGCAAACACCCTGAGCCTCATCAGTCACAATGTGCCCTTCCCTGATTCGTCAAGAAACTATCACATGACCCTTTGAAGAAAAAGAACAACATTGCCCTTGACTACGCGTGGAATACAGACGTTTCTTCCCCTGTTGGTCGATGCTAGCAGCTTTTGTGCAGTTACATTTTGCAAACATTTTATAATGCTAATACTGCCTACATTTGCAGGTGGTAAGCTATTATTCTGGCAATTTCTGTCTCCCATGTCCACTGGTGTTTAAGCCCTACACTGTGTTTACACCGGCATGCGCATGTCCAGGGAATCCATGCGTTTTCAGTTGTGTTAGTATGAACAGAGATTATCTTTGAAACAGTGCTAAAACGCTCACAAGGATGGAGATTGTTTCCATTTTAATCGTCGTTAGTAGTCTAATAGTTGTACTTCAGCAGCGTTTGATACAATATTAGGGTAGTAATGTGTATCATGATATTTTTGCCCACAATTATGTAAGTGTAAAAGTTACAGGAGACCTTTGTTTGGCCAGCGTGATGGCTTAATGAAGCCATTGACAGGCGACTTGTCTGCTTAATTAAAATGACAGATTTCTATGGGTTTGAACATTGTTGAAAACATTTGGGATAATGTAAGTACACAACTAAACAAAAATATATTAGATAGGTATAGTTGTTTTTAGACATTTGAATGCAGACATATTACATATTATATCTTTAAACGTCATATTTAGTTAAAGGTACAATATGTATCATTTCTGCTTTAAAATGTCTAAAAACGACCATACCTATGTTATATATTTTTATGAGTTGTGTTCTTACACTATCCCTAATGTTTCCACCAAATGTCAAACCCAGAGAAATCTGTTATTTTATTTTCAGACACGGCACGTTTCCTAAAGTCGCCCGTCAGTGGCGTCATATAACCTTTCACTGTCTAGTTACTCTAACTTCCGTCAGAACACTGGCACCAAGATGATACGTTCAGGAGTAATTGTAAATCATACAATGTCACAGAAAAAAAATACTTGTAACCTGTAATACTGCTTTTTTTGCCATACAGCATCATTTTGTGATTAATTACATCCCACTTTTTATCACAGTAATACAACAGAGACCTTATTTGACCATATCTCCCCCATTCTCAAATCTCTGCACTGGCTGCCCGTTCGACAGAGAATAGATTTTAAAATTCTTCTCTTTGTCTTCAAATCTAGCTTAGCTAGATTAGCTCCCCTCTACAGTGCCTTGCGAAAGTATTCGGCCCCCTTGAACTTTTCGACCTTTTGCCACATTTCAGGCCTCAAACATAAAGATATAAAACTGTAATTTTTTGTGAAGAATCAACAACAAGTGGGACACAATCATGAAGTGGAACGAAATTTATTGGATATTTCAAACCTTTTAAACAAATAAAAAACTGAAATATTGGGCGCGAAAATTATTCAGCCCCCTTAAGTTAATACTTTGTTGCGCCACCTTTTGCTACGATTACAGCTGTAAGTCGCTTGGGGTATGTCTCTATCAGTTTTGCACATCGAGACTGACATTTTTGCCCATTCTCTCTTTGCAAAACAGCTCGAGCTCAGTGAGGTTGGATGGAGAGCGTTTGTGAACAGCAGTTTTCAGTTCTTTCCACAGATTCTCGATTGGATTCAGGTCTGGACTTTGACTTGACCCATTCTAACACCTTGATATGTTTATTTGTGAACCATTCCATTGTAGATTTTGCTTTATGTTTTGGATCATTGTCTTGTTGGAAGACAAATCTCCGTCCCAGTCTCAGGTCTTTTGCAGACTCCATCAGGTTTTCTTCCAGAATGGTCCTGTATTTGGCTCCATCCATCTTCCCATCAATTTTAACCATCTTCCCTGTCCCTGCTGAAGAAAAGCAGGCCCAAAACATGATGCTGCCACCACCATGTTTGACAGTGGGGATGGTGTGTTCAGGGTGATGAGCTGTGTTGCTTTTACGCCAAACATAACATTTTGCATTGTTGCCAAAAAGTTCGATTTTGGTTTCATCTGACCACAGCACCTTCTTCCACATGTTTGGTGGTGTTTCCCCAGGTGGCTTTTGGCAAACTTTAAACGACACTTTTTATGGATATCTTTAAGAAATGGCTTTCTTCTTGCCACTCTTCCATAAAGGCCAGATTTGTGCAGTATACGACTGATTGTTGTCCTATGGACAGAGTCTCCCACCTCAGCTGTAGATCTCTGCAGTTCATCCAGAGTGATCATGGGCCTCTTGGCTGCATCTCTGATCAGTCTTCTCAATGTATGAGCTGAAAGTTTAGAGGGACGGCCGGGTCTTCGTAGATTTGTAGTGGTCTGATACTCCTTCCATTTCAATGTTATCGCTTGCACAGTGCTCCTTGGGATGTTTAAAGCTTGGGAAATCTTTTTGTATCCAAATCCGGCTTTAAACTTCTCCACAACAGTATCTCGGACCTGCCTGGTGTGTTCCTTGTTCTTCATGATGCTCTCTGCGCTTTACACGGACCTCTGAGACTATCACAGAGCAGGTGCATTTATACGGAGACTTGATTACACACAGCTGGATTCTATTTATCATCATTAGTCATTTAGGTCAACATTGGATCATTCAGAGATCCTCACTGAACTTCTGGAGAGAGTTTGCTGCACTGAAAGTAAAGGGGCTGAATAATTTTTTCAGTTTTTTATTTGTTAAAAAAGTTTGAAATAGCCAATGAATTTCGTTCCACTTCATAATTGGGACCCACTTGTTGTTGATTCTTCACAAAAAATTACAGTTTTATATCTTTATGTTTGAGGCCTTAAATGTGGCAAAAGATCGAAAAGTTCAAGGGGGCCGAATACTTTCGCAAGGCACTGTACCTATCCAAACTTATTTATCCGTACACCCCGCCCAGAAGCCTAAGATCACACGACCAGGTTCTGCTGGTAGCCCCTCGTGCCAGACTAAAGCGGAGAGGGGAGCGCGCTTTTGCGGTGGCAGGGCCTCGTCTGTGGATCTCACTGCTTTTAGAGATTAGAACATCCCCCAACCTTGCTATCTTCAAGTCGTTGGTAAAAACCTATTTATTCTCATTAGCGTATTGATTTCCTCTTTAGGGTGGTCCTTCTTTTGTATACTTGAGTCAGTGTTTTAAGGTTGCTCTTAGCTTTGTTGTTTTTATTCCGTGTTTTTGCTTTGTCTTGCTGGTTTTATGTTTTTACATGCTTGCTCTGTAAAGCACTTTGGTCTGTCTAGCGGTTGTTTAAATGTGCTATATAAATAAATGAACTTGAACTTATTTATTTTGAAAGTTCAATATTGATACCAGCTTAACGTTACTACAATGTGCTGGTTGGCAAGTAGCTAACGTTGATGCTAATGCTTTGTGGGTAGCTAACATTATTAGGTTACAACATTAAACATTATTTAAAGCGACTTTGAGTCCATGAAAAGCGCTATATAAATTCAATTTATTATTATTATTATTAACATCGTTCAACACGCTAATAAAGTTATTTTTAGTATGACTGTTTCGACCACAGTTAACAGGACTGGGCTAACCCACGAATAACTTCACTAGTAGTTTTAACGTTAGCTGTATAGATAGACGATTAATGCTAATTTAGCCAGCTAGCACACCCCGGTCTGTCTACCTTACGTCCCCGGCACAGAGAGACTCAGTCGGGATGACAGCTGACAACAGCCCCGGGACATATAGCTAGCTAGCTAGCTATCGTTAGCCCCCAGTCAGCTATCAGCCAGCTACTTTCATTACAGCAACCCCCCGGCCAGAACTTATCTCCAGTGCCTGGTGCTTATGACAATAACGGCAGTTTAATTAAACGTCGGGAAACCGACCATATCAGACCCAGCGCCGACTCACAACAGCGGCCATCCATAGCGTTAGCTACATCTCCGTAGCGCTACCGGTGTATGTGCCGAAAATCTCCTCCCTGCCGAATTTCTCCCCCCTTCGCGTTTAGCTGTCTTTACGGTTAGCTAAATTAACCTGACAAAAGGTGTGTTAAGCACCAAAACGAAAAGTTAAGATTACTGAAAAGTGAAGGGGAGATAATTCCGGGCAGCTGGGAGATGTTCTGCTGCAGGCATTGAACGTCCTCGCTATGGCGGAGATTCCCCCGACAATCCCCACCCACACCGTCTCTCAGCCTCGTTTAGTAGCTAGCTAGCTAGCGTTACAATAAACCCCGTCCGCCCCGGTGTTGAAACCATCCAAAAGGTGACATTGATATGTGAAATATTTTGTGTTTTAGCTGCTGGCTACGGTTAGCTTGCTGGCTCACTAGCTAACTGGTCAGCTACAAATAAAAACTAATCAAGAAAAACGTAATTATGTTGGGGAAACTGCAGCTATTTTATTAGAATAACATGAATAAACGTAACGTGAATAAACTTGAATGGGTAAACTCGTCCATGAACTGATGCATTCTAACCGGCAGCGAAGGTGTTTAACACTAAAAACTCCCATAATTCCACGCAACTTCCCAACGTCATCAAAAGTCCAGTTTTACCATCCATTGTTTTGGTTGAGAGACCCCTAGCGGCAGAAAGTTACATATTGTACGTTTAAGAAGGTTATTTTAAAGAGATACTTTTTTTCTCGTACATCCTCCTGCCGATTGTTGTAACAAAACAGAGAGTCAACCACTACCTTGGAAAAGGCATCACATTACCAGCAGCAGCAGCTATTTGGTTTCTAGAAAGACAGAAGAAGAATGCTGTAGTTACAGCAGAGGTTACCTATTGAGGACGTGGAAGGAATTGGCTGAAACCTGTTGTGGGGATGAGTAAATGGTGGCTCTAATACCCCTGAGTCGCTAGCATGTGTCTGGGCACTGGGCGCCCAGTAAAATAAGAAAGGGGATTGGATTGTGGGTCAGCACAGCTTGTACCAATATCCTGAGTTAATGGGAAATGTCTCCTTCCTGCCTTGTCGTGTTTCCCAGGGCTGTAGCAGACGCCGACCGTCGCCGTGGTTCGGCGCGCGGGTCTTTGCGGCCATGGCGGTGCGATGTAAACAAACAACCCCATCCCGACCTCATGCCAACTCACTGGTGTCCCTAAATATCTCCACAAACATGTGTTGTTTTCCTGAGGTGTGGGATCAGTGGAGGAAGGAGCTAAATTTGGCAGGGACACTTTTTTTGAGACCTCAGAGGCTGCGGGGCTGCTGGCCAAACAGTCTGATTGTAAAAGCGTGACTGGGCAAACATGGCCGTCCTCCTCCTGAGGTAGAGCCAACAACCACCAGCCATCACCACATCCACTATGATACCCAAAATCAACAGCGCGTAGGGAAATAAATACTGGCATGAGTTATGGACGAGCCTAGTCCAGCATGAATTATGGTGCAATCCCAGAAAGGGTTTATCACACTTTCATCTGTCTCTCTGTCTTTTGACATCTGTTGGGATGTCTAACTCTCTCTGAAAGGAATGTTGTGATACAGCATGTGCTGTGGCACAATGGCACCCTGAAACAAACCCTGTGCAGTTCTTAATGACTGCAGATAAAGCCACAGATGAGACATAATGAGGTAATGTCTCTCTTGAACAAACAGATTATCCTCGTAATGATGCTTCATTACTGATCTTTTTTGTTTTAAATTTTGTCTCTGGAACAGTGCTTAAACGCTTGCGATGATGGAGATTGTTGCCATTTTACTGTACTTCAGGAGAGTTTGATGCAATATTAGGATAGTACTGTGTATCATGATATTTTTGCCCACAATGATGTAAGTGTAAAAGTTACAGGAGACCTTTGTTTGGCCGGTGTGGTGGCTTAATGAAGCCATTGACAGGCGACTTGGCCCTTCTCTGGGTTTGAACATTGTTGAAAACATTTGGGATGATGTAAGTATACAACTAAACAAAATATATAAGATAGGTATAGTCGTTTAAGACATTTAAATGCAGAAATAATATATAAGTATGTCTTTAAACGTCATATTTAGTTAAGAAGATTTTTTTTAAAAGATACTTTTTTCTTTCTTACATCCTCCTGCCACTGTTTTAACAAAACATTCAAAAAAAAAAAGTCAGGGCAAGCATGACAAACATTTTTTGTTTTTGTTTCTGACAAACAAATAAAAACATTTCTGTCCGTATTTAACTTTCAGAATGCAAACTCTGCCTTTATTTTTGTTCTTTTTTTGCAGGTTGTATGTATTTATTTGCACATTTTACGTTTGCCAGCATCCTCCCGCTGTGACCTTTTAAGGTGGAACTAGGAGAAAGCACGCCCGCAGCGCCATATTATCGGATGAGGCAGCTGACAAATGTGGCAGTGTTCACGTGTGAGCATCTATTAATCTCCCAAACGATGCAAGGCGTAATGGGAATAGGACTTAAGAGAGGACATAGCCGCTTTCTGCTCTTCCTCCAGGACACGGGCAGAGAGCAATATCCCATTGCAATCAGATTACTCCTTTCTCCCTCTGACTATTTCCTGACACCAGCCACGACACTCCCCCTCCGATTTATTTCACTGGCCACTGTTAATTCCCACTCGTGGTTATCCGTCTTGTTTTTCTCCTTTAGCAGAATTTAATCTCGTCCATCTTTGCAAACCATTTTTTCTCTCCCTGTACTCAGATTACACTGAGAAATTGTCCATGAAAGATTAAACATACAGATCTTTACACACTGCGTAAACATTGTATAACAAGGTCATCTAACATGGGTGCTCAGACATTATAATAAACTGTAAAGAAAAAGAAAAACACTAGATCCAAAATGACTTGGGTGCATTCCTGTTGCAGAGGTGGAAGAGTACTAGCACACTAGTGGAACAATATCGAGACATGATCCCTTATGTTAAAGAGCCCCTATTATGATGTTTAGAATTTTCCTGCAAATTTTTCTTTTAGTGTGTTACATAGTTGTGTATGTAATAGATGTATACAGTATAAAAAAACACATTTCACTCACATTGGAGCTTTCTTTCCCACAGACCCCACACTTTTTCTCAGCTGCCTGAAAATGCCTCGCCCACATTCCTGTTTGAAATTCCTCAATCAGTGATGTCATTGATTGAGAAAGCCAATCGAGTTGGTGCTGCCTGAGCAAACACAACCCGCCCAGTGGCTGGTTTTAATGTGGTTGACCAATCACAACAGAGAGGATAAGCTGACCAATCAGAGCAGACTGGGCTTTTCAGGAAGGTGGGCCAAGAGCTCAGACAGAGTGTTTCAGGCAGAGGAGCTGCAGCAACGGGCAGTATGAGAAACATGATAGGTTTTTTGAACATCAAAGCATGTTAACTTTTTCTAGGACACCCCAAGAGTAATTCTTTAAAAAAAATAAAAATAAATTGTGTCTCCCCCCTCTCTATAACAGCCAGCTTTTTACACCACCTTTGACTGTGACCATTCTAATTAGCAATTAACTCTTTAGATTTCTTGTCGTATGTATCCCAATCCTTCTCCTATTCCTATTCCTATTCCTACTGTCGGCTAAAGTAAAAGTATATCTTGCCCCACCAAAAACCATTTCACAGTAAAGGCCTACCACTGCCTTCCCATTAAACCGTAGCCTCACACACCTCACACAAAGGAGAAAGATCTTGGACTGGCGGATCAGATCACTACCCAAACTCAAAATAAACGAATACCTCATGCTCTATCCCTGAGAGGAAAATATAAATTATTTGGAAACCGCTTTATACATTTGGTCAGTAATCTAAAGGATTATTTCGGAATATATGAGTTAATTAAAGACACTTTAGGTGAGGGTTACAGTGTATTTATTTTGTTATGTATGGCCTAAGTCATTCGGGGGGGATTTAAATGTATTTTTAAGACGTTATTTAAAATACAGTTACATTGGGGTGGCTCGGTTGGAAACTTAGACACATTTTCAAATCTCCAGTTAGCTTTTAGCGCAGACTTAATGCATGGCCCTATGGAGTCTGTCTTCTAGCTTTATTAAATTTTTAATTTTATGATTCCATCTATTATTTGGGATGACTGAAACTATTTATTAACAATTATATAAATAACATTAATGCTGCCATCAGTCTATGACTGTCCCCAGCCGGGCTCTCGTTGAAAAAAAGACACTTGCCACCGGGCCTAACAACTTTTCTGGGTGGAAGCCTAATATCTCCTCCAGTTAATATAACCACATACCTCCACCAGTGATATAACCTTATATCTCCACCACTCATAATGAGCTCTGACGTGTAGGAAGGAGAAAGCTCAGCTGACACCTTGGGAGATGGGGGGGCATCCATAATATGGCTTACGAAGGGAAATGCAATAACGGTGCTGCAGCAATATAGACCAACAGAAAGCCTCAGAGTCAGCGACTCCTGACTCCTTGGTCTGATGAGGACTTGGATATCAGTTCTCTGGGCCGCCTGCACCTGAACGCCTCTCACCGTATCATTACAGTTGGAGCTGATGCAACCACACCGAAACACAATCTTCCCATTCGATTGTCTCTGGGCCACAATGGGAAGCTGGAGATGAACACATCTGCACTTAGTATAGTTTTAGTTTAGTTTATTTGTTTCACAGAACATAAAATAGCAAATGACATCGAAGAAATACAAAAATAAATGTGAGGGTAACTAGAGATGTTCCAACACCAATCTATCGGAAACCAATCTATCGGAAAATCTATCGGAAAATCCTCAGAGTCTGCCTAAAATGCTGGTATCGGAAAGTACTGGAGATTAATTTAGCCCCGAAGAAAATTTACTTTAAACTAGTTTATTAAGGTTTTTTAGACTGTCAAAATGGAAAATAAAAGAAAGTTCTTTGATGTTCATTGTTTGTGTTTGTTCATGTTTCACAAAGAGTTTAACCTGAGCCAGACAAGATAGAAACCATACAGGGATAGTAGTATATAACTGTTAAAACATAATAAAATATATAACACACTGGCATCGGATCAGTACTCGGTATCAGCCGATACGCAAGTTATTGGAATCGGTATCGGGAAGCAAAATAAAGGAATCGGACCATCTCTAGCAGTAATCTGTAACGGCTTATATAAAAACCTTAGTCTTTCATTGCCAGACCTTCCTCCACTGCGCTACAGAGGAGGGTCTGGCTAGTCCACACAGCATTCCGGGATGTGAGAAAAACGTGCTCTGGTTTATTGGCATTTCTTTGAACAAATCACAATCGTTTTGAGCTGAGTTAAAATAGTCTCGGGAAGGAACTTGTTTTGGTGGAACGTGTGCACATTCAGTCGTGAGAATTTCTGGCGGCAACGGAGTAATCCCAGAAGTAGAACGTTGTGGATATAGACTATAAAAACCACAACCAAGTACATACACAAATGTAGACATACAACATCAACAATACAACACTCTTGATTGATGCACGATGCCATCCTATGCAACCATTCTACATTTGATCTTTTCTCATACCCAGGGACGTGTGAGTGTGAGGTGCAGTCCACTTTTGAAACTTTTGTCGCCGGAGTTTAACCTCACAGAGCCCATTTTTGGTAAATGTCAGGACAGACATACAATGCAGCAAAGGGAGGGAGGCTGAGAAAGTGCACAGAGAATGTGGCTGTGACATTTGCTGATACGCTGGGACAGATTGAGAGAATTTCGTAAGCGTCCACCTTGACCTGGATATCCTCAGGGCCTGCTCACGTTGGAGTGATGACAGCATGTCTCTTTAATTGAAAGTTGAGTAAACTTCGACCTCATTACTCACAGCTTATTCTTCTCATATAGAAAATGGCTCTCCTCCTGTGTTTTTTTTTTTACCAAAAGGTCAGTCCGGTTGTATTTTTCGCTAAGGGCCCTATTTTCTTGAGTTGGAAGTTGTTTTGCAGCTAGTTTTGCAATTTTCTGTGTCCGTTGGCGGAAGCACAAACGGGCTGAACCTCTTTCAGGCACCGTGAAATCCCAAAACACAATTATACAGGTCCACAGGTACCCTACTGTATACATGTACAGAAAAAAAATGCATATGCAAAATGACAGGTTATAAGTTACATTATTGCTACACACGTTGTATTTGGGTAAACATTACAATCTAGAGCAGTGGTCTTCACTATTTTTTTAATGAGCCACACTGATAGGACTAATAGGAGAGCCACTTTTACCGCAAAGTATCAAAAGTTACATCCAGTCATAAATAGCATGTCTGCTTATTAATCTGTCATCCCTGAACATACAATATGCAATTTTTTCTACATTTTCATGTATTTAACCATCCAAGAGCACATTCTGCGTTAACAGCTGGATAGGGGAGAAACTACAGGCATACACATTATTCAATTTTGAGGTTTTAATCAGCTGGGGAAGTTTCATGGTGATCTACTGTATGTTAGTTAAAACGTTTTACCCTCATACACCTGTGGTGTCTTACAAAATGTCTGGTATTTCATAATCCATATCTTTAAAGGCTGTTTTCTCAAAATGTTTATTTTTTTCTCGGACTCTGAGTCAGATATCTCCTCTTCAGTAGCACTTACATACTCCAAACTTTCCACTTTCATTCTCGTCTATATTCTGAAGGTTTTTACACACGGCTCTGTTCAGATATCATTCATAGCGAGAAGAAACGAGAAGTTTGAACCTGGCTTTATCCAATGTTCCGATTTCTGTTCTAGAAATGCATGTAAATTAGCGCATCTTTAGCAAGATAATGCATAATTTGCATATTTAAACATAACATTTCAGAAAACTTGTAATAATAAAACATATGGCCGTAATGTAAGTAATCAACTGAGGAATTTTCATGTTGATATCTGTTAGTTCAAATATTTTCCCTATTCACCTGCAGTGTGTCATGATCATACATGATAGGTGTTTTGTGATTTGAAGAGGTGAGCTGTGTGTGCAGTCTACAGCAGTGCTGTGAGCTAAATGCTAACATCTACATGTTAACATGCTCACAATGACAATGCTAACATGCTGAGGCTAGGCGATTTTAAATGTTTACCGTGTACCCCATCTTAGTTTAGCTTGTGAAACTAATGTAATGATGAATAGGATCACCACAGGTATTACAATTCATCCTGAAGGGGAACAGGAATCACGTTAGCATGGCTAAAGACAAGTACCAATTGCACTGCAAGGAATATAGCAAACAGGCACAAGTTAAAACAGCTTAATAATAAATTGAATTTATATAGCGCTTTTCATAGACTCAAAGTCGCTTTACAGGGGAGGAAGATAACAAAACAAAACAAAACAAGATTCAGGCACAGATGAAAAGGGAGGGGGGCGTGGGGCTAGGGAGAGAGGCAGAGGTGAAGAGATGGGTCTTGAGGCGGGACTGGAATATGGTGAGGGACTCAGAGGTGCGGATCTCTTGGGGGAGGGAGTTCCAGAGCCTGGGAGCTGCTCTGGAGAAGGCTCTGTCCCCAAAACTGCAGAGTTTGGACTTTTGGATGGAGATGAGACCAGCTGAGGTGGATCTGAGGGCCCGTGAGGGTTGGTACAGGGAGAGGAGGTCAGTGAGGTATGAGGGGGCCAGATGGTGGAGGGCTTTGTAGGTGAGGACCAGGATTTTGTAGGTGATCCGGTGGGAGATAGGAAGCCAGTGGAGTTGTTTTAGGACTGGAGTGATGTGGTGCCCGGGTGATGAGGCGGGCGGCTGAGTTCTGGATCAGTTGGAGTCGGTTGATGTTGGTAGAGCTGATGCCGAGGAGAAGTGAGTTGCAGTAGTCCAGTCGGGAGGAGATGAAGGCATGAATGAGTCTTTTAGCAGCGGGGGGTGTGAGAGAGGGTCTGATTTTAAGATGGTGGGAAAGGTGGAAGGATGGTTTTGAGTAGGATGATGAGGAATTGTGGGGGGGAAAAAAGTTTGTCGCTGTTGAGTTTGAGGAAGTTGTGTTGCATCCAGGTTTTAATAGCTGACAGACAGGAGTTGATGTGGGAGAGGGGAGCATTGTGGGGGGTTTTGGTGCTGAGGTAGATCTGGGTGTCATCGGCAGAGCAGTGGGTCCAGGTTGAAGTGGCAGAGTATCTGACCAAGAGGGAGGATGAACTGTAGATGATGAAGAGGAGGGGGCCAAGTACGGAGCCTTGGGGAACACTTTGAGTGACTGTGGCTGTGGCAGTGGTGTGGTTATGGAGAGAGATGAAGTGGGATCTGTTGGATAGGTAGGAGTGGAGCCAGCTGAGTGCAGTACCTTTGATACCGAGGTCTTTGAGTCTGGTGAGCAGGATGCTATGGCTCACGGTATCGAAGGCTGCAGTCAGGTCGAGGAGGATGAGGATGTTGAGGGAACCGGTGTCAGCAGAGGTGAGGAGGTCGTTGAGGACTTTGTGGAGCTTACTGCCCAATATGCTCTTATATTTTGTATATTCGCCTTCTTTAGTAGGTTTTTACTACTTAGTTTTGGTTTAACAGTGATGCTTTGTGTGTCTGTGTGCGATTGTTTTTCTTCTTTTCTTCCACAGTCTGTTTATTGACATTTTCCAAATAGAACGGATAGACAACACAATAACATTTTGTCAGTACAAGAGTAATAAAGAACAGGAGCATAGAGACTGAGAAAGACATCAAATAAGGTAACAATGAAATAGAAATTATGATAATAAACAGAAAATGCAGACAATTCAAAATAATTGTAAGTAAGTAAGTAAGTAAAATTTATTTGTATAGCACATTTCACAGATAAAAATCACAAAGTGCTTCACAACGAAATGCAATTCAACACAAGAAGTCACAATACGAGCACATTGAAATACAAACAGAAAATATAACAAACAACCATAGAAAACCCATCGACTAAGCAAAAGCCTGCTTGAACAGCAGAGTCTTCAGCTGCCCCTTAAAAGATTCGACAGAATCCCACAATAACGAAGCGAGAGGCAAGTCATTCCACAGCCTAGGAGCCACTGCTTGGAATGACCGGACACCTCTAGTTTTAAAATTAGTGCGGGGAACCATTAATAGCATCTGACCTAATGATGATCAGACTCTACGGGTGGGGGTGTGTAGCTGTATCAAATCAGAGATGTATGAAGGAACCTGACCGTGCAAGCGCTCTGAAAGTAATGACCAGGATTTTAAATTGAATTCTATACTGGACTGGTAACCGGTGAAGAGCTGCTAAAACAGGCGTGATGTGTGCTCTTTGTTAATGTGCATTAAAAGCCTTGCAGCAGAGTTCTGAACAGTCTGGAGACGATAAAGCTGATTCTTACTCAGACAAGTAAAAAGACTGTTGCAGTAATCTAAGCGTGAAGAAATAAAAGCATGAATGATCATCTCTAATTCATCCTTAGTGACAAGTGGTCTTAACTTAGAGATATTTCTCAGGTGGAAGAAACAGTTCCTAACTAATAGTTTAGAGTGGTGATCCAACGACATAGCTGAGTCAAAAACCACACCTAAGCTCCTGAGACTCGGCTGGACAGACAAGCCTAAGTCCCCAATATGATGCTTTATCTCAGGGATACGACTTTCAGGGGCAATAATTAGAGTTTCTGTTTTTTCTGAGTTCAAAAGCAGAAAGTTGTCACATAACCACTGTTTGATACTAGACAAACAGCTTATTAAAGATGACAGTTTGGAGAACTCAGTTTCCTTAAAAGAACAGTAAAGTTGGATATCATCCGCATAGAGATGGTACGATATGTCTCCAAATTGACTAATTATCTGTCCTAAAGGAAAAATATACAAGAGGAACAGAATAGGTCCCAAGACAGACCCCTGAGGTACCCCACACGACAACTCTGCAGTTTCAGACAATATCTGATTAACCTGAACACTAAAACGTCTACCAGAAAGGTAGGATGAGAACCATTTTAAAACTGAACCAGACATACCAACCAAATCACAAAGTCTATTTATCATAATGGTATGATCTATAGTGTCAAACGCAGAAGAAAGGTCCAATAGGACCAAAACTGTAAAATCCTTTGAATCAGCTGACATCATAATATCACTAGAGATTTTTAAAAGTGCAGTTTCCGTAGAATGCCTTTTACGGAAACCAGACTGGAATTTATCAAACAGCTTGTGCTTCTCTAAGAAAAGGGTGAGTTGCTCTGCTACAACTTTTTCTAAAATTTTTGACATGAAAGGTAGTTTTGATATTGGCCTGTAGTTCTTAGGTTGAAGTGGGTCCAACGTGGGCTTTTTAAGTACAGGCTTAACAACAGCATGTTTAAAAAAACTAGGAACGACACCAGTTAAAAGTGAGGTATTTAGCATCTCAACAATGCAGGGGCCAATGGAGTCAAAAGCTTGAACAAATAGCACAGTAGGGACAACATCCATAGGACAAGATGAGGGTTTCAAAGTCTGTAGCAGAGAAATTATGTCATTCAGTGTCACAGGTTTAAAAGTTGACCAAAAATGAGCGGGAGGCAAGTGACATGCAGAGTTCTGAGGAAGTGATGGTAAGATGTTGGTCCTAACATCTCTGATCTTATTCACAAAGAAGTGGAGGAATTCATCACAGTCCGATTTAGAAGACACACTTGCTTGTGGGCCAGAAGGAGACACTAAAGCATTAATGGTGTCAAATAAAATTCTGGGGTTGTGCTTATTTGAGGATATAAGCTGAGAAAAGAAACAAGTTCTGGCCTTTCTCAGCATCTCGTTTAAAGTAACCCTTAGTTGTCCCCTCAAATTTACAGTGTTGTTAGTCTAGCATTACCAGACCTTCCTCCACAGCGCTGCATAGGAGGGTCTGGCTAGTCCACACAGCATTCTGGGATGGGAGGAAAACATGCTCTGGTTTATTGCCATTTCTTTAAACCAATCGCAATCGTCTTGGCCGGCGCTATGTGCCTGACGGAGAAATGGTGCCGCTGCAAAATAGCCTCGGGAAGGAACTTGTTTTGTTGGAACATGTGTACGTTCAAAAGTGCAGTAGTCGTGCAACAGAAAACTCAGATTGGACGGATACTCTAGCTAGCTGTCTGTATTTAGGTTAGAACGCCAACACAAAGAAAGAGGAAGGGGACGGACATCCGGCAGAATAGCCGGCGGAATATCCGGCGGAATATCCGCCGGCACCGGAGCAATCCTGGAAGTGGAACGTATAGACTACAGGGTTATTAAAACACCTGGTTACTCATTCCAGGACATATGGGAAGTCCAGTTCTAGAGTATAGTCAAAGAAGGGGTCCCACACACCACATTTTCCCAGGAAACCCTTCATTATGTACCTAATTCTTTCCAGTTTAACAAAATTAAGGACATACCTATCCAGATGCAAAGGAGGTACTAAGATTAAGCAATATCAAACGTCTGGCCAATAGGGTAACAGAGGCTGTAAAGGCTGCAAGTGTGTGTGTGTGTGTGTGTGTGTGTGTGTGTGTGTGTGTGTGTGTGTGTGTGTGTGAATTTAAGTGCCTAGTTGTTTAAACCCTCCTGATAAGTTCCCACCAGCTGTTACCAAAACATATTTAATGGTTTCCAGTTAAGTTTGACTGAGAAGATCAAATGATTTTACCCTGAATGATTTAGTGAGGAATTGCCTACCGCCTGCTGTGGATTTAGAGGATTTATTGTTCCCACGCACAATGTTTAACTTTGGAGGCAAATGAATTATCACTGATGAGACTGTGTAAAGCTTATTAAACGTGTTGTTGTTTGTGACTTAAGGCAGCTAATCAGCGATCAACAGTAGAAGTGGTTGGGATTGAAACATTCACAGCCTTAAGCATTTTTGATAAGCTCATTCCATTAAAAATACATTTCAGCTGGCTGTGAATTTTTGGATGAGTTGAGGATATGGCAGCTCACTCAGTACAAGGAATCCAAAATGAATTGCGTAATGCATGAAATAGAACTGACGGAGAAATAGAATACAGTATATACAGCTTAAGTTCACCTGTGCATTTTTCTCTCTGCACCAAAACTTCAAATAGATTTTGAATTCTTTCCAGACACTTGAGCCACTAGTGGTCCGTGTCGTATGCGTCCTGGAGTATCAGAGTACATACAGGCCCTGCAGCACAGCATATAACCTGGTTTCTCTGTTCCTCTGCCACTTCTCTCCAGCAGTAAACGCCGGCTGTCCTGTCGTTGCATGGCACACCGCTGTCTCCTAAAACGGTTAACTTCACGCTGAGCCACTTCCCCTCACCAATCCCATGGAAAGAAACACAAGAGAGGATGTCAGTGTGTTCAAATGAGAGCTGGGCAAATGAATACAATAGGCCTGCACAACATTTCGTTTTATTTATCGTCATCGCAATATCAACTGGCGCAATAAACATATCGCGAAAGGCTGCGGCAGATCGCAAAAGACAAGATTCTTTTGTGTTAGTTGAAAGAAAATGTCAGTCGTAAACTGCACTTTAAAATGTCATTCTTCTTTACTGGTGGCTTTTATATATTCTAATCAATGTTCACTTTGTTCAATAAAAGAATGTCGGAAATTATTTCCTTTTAGTTGTTTTAAATTCAACAAGCAATGTGTTGTATTCAGCAGAATACTGAAAGCAGCTGAATTTTTTTTTATCACAAGTAATATCCTGCAGCCCTACTGTACAATGATAAAGGCTATTTGAGTTAATTTTCCTTCATAAGTGTAACGTGAGGGTTCTTAAGCCACGAGGTAGGGCGCAGAGCAAAGAGTCAAAGTGCAGCGCGGGAACGTTCTGAAATTGGTTGCGCCCATGGTTGCGCCTTAAAAAGGTCAGCGGCAACAAGGTCAATTTGAACTCTGAGCGCAGCGTAGGGCGGCAATTCTGAGCGGTGTGCGTCACCAAGAGTAGCGCTGCGCCTAGTTGAGTGGCACCGCTCTCCCCAGAGGAAAACAATGGACTGGCCAGAGCGGTTATACCGTGGATCTTGTGCAGGCGGCTTTAGTCTCGCATTGCCAGGCCTTCGTCCACAGCGTTACGGAGGAAGGTCTGACTAGTCCACACAGCATTCCGGGATGGGAGAAAAACGTGCTCTGGTTTATTGGTATTTATTTAAACCAATCACAATCGTTTTGGGTGGCGCTAAGTGCCGGACGGAGCCACGGTGCCTCTGCTAAATAGCCTCGGGAAGGAAGTTTGTTTTGGTGGAACATGTACGTTCAAAGTTTTTTTTAGTCATGCAACAGAAAACTCAGATTGGACAGATAGTCTAGCAAATTGTCTGTAACCACCGGAGATTAGAACGCCAACACAAAGAAAGAGGAAGGTGACGGAAATCCGGCCTAAAATGAGGGACATCCGGCAGAACTTCCGGCGGCACTGGAGCAATCAAACATTGTCGATATAGACTTCATCACTCTAAATAAGAAGGAACAACTGAATGGAGACAGATCATTTTGTTAAGCAGAACTTTACTGTTCTTCACACTTCATAAGCTTCACAACAACAACACTCACATGTAGCCAAACTACCCAATCAGACGCTAGCAGGTAAATGTGACGGAAAACCACAGAGGTAGATTCATAACTGCTGATGTAAATAATTAAACATGTAAATATGCAAATACTTGATGTGTAAACACAAATATGTAAATAGTTAACTGAATATATTGTAAACATGTTTTTAGTAAATTGACTGGAATATATGAATGAACATGTAAACCTTTCATTAGTAATTATAGATTCTTGGCACAGGGGCAGCTGAACATTTCATTTAGGAAGGTTAGGAATAGTCCAGATGTTGTCCTGCCTGTCTTGTGTTTTTATGAGGGCACATTAAGCGCCTGTGTTTTGTTGCAGGAGTGATGTGGAAAGTTACTGGCTGACAGAAGATACAGCTTGTTGTTTTCTGGTCAAATTGCATTCGCCACAAAGATGTCATCGGTGAGAGATGAGGTGCAGCGACCTCGAGGATGATTAGAAAACATCATTATATCGCAGCTGTGGGGACACTAACTGTTTATGACTGCTGGTGATTCGTTCCGTCACCGCGGTGCCTAACCTTTTCCTGTATTATCTTCTCTGTAGCCACAGAACAAGGTGTCATCCTCGTGGAAAAATCTGTTTTGCCAATTCGCCGTCCTCCGGTCCTCAACTTCAGCTTTTATCAAGCGGCGGGGCTGCTGATGGGAGCAAAGTGCTGCAACCGGAGCCGGGGCCCGTGCAGACGCTGGAATATCTGACAGACAGCGAAATGATTTGTTATGCAAACCATTATTCATATCTGACAACATGCCGAGTGGCTACTTTGGTATTAATGGCCCCTCACACTGGAAGGCCCTTATTGATGTTGACAGCCACACCTTCTGAACAGCATGCTCATCTCACGGGCCTGTGACGGGACTAATACATGCAAGAGTGATGGGAATTTAGCGTGTGTGTGTGTGTGTGTGTGTCTGTGTTTTTGTGCATACTACATGTGTGCTTTTGCTTAATGCACTTGGATATTTCCTCAGAAATATTATTATTACCCTGTAATTCAGACCATGTTTCCGGTTAAGCTTTCTGATTGTCAATTTATAGAATTCATTTCAGCTGCAGGTGTGTACAGAGTGGCAGCTTTCTCACTTAATTGTTTAGAATTGCTTGAGGCAACTTTTTTCATACTTTTGAACTGAGAAAAATACAGTGTGACACTTCAATTAAATCACTAAACTTGTCATCAATACATTCACCCTCTATCCTCAACACATAACCACACCCAACATGCATACTCGTATTGCTCATCCTGACCTTAATAATAAGTCTGATATTCTATATTTTTTATATTTCTTATCACCAAATCCCATGAGAAGACCAAAACCAGCATTGGATGCCGGGGCGTCGAACTGGGGGGAAAAAGGGGACTGAGTACCCAGGGCCTTCATGTGAGGAGGGTCCAAAAAGATGCTAGAATGAATAGCTGTGGATGCGGGGATGGGCCCATAGAAAATGCCTTGCTACAGGGCCCAGAATTTTGTGCTACGCCCCTGATTGGATGTATCTACAAAAAAGTTTGT
This sequence comes from Perca fluviatilis, assembly GCF_010015445.1. Lineage (NCBI taxonomy): Eukaryota > Metazoa > Chordata > Actinopteri > Perciformes > Percidae > Perca > Perca fluviatilis. The sequence goes on along the minus strand of NC_053123.1, from coordinate 1,145,577 downwards.
CTGTCTGTCTGTCTGTCTGTGTATGTGTGTGTGTGTGTGTGTCAAAGCCCGATATGTCTTCTTCCCTTAGAGCTCCATTGTTGTCCCAAAACTCTTAAAAGCACAGCATTAGTGAGCCACACTGTTGCACTGGGTGACATGTTCCTTATTTTCATGAATACACACCATGGATGTAGAATAGGAACAGGATACAGTGTTGGAGGCGGAGCCCCGTTCATTTCTATGACAGTTGCTCAGTGGTGCGTGGAGCCATCGTGGAGCCAGAAATGACCCGGATTATCGGCACTACTCCTGCATTGTATGGCACACTAGAGACCTCCGCTGGCCGAGTCGGCTACTTCCTGTTTAGCGATCCACTATCTTGAATGGGGATTACATCATAGAAAAAAAAGATTGTGGTTTGGGTTAAAACACTGGTCTCCTCAAGCAGTACTCCCGGGACACCAACACCTGGGTCCTGGGTAAAAGTCTTGTGTTTTCCCCGTAACTTCTTCTGAAAGCCTGAAAGCCCTGTGTTTAAGCACCCACCCATCTATCCATCCACCAGACCTCCTCCCTATACGCAGATCTTCGCGCTCTTATACAGCAGCAATCAGTGTGGTGCGTACAGTAATAAATAAGTTTTCTACTTTTCGTAGCTACATGTACGAATGGTTCATGAGAACAGCCTGGCAAATCATACAGCAGACACATGTTGTAATACAGCATAGAGTTTGGTGTGTGGTGACAACTTTCTCAAAACATAAACACACACTCTAACGCAGTAGGAGCGTAGGCTTACACACACTCACATATGGGTGTGACGCCAATCCCCATGTAGTGAATGTTACTGTCATCTTTAGGAAACAAATTGCGCCGCCAGATATAAAGAGTCAGACTCTGGCAGGGGTTTGTTCATGGTGAAATTGTGAGGTTAGCATTGTCTGAAACAGGCCAGTGTCTGCATCATTTTTAGTTTCTGAAAGGAGAGACATTGCCTCCCTCTTTCCTTTAATCTTGTCCCTCTCCCTCCAGGCGAGCGTGCAGGCAGGGCACGAACGGGAGAGAAAAAAAATATTCTTTCTCTTTTTTTTTCTCTCTCTGCCCAACCAAGGTCAGTCAAAGCAGTCTGCGGAGCTTTATACAAATTAATCCCTTACCTCTGGGCTCGGGGTACCATCTATCTGAGCTGTAATGTGATAAGGGGGACAGGGCGGAGAACAGGGAACCTGCAGGTGCTCCGCGCCCGCTAACACACACTCATTTCATCACCTGACACCGTTCCTTTTCCTATTACACCCACACCTCGACAGCCTCCAAGGTGACTACGCCGCAGTTACAGGAAATGGGAAAATGGCTTATTCTTCTCGGTTATCAGAATCACTCCAACATAAGCAGATTTTCTGTAAATCCCTGCAAGCCAATAGGTGCGTTAGGACTGATACACCTACGGCAGCCTGGATCTCCCTCGGGGGCATGTGGATCTGAGGAGGAAGCATGGCTGCGTCAGAGTGGAAATCCTTCACTTACACGCAGACCCAGAGCAGCTGTGCTTTTGTGGAGCGTATAGATTATGGCAGTTTCATATCTGAAGATGTAGGCAGGGATGGCGGCGGTTTGTTGGGTAATGCAGTGATTCTAAGGAGACAGTAAGCCGGCGGTGCATTGTGACAGAATGGGGGGGGAAGAGCAAAGGAAAAGTGAAAGCTCAGCAGAAGGAGGGAGTGAATAGGGTGATGTATGGCCGTCTCAATGCCCTTATGACATTTCCATCAGCCTATAAAAGACTTAATGGAGGACGCATTCTCACACATGAAATGGAAGGAGAGAGGAGAGGCAAAGAAAGTCGCAAGACGGAGGCTAAAAGATTGAGAAAAAGGGGGGGTCAGGAAGGGAAGGTATTTAACAGGAGGCGGCGTATTGTCAGGAGGAGTGGAATAGCATGTCATCTGTAAAAAAGCAACTCTGAGAGGATGACATCACATCTCACCTCTGCTCACCTCCCTCCCTTTCCCTCCCTTTCATATCTTCTCCCACCATCCCAGAATTACCTGGAGTGTCTGTGGCAGCGACAGATCGCTGTCTGCCGAGCGACGACAAAGCCTAGCGCGTTGCACGCTTCCTGCCATCGCCGCTTCATCAGCTGTAGAGAAAAACATCCAGCGGAGCCGTCTGTCTGCGAGGACGTCGCCGAGCAGCAGACGGATGGCAGGCAGCTTGAGGGAGCGTCACTCTGGCTCATCACGTCTGCTGAGTCGGCCACAATCCCTCAGAGGTTCATCAATTTGGAGGTTTTTACCCTTTTTTGTTGTTGCTGTAAAGATCAGCGTGCAGCATATGGAAACGAGGGGGCCGGGCTCGCACTGGCAATTTCCAGATCGAGGAGCTGAGGATTTGTGTTGTTTTGCGTGTGAAAAATTAAAGCATTGTGAGATGTGAAATGAAATTCAATTCTACGCGCGGCAGATGGAACGATTCATCTTCCTGGGTTTGAAGTGACAAAATCAAACACTAATGAGGAAACTAGATCTGCATGTACAAATTGACTCAAAAGAATGTCACAGTGAGAGCAGATGAAGGAGTAGTTTTACTGTCATCCTGTGTTCAGTCACTCGTGTCACTCAACGTTGTGTGTGTGTGTGTGTGTGTGTGTGTGTGTGTGTGCGTGCATGTGTGTTTTGTCTGCTTCACAGAGATTAATTTTATGCCTGTTGGTTGTTTGCCTTTGTCTACACAAAGGACAGGACACAGATGTCCCTAGCCTACCGTCTCTGGTTCTGGCTCTGACCACGTCGGGAACAGTGATGGGACAGCTCGCTTCAATGCAGCATAAAAACTCCAAAAAATAATGTCCATGTCGCAAATGTATCTGTCTCTGCAGTCATTTCAACCACCGAATACAGCAACAGGAAATTAACACTCGTGGATTTTCTTTTCTGTGCCGAAATGTTTTCGCGGTGTTGGTGAATTCTTAAAAAAACAAATGCCACTAAATGTCGGGTTTAAATGCGTTGTAACTCGCATTCCTGAGATTGTAACGGGTATAAAATTACCGACATTTTATTAGTAATGGGTTATATTACTGCGTTACAGCAAAAAGGAATACATTACTGTAATTGCGTTACTTTTGTAACGCGTTACTCCCATCACTGCCCTAAACGCACCTGCGCCATGCGCTTCATGCCGTGCACTTAGATCGTTAAAATAGGGTCCTGAGAGTGACATATTAAATATAAAGAGGTGTGGGGTATTCAGGCTCTCTGAGTCATAAAACAACACTGCGGAAGCCATTATTGTCCTCTCCATAGTCACTGTAGGCATAAATCTCTAGCCTCCGGGGTTTGGAAGAGATGTCACCTGGAAAAATGCAATGTCAAAACAATGTCATTTCAGCAGTTCCTGTCAAACATTCCAACTACATACGCCAGGGAGCACATGCAAACCGGGTAAACAATGCTGAATGACAAGTTGAACAGCAGTTTAGGGTTTTTCTTTTTGCACTTCACTTGCATTTAGCTTTGGTAGTTAATATTCTGCTACGCAAACCCCTCACAGAACTTGAACTTAAGCCCTATTCGCACGGGATAAGTATTACCTGGTGACCTCCAGTCATTTGTAATAATCGCGGAGGTTGTCTGTGATCTTAATCACGTGCGAATCGGTCATGTCTGTAATTTGTAAAGTAATAATTCCCCCGCAAATGACCTACCATATTTCCGAAAACGGAGGTCCTGTGATAACATTAGTCCGGCGTTAATCGGCATCTCTGTGTTGGATTTGGGTCTAACTGGCTGCGTTGTCAATTATAAATGAAAAGTTTTGACATCATATCCGGGGGATAATGTCTGTAAATTTGAGTAAAATACAGACTTCAGTTATCCCGTGTGAATGCGCCAGACGAAACACAGACGTGTGGGGGTAATTTATAAACTACAAGAGGTCCCCAGGTAATACTTATCCCGTGCGAATAGGGCTTTAGTCTTGCTTGGGCAACCACACTTGCCTAATAATTTGTAAAAGAACATATGGTATCATGTTGAATACATTTTGAGAGAAACACATTGCTACCTGCATGGATTTTAACCAGCATAAATGTTTTTTTTTAATGAAAATGTCTGCAATGTCGCCACTTATATCATTTATTTTCCGAAAATCTTGCCTTAAAGGGGCTGTACTCATAATAATGAGGAAAAAAGAGGTCTGGGATTTCCTCCACGTGGCTCTGACAGACCGATCCCCAACAAATACTGACGCTTTGTCTCCGCCCTCGGCGTCTGATACTGAAGGCACTCACTTGCACTCAAATGCACGTTCGGGCGGACCGGCTACCAAAACAAAGAACAGAGAAGCTCGGATTCCAACACACACAGAGGGAGTGTGACTTCATTCTCTGCTCAAGACGCCATTACTCCACTTAATTTGCTGCTATATTGTTCTGAAAGTACAAAGACCTTGAACTCTAATTGTTTAAGTAGCTTTAACCTTCGGACACGTGGGATGCATGACAAAAAACAACTATCCTGTCTATATCGACGACGTTTCATTTTTTCGGGATTGCTCTGTTGCCGCCAGAATATTCCACTGGATGTCCCTCATTTTCGGCTGGATGTCCATCACATTCCTCTTCCTTTGTATTGGCGTTCTAACCTCTGGTGGATTTGTGAGGACTATGGTTAACTGCTCCTCAGATCTCTGCAGGGTAAATCCAGACAGCTAGCTAGACTATCTGTCCAATCGGAGTTTTCTGTTGCACGACTAAAACAACTTTTGAATGTACACGTTTTCCACCAAAACAAGTTCCTTCACGAGGCTATTTTGTATCGGTACCGTGGCTCCAACTAGCCATGTGAGACTACCAACCCTACAACTTCTGTGTGGTACGGAACAGCACTTCCTGAACTTGAAAATATGTTGGCAGGAATGAAGTTAGTGTTGGGGATCAAATAAAACTGTCAGTGGAGCTACACGCTACTTTTTATTGGAAGAAGTTAAACTACAGAAACAGTATGTAAGCAATCACGTTACCAAAACATATTATTCAAAACCATTTAGTAGTATATAAAAGGAGACAGGGATGCTTTATTACTGTAAAAGTAGACTACAAAGGGAAAAAATCAAACAGCTCTCCACAACAAAAAAGTAAAACTCAATTAATCCTGCTGATTTCCATGCCTCATTTCTAATTATCGTTGCATCAGCAATGATAGAGTAGACATGGCAGGCTTCTTCTGCAGGTGTGACCTCCATCTAATTTGCCTTTTTCATTAAATTACCTCCACCATACAGATAACTGTGACTGCTCAAGTATTGCTGCACATCTTCATCACCAGGTTTCTAGGACTTAATCAGGTTCGGGGCTCAGCATGGACCCATTCAAATAAACTGAACGCAATGCACGCAGAGCAGATCACAAAAACGCCGGTTGGATTGCCTAGTTTGTTAGTAGCCGTGTATGTCAGCTGCTGAGTTTGCAGATGTTAGTCAGATGGCACAAACATTTGGGCTAATCAAGCGCAACACATCTGCCACAGCATGCTTGCACGTCCATTATAATTATCTGTACATAAAAAGCTGCACAGACCATGCAAGTCGCGCTGCTCATCTCTGTTAGAGAGGACACAAAGCGACGCATGGGTATTCATTGGCATGTCTATAAACCAATCACAATTGTCATGGGTGGTGCTAAGCGCTGGGCAGAGCCACGGTGCCTCTGCAAAACAGCCTCGAGAAGGAACTTGTTTTGGTGGAACATGTGTACGTTCAAAAGTAGTTTTAGTCGTGCAACAGAAAACTCTGATTGGACAGATAGTCTAGCTAGCTGTCTGGATTTACCCTGCAGAGATCTGAGGAGCAGTTAACCATAGTCCTCAGAAATCTACCGGATTTAGAATGTGAACACAAAGAAAGAGGAAGGGGACGGACATCCGGTCTAAAAGAAGGACATCCGGCGGAATTTCCAGCGGCACCTGAACAATCCCGGAAGTGGAAAGTCGTGGATATAGACTAGCGTCAGTGCTCTGTGTGTTTGGGTCCGAACCATGGACTGTATACGTCACTGGAACATCAAACTTAGCAATATTATTGTGCAAATTTTAATTTTAATTTAAAAATTACATTTGGGGCGACTGGAAGCCACAGGTAGAGAGCCAAAGGGCAGATGCGTTTCAACACAAATAGCATATGAACATGCTGAGTACACACATACAGGGCATAATTACTCTGGTGTGAACTTCCTGCACATCTGTAGACGCACTGAGCAGAGGTAGTGTGATGAAGCACTGATGCTGCCTTCTGATTACATCCCTGCAGGAAACAAGCATCTCTGAGACTCTCGCTGGCATGCCGTCTCAGGCTTCATTATTTAGCAGGAAGAGAAAAGTCGAATCAGCAGGCCTTCACATCTCAAACAGAAGATATTGGACGTGGTATCTTTCAAACTTGAGAACGGAACCAGCTGTGTTGATGAAACAATCGGATAAAAGACTCCGCGAAATGTCAATTGATGGAGACCAAAGAGGATGAAAAACCAGAAGAGTGGTCTAGTGCTTTTAAAAGTAAGGCCATGTTTTTTATAGATGGTGTCAATTCAAGTTCTTTGTTCAAACTCTTAACTCTTGTTGGATAATTTAATTTATTATTTAACAACATCATCATCATCATATGTGTGCAGAAATCTTAATGTGTAAAGTAACTAGTAACTAAAGCTGTAACAGATGAATGTAGTGGAGTAAAAAGTACACAATTTCTCTCTGAAATTTAGCGGAGTAGAAGTAGAAAGTGGCATGAAAAGAAAAGACTCAAGTATACAAGTACTTCAACATTTGTACTGTAGTACAGTACTTGAGTAGATGTACTTGTGTTGCACCACTGTCCCTTTGTATGTAAAGCTTGCATTCATTGGTGCACTGTATCTCGCAACAACAGAATACAGCTGCACTTTAACCAGTTATCAATAATCAGATCTCAATTGGTGTGGAGATCTCCACGCCAATAGTTTTCTCTCTCTAAACCACTTTGGGTTTTCTGGGTAGAATCTCTGGCCAGAAAACCCAAAATTAAGTGTATTTTCAAGCTAAAAAGAACATAGAGATGTAAGTCATAGGAGACGTTCTCACGGTGGAAAAGAGTCCCTTGAGGCTTGATTTTCTTGCACACGGTTATCACACATATAATCTCAAGAGAGCACATCATTTGTATTATATTTCAAACTTAAAACCTATTTCAAAAATATACAGACAGAATATTTTTGTCATCCAGATGTTCTTTGAGTCTTTTACAATTCTAATAGGTGTGGTTCCAATGACCTTCTGAGGCCAAACTGGGGATGGGATAGCCAAACGTATTTGAAAGAGAAAACTCACTCACTGTAGCAAGCCTCTCACTATCACTGACGTTATCCACATTCATATTTAGACTCAACCAATCATATATCCAGCTACAAAAAGCATGACAGAAGTACAAAAAGTCGTTGCTATGGAGATGATACACCGTCTCGTCTCGTTGCATTGGTGTGAACTGGCAGGTCTCAGAACGCTGCAGACCTGCGCGTTGCAAGTAGTCGCAACTTTCACGAATCTTTGGTCTGAACTGGGCTTTAGGCAACCAGCAAAATCATTCAAACTGGCTGTGCTGTTGTTTAGCACTTCATGTTTCAATGTACCTATACCATTTTTACTGACTTTTCCCATGATGTAAGGTATAGGTATAATTATGTTAACTTCAAAAAAAGTTTGTACTGTTTTTTTTTTTGTCAGATTGTTGACAATCTGTCTGATCATCTGACATTTTGTATTTTCTGCCCAGTTAAACATGACTGTCCTTCATGGCCAAAGCTAAGAAAGTAATTGTAATTTTAATTTTAAATAAACAGCAAATTCTTCCTAAATATTACCACACACTAATGCACTATGGGAATGCACAGAATCAGTGCTTTTGTTCTCATCAGATTACCAGAATCCCATGAGATGTAATCCGTCAATCCCCGCCCATGCAGGCACACGGTGTCCCTCCTTTACATGGAGTACATGTAATGTCACAGTGGTGCTGTGCCACACACACAATGCTGCTTCTCCATCCAAAACCCCATATCTGACTCACCCAGTCACATATAGCAGTGAGCCTGTTCCCTCACCTGCTGCCACTTCAGAGTCCATTTAGAGACACAGGCTGCTTTTGCCGAACTGTTTTGCTATCTTTGTCATTATTTTTGTTAGTTTTTTTTTTCTCTAGTTGCTAGCTGCAGTTGCTATTGGAAACAGTGTACATTAAGGTTATTGTGTTGTGGGCTGAAGGATAAGTAGTGTGTGTGTGTGTGTGTGTGTGTGTGTGTGTGTGTGTGTGTGTGTGTGTGTGTGTGTGTGTGTGTGTGTGTGTGTGTGTGTGTGTGTGTGTGATTAGAGAGCGAGCAAGAGCCTCATGAAGACATGGATCTCCTGTTCAATGTTAAAGGACAAATCCGGCGCAAAATGAACTTAGGGGTTAATAACACGTGTACCGTGTCAATCGTTCTCTGGGATATGTTTTAATGCTAATCAAATGTGTCTCTAGCTTTAAACAAGCTACCCAAACCGGTGATTAGCGACGAACGCCGTGCAACTAGTAACCAGTTACATAGCTCAAAAACAGCGTTCGTGGTTCGACTGCTTATGACTGTTTTCCAAGATGGCGCCCGCATGTAAACATGAACGCTAGTGTCTTTATAATCTATCTAAGTTTTCAATGCTTTGGTTTACATGTAGGGACCCTCATTATGCTACCGTGGAAGTGTGGTGCTATTTTGAGCCTGAATGGTGGTATAAAATAGTGATTTACCATCTGCCCCATTAGATTAGCATGAAAACATATCCCAGAGAATGTTATTAACCCCTAGGTTCATTTTGCGTGGGAATTGTCCTTTAAGTATTTTAACAGTGTAAAGCCAAGGGGCACTCAAAAATAATCCTAGATGGATGGATGGATTATTAGAAAATGAAAGAGAAAACTCTAGCTCTACTGTTGCACTCATTTTGTATGGTACAACTCCACAGAAAAAAAGCAGAATTTGCTGATACAAAGAAAATGTGACATTTACAAAGCACAACACCTGCCCTCTGCTTCATTACAGTGATATTTTGCATGCATGGCCAGCTGTATGTGATATAAATCCATGATAAAGTGTACGGATGGCAGCCTTTTCTTGCATTCAGACAAACCAGCATGGCTTGAAAGAAAATCAGACCAGGCTATCTGACTGTCTCCTCTAGAGGGGATGAAAAAAGCAGAGGATGACAAAGAGAAGAAAGAGAAATGGACAGAAAACTGAATTCTAATCAGATTAGATCGGAGAACAGAAGTTGTAATTAGTAACAAAGGCAGCGTACTGAATACAAGCAGCATGTGAACGCACACACACACACAAACACACACACATGCACGCACACACACACACGCACACACACACCTGCACACACACACACACACACACACACACACACACACAGATACACACAGACACCTACACTTGCACACACACACACACACATACACACACACACAGACACCTGCACGCACACACACACACACACACACACACACACACACACACACACACACACACACCGAGTTAATAAGAGCTCACTTATTAACACTACATACAATTTACATATTTGACAGCTGGTCTGCCAAGAATCAGCATTACAGTTTAAGATGAAGAATACAATTTCAGCAGCACATGTCTGCTGTATTTCACCACTTTCCAGCAAGGTTTTTGTACGAGGGCGCCACAATGCTACCTCATTTCCAGTTTTGTGCTCGCAAAATCATGTTGCTTGTTGTCATTATCCTTCACCTCATTGCCACAGCTACATACTATCCCCTTGTGAAATGTGTTGCTCCAAAAGAGTAAACACAAGTTTCAAAAAAGCCACAACAAACTGCTGAGGTACAGCGTCTCTGTAGCAGGTAATATCACATGTTGTCATTTTGACTGGATTTTGGATTTGGCCACTTATCCACAGAAAACAAAAAAACATGCAACACTAAGCAACTATACCTGGAATAGCCCACAACACACAACTCAAGGTAGCTTTCTCTTTGGTGTTACTATTTAGAACAGGGGTCTTCAACGTTTTTAGACCAAGGACCCTTTAGCTAAAAGAGAGACTGAGCAGGGAACTCCCACTACATATTGTATAAAATTAAGTTGCATATTAAACTGGGCCTACAATAACATATAGGGCGGCCTAAAGCCTTTACACATACCTTTTTATGGTGCATACCATTCTAAGGTATTACAATAATAATTGACATCTTCATAGTAATACATCATGTTATAATGTTAAACATACAGAACAGTTCATCCTTAAAGGAACACGCCGACTTATTGGGAATTTAGCTTATTCTCCGTAACCCCCAGAGTAAGACAAGTCCATACATACCCTTCTCATCTCCGTGCGTGCTGTAACGCTGTCTGACGGCTCCAGCATTAGCTTCGCCCAGCACAGATCCTGCAGGTGACTGGTTCCAACTAGCCTACTGCTCCGAATTGTGACAAAAGTGACTAAATAACGCCAACATGTTCCTATTTACATGTTGTGATTTGTAGAGTCACAGAGTGTACAAAAAACAATGTAACATGAGACACAGCCGTCTTCTATCCGTAAACAAACCGGGAACTATATTCTCAGACAGGCTTGCTCCGAGCATATCACTCCGCCCAAGTACTATATTCTGCTCTCCCTCTGACAGATTAGATAGCGACTCAGCCAAAGGCGGGAGTCTGGCATAACCACCTCCGATTGGCCGACACTATGTTTCTGTTAACCCTTTCCGTGACTGGGTTACAGGTGCACAGCATTGACGACAGCAACACAGGATATTAAACCAAGCCCTTTGAACCTGTAACTCCCACTGAGCAAGCGACGTCTGTGGATGTACAAAACAGGTTGATATCCCATCCGTCTGTCCAGGCCATGATCTGAACATCCATTGACAGCCAGAATAAGTTGATAAATAACACTGAGAAATGATGTCCAGTTAGGCCTTAATCTAGACGTCCACTCACAGCCAGAACTAGTTGAGAATAGACGTTGACGCTGGCTATAATTTCGATGTCCATAGACAACCAGAATTAGTTGATAAATAACACTGAGAAATGATGTCCAGTTTGCAAACTCTAACTTGAAGCACTAAAATTGATTAAAAAAAAAAATTGTTTATTATTATCATTTTTAGGGGGGCTAAGATGAAATTTAGGGGGTCTTGAGCCCCCCTAGAAAGGATCTAAAATCGGCCATGTTTTGATCTGAACTACCAGCGAACTGCACCTTTCCCAAACAGTTTCCATTGACAGCCTTTGGATGGTTCTGTGTAACAAGCTATCTGGCCCGTGAGGTTACCACTGTTCCTGTACAGAGAGTAGAGCAAAAACCAGACCTCACTGACTGCATGTGGAAACCCGTGCTATGGCCTGAAATGCTAAATACACGTAGCTTACTAGGCAGATGGATGAACACACAATTTAATTAATTTAAATTTAATTAATACTTTAATTCAGTGGCGGCACCAGAGATGTTCTTTTGCTGGTGCTTTGGGGTTAATGGACGTTTCAGTGAGGGTGCTCTGAAATTTTGAGTTTCCCTTGACACAATTAGGCTAACGTCACACACACTCGCGCAGATGCCCACCTACCTCCGCCGCGGTTTACTAAGCGAGCGAGCGAACGAGAGAGATTGATTTAAAGTTGCCGATACAACAGCACCATAGAACTCTGACTAGCCCACCAAACATATTTCAAATACCTGCCAACAAGCCGGGTTCAAACAATCATTACTGCAGCTCTCATACACAAAGATTAATGCAGCAGGCCAAATACACCACCCATAGCCAAGCACACACATAAAAACACACGCGCATGTATCCTCACACAGTTTTCACACTTGCACGTATGGTCAAAATACTGTAGTCATATTGACTTAATATATCTAAATAATATATTAATATGTTATTAATATAACATAATAATATGTTTTCTGGGCTAAAAATAAACCGATGTCCAGTGCGCTGTATAACTTTAGATTCGGTGATCCATTTATTCACATTTCTGTAAACTTTTTTACACTTGTAACTTGTTTACTGTAATGCTATTCTACGATAAGAGTAAAGTTCTTGCATGGACCCCTATCAGATCACCCACTGTGGCCTATCAGCTGACTCCCCCACTGTGGCCTGGCTGTGCGGTCCCCTGGTCTAATGTCATGTACAGCAGGGTGACATTAAGCATCCTCAGCAGCAATCACGGCCGTGGTCAGCTCATCTTCCTCCGGCTGCTTTTCTTCGTCCCGGTTGGTGACAGGTTCACCATATCTCTGTCTCATTTACAGGTTTTGATAAAGTCTCCACACCTTGATGTTGAGGGAGTAAAAATCTATCCATTTTTTAGCGTTAGACTCACTTCTCTAATCCTAACGGCTCCAAATACTGAGCTCTTCTTCTTCTTTCTGAATACGTTACTGCGGAATTAAGGTCAAAAGTTCAATGTGTGCTGCACCCTTTGGCCGAATACGATCACCTGTGTTTTTTTAGCCTAAAAATAATCGGTTTGCTTTATAAATGTATTTATTCATTTTTCAAATATAAATTATTTACCCATTAACGATTTTTTATTTATTTATAAATCAACCACAGCAATTTCTTGGGGGTGCTAAGGGGGTGCTATGGCAAACCTAGGGGTAGCTACAGCACACCCTAGCCCCTCCCTGGCGCCGCCGCTGCTTTAATTATTGTTGTTGATGTGAATAAAGTCTCGCATTGCCAGACCTTCCTCCACATGGGATGAAAGAAAAACGTGCTCTGGTTTATTGGCATTTCTTTAAACCAATCACAATCGTCTAGGGCGGTGCTAAGCACCGGACAGAGCAACGGTGCCTCCCCCTCATGTGATCTCATAACTTCCTCTTGTTAATTATCTCTGTTTGTGTATCATACAAATGTGGAGGATACCAACCAAATAAAAACTTGACCGTAGCCAGTCAGCCCAGGGTGAAGAGGGGAGAGCTCAGGTGTTAGTTGCAGCGGGGACATCGGAGCATCTGCAGATCAAAGGACACAGATTCTGTCCCGGCCGGGGGGGCAGCGGTGTCCCGTCGTCTGCTCTCTCCAGGTGGGAACATGGAGCATCTGGTCCGGTCAGCGAGGAGTATTCTCACAGGTCTGGATCTGGGCATATATGGGAAGGCTTTCTATTCAGCACTGGTGTGATCAAACAGCTCTATGCTCTCTCTAGGTTGGCTCCCAGTGATTATAAAGTTTAGAAATGTGTCACTGATCAACCGCTTTCATTAAGAACGGATTACAGTTTTGTGTTGTTGGTCTAACAATGTTTCTTATTATATTATATAAAGTATTTATTAACCCTCCTGTTGTCTTTGGGTCACATTTGACCCATTTTCAACATTTATATAAAAAATATGGGTTTCTTTCAACGAAATTTCCCAAAAATAACGGATGGTTCCATATAACGCCAAAATAAAATGGTCAAAATCTGTGATAATCCATAAACATGTTGCTCATTTTACTCACAAATTGGGTATATTTTCATGTAAATAAAGTTTTTTTTTATCATGAATTGCAGAAAGAAGTGTAAAACTAGTAATAAATTGGAATGTAGTTGGCTAAAACAACGTAACGCAGAATTGGGGAATAATTTATAGGCTACTGTATGCTTTATAAACAGGCGAACCAAACAACAAGGACAAGTGCATGGTTGACGGAGAGTCTATACAATGTTTAAAGGATCACATAGCTTTGATAGCTAGCATCATCCATGATAAGTAAAGAATAATATGATTTTTATTTTTTAAGATGCAAATTAAAATTCTGATATTAATAAGAGTGTTAAATTTACTTAACACTTTATTTAAATTTGTCTGTTATACAAGTCTAGTTAAATTGGAATTGTATTTTTAACTATTATGGGGGATTATTATGTGAGTAAACATATGGGCTGTTTATGATATTGCTTATTTTTTGGTTAAATGTATATTAGGCCTACTATATCAAAGGAAATTGTCACTTAAAGCGCCCATATTATGCTCATTTTCAGGTTCATAACTGTATTTTAAGGTTGTACCAGAATAGGTTTACATGGTTTAATTTTCAAAAAACACCATATTTTAGTTGTACTGCACAGCTCTCTCTCACTGCTGCAGATCCTCTTTTCACCTGGTCTCTGTTTTAGCTACAGAGTGAGACCTCTTTTCTTCTTCTTCTTCTGTACTATCTTTGATTGCACTCGCACATGCTCAGTAGCTCAGATGTAGTTCAGATGTGAGCTAGCTAGCTCCATAGACAGTAAAAGAAAGGCTGTTTCTCCAACTTCAGTCAGTTACAAGCAGGGCTGGACTGGCCATCTGGCATACCGGGCATTTTCCCGGTGGGCCGACGGACTTTTGGGCCGAACCGCCGATATAAATAGGCCTTTTTTTATTTTTTGGCCGGGCCGGCCCTTAAAGAACTCAATGCGGCCCATTGGTTAATTTTCTTTATTGGCACTGGCCTGACCCAATCAAATCCAGGATCCCCCTTCCCCACTCCGGGCCGCAAATTTACGAATCCCACTATGGCCACGCCTCCCGGCCCTGAGACACGAAGCTGTAATATTATGCTCGACGTTTAGCATTCACGTTAAAATGGACAAACGACCACCAAAGTGCAAGGGAGATGCAGAGAAATTACAGGAGAAAAAGATTGAGAATCTACAGGCGGATTCCTCAAAAATTTCGGACATGTTTGGGGCTGTAGTAGCTGCTTCAACATCAGCTTTACCTGAAGTAGAGGAAGGAGGAGGAGGAGGAGGAGGAGAGGTGGCTGGCAGAGAAGCAGAAACAACATGATCATGAAGAAGCCGAGTGACCACGACAGGGCCATGGGAGCGAGTGAGGAAAAGATGGAAGAGAGAGTAGATGACAATGTGGTAAGGAGTAGGCAAATTAACAGGGACTCTCATGAAGGGAGGGAGGCTGTGTGTGTGTGTGTGTGTGTGTGTGTGTGTGTGTGTGTGTGTGTGTTCGTACGTGCGCACGTCATAACGATAACAAGCAGTTTGGCTGTAACATTAAAGTTAGTGGCTGTCAGGTAACCTAACTGTTTAAGCTTACATTGAAAATGCTGACGGTTAGCCTGTTGGGTAGCTGAAGAGTCTGTGGGATCTATAAAATCAGTGTTGATACAAGCATCAGTGTTCCTTGAATGGCTTAAATAGCTTCTCTTGCATTGGTGCTCTTTTCCAGGGCATATACTATACTACTTTCAGCTTTATTGTAGCTTTTGGGAAGGGTTATAGTTATGGTTATAGTATTTAGCAGACACTTATGTCCAAAGTGACAAAATATGAATCTTACAATAGTTAAAAATAGTTAAAAATTAACAGTAAACAGTTTTTAAAGTTGCTAAGCCAATATTAAGCAAAACAGTAATAATATCAATAATGACAATACAATATCAATAATAAAAACTAATAAAAATACCATAAATATACAAATCATAACTCTAAGAATGAATTAATTATTTAAGTGTAAGACCAACAGATAAGTCTTGACACACCTATTGAAGGATCCAAAACGATCACATGAACGCTGAACACTAGGCAACTCATATCATAGCATGCACGCATATTTTAAGAGGACTGTCTGCAGGGAATGTGTCTGACCAATCACGGTGGGTGTGGGCCGCCTGGGCCAAAAATGCCAGGGCCAATTTTTTGTCCCAGTCCAGCCCTGGTTACAAGGCAGGATTAGCTGGGAGACTTCTAAATGAGGGCGCACATGTAAGTAGTTATTTTGTAGATTATGGTGAACTTGCGTGTGTGTTGTAGCAGTGCTTTGCTATTGAGAACGAGGTAGCATGCTAGCACTAACGCTACGAGCTAACGGTTGCGGTTAGCCAGCTCGTTTCGGCTTGTGACATCACAAGCCGAACCGATTTTGAACAGCTCACTAGGAGACTGAAGGCAGGACACATTCAGAAACCGTTACTCTCTCAAAACACCATGGATGGATTTTTTTCAAAGTTTGTATGCGTGTGGAAGCACCAGAGACACAAAAGAACACCCCAAATCCCATAAAAAGTGTTTTTTTTCATAATATGGGCACTTTAAGTTGTTAAACGACTGTAGAACATCACTCGTCTTCCTGTTCTTCAAATTCTGTTACAGAGATGCTTCATCCAGATTGAATATCAAAACAATTAGGATTATGGATAAGTGCACAGTTTTGGTATTCAACTGACTGCATAAGTAATGCATTTAGAAAGAAAAATAATATTGAAATAACTGTAGAATACCTTTTCATTAGGGTTTTCTATGTACACTTTCAGAATGCATTAATAATTAATAATAGTTTCTACCATTCATTCAACCTCTTCCGTGAACCAATCAATTTTTGTCTTGAGTTTGAAATAATTAATTCATGAGTTTGTTATTTCAAGCTACACTACTTTTATTAAATTATGACCAATTGTGCAGTTCCTCTGAGCTCTACGGAGCGTTTAGCATCTTTTAGGTCATTGTTTTGGTTTTACGGTTTTGTATTGGTTCACTCTCATGGCTCTCATCGACCTCAGTTCTAGCAGCAGCAGGCAGCTTTGTACAGTGAAAAACACACTGCAAACGACATCGTGGGGCATTTGGTAGGTAAAGAAGAAGAGGTGAACTTGGTGGAAACTACTGGTGTCACGATTCTCCAAATCCACGATTCGATTTAACTTTCGATTTTAAGGTCACGATTCGACTCAATTTTCAATTTAAACGTTTTTCAGCAGTGACGGCAATGCCACAATAAGAGCTGGCAGAAAGGTACTTTACAACAACAATTTGACTATATCAGAGTTTCCCAGGTGCAATTGAATGCAATATTAGTTTAACGAGGTGCAACTGAATGCACCATGGAGTCCCGTCAAAGCCCACATATTTTTCCTCTGTTACTGTTGTAACTCACTCACAAGGAAGGCAAAATGTTGCCACACACCTAAGGGAAGCAGGAGGATTTTCCAGTTTGTCCGTTATCTCCGACTCCGGCAGTGGTCATGGTGTCTGGAAAACTGCAGCTGCAGGCTACCAGCCAGTAAGCTCACTGTGTCAGTTGTTTTTGTCTTTGGAAGCACGGACGGAAAGAAAAAAAATATTGGGGGAATCAACAATCTTGCTTTAGATTTTGATAGTCAAGATCTAAAGCTCATTTCAATTGATTTTTTATTTAAAATCAAAATTGTGACACCCCAAGTGGGGACCAGAACTAAAATGACAGCGAATTTTGGCCTTGCATTCTCCAAGTTTCCAGATGGATGACTCCAAATTAATTCTAATTAAGCTCAGCACAAATTCTTTCGGGAATATGTCATTAACCCAATCACTACTCATTCTTAAATAAAATCAGCTGTTCAAGAAGTGAAGCTGTCAGTTAAACCAATCAGACTTGGCCACGAGATTCAAGGGCCAATCACAGCCTCACAACTCTGCTTTTAATCTGTTCTCTCCTTGTGCTGTCAGCTGTCGTTTCAGGCAAAGCGCTCGACCCTCCTCCTCCCCTCCCGCCTCCGGTAGTTGTGTTTCTCCCAGCTGCCCGCTCCGTTGCCTCTTCGGTCCGGTCTCTGGTCTCTTCGCCGCCGCCACCAGTGTCTGGGCTCCATCGGGGGGGTTATGTTCCTATTTCCTACCCCTTTAAGAAGATTATTAATTCGATGGAGTCCAATCTCCAAAAGACTTTGTACATCCAATATCATACAGTTGTACAATAAATATCTTTGCATATCTGCAAACGAAGTCTCTCCTGTTTGAAATGTTGCTGTGTATCTGCTGGATGTGTAAATAGGCAACTGTTCGCTAACACGTGCCATACCGAGTTCATATGTTGATAATGTGTCACTGTTGTATTCTAGATTGTTTTGCTCCCCCCTAGTGGCCCAAATGATCACTTATTGCAGCTTTAAGTTGAACTCAAATCGGATGTTTTTTTGGCTATTCTTTTTTTTTTTTTACTTTAATTTTCTGATATGGAAGCGTGAGTCACCCACTTCACTCACTAGGAAACAAAAAGAAAACCTTCTGACTAACACTAAAGCCTTGGGCTTGTTTAGTCATGACTTTCATATTCATTTTACAGCAAAATAACTCACTAAACTGTTTGAAATTGTTTTTATCATCTCTTAGAAACTTGTGTTCTTAGAGTAGGAGGGTGTCCCTTGAGCTATTAGTAGTTTCATAACCATAGCACCATATGCTGAGATTTTATCTCCAGTGAGCTCGCTTCACAGTCTTTGGGTTTTGGGAGCAGGCTTTTAGCTCTATAAAGTGTGTTACGACTCCAACTCTTCCTACAATAACAGCGAGGCGCTGCTATGAATTTATACAGCTCTGTGGAGGAACATTTTACTTTTGTCCTCCAAATCCGTTAACAGCTCCACAAGAATATCAATTAGATCCACAATCTGTAGCTGTTAAAAAGCTGGCTCAGAGTGGTTCATAGTGTTGTTTCAAGTATCATACCTTCACAGGAATCATTCACATCGTCAATTTCTATTATTTTTTACTTGTTTACTCCACAGAGAAACTGCTTAATCCTCATGCAAATTGTCCCTTGGGCCGCCATGCCTTTCACCATTGTTCACAGGCGTCATAAGTCACTGTGTGGTTTTTACATTACATGTCATTTTAGCTGACGCTTTTATCCAAAGTGACTTACATTGCTACATATGTCAGAGGCCGCACATCTCTGGAGCAACTATGGGTTAAGTGTCTTGCTTGGGACACCAACGGCATGTGTCATATCCACTGCGCCATCACCACCCACCGTTCCCATGGAACCAATGATTTTTCAACAATTTCGGTGACTTAGCAACAGTGACTTTAAGATAAATCGCGATTGCAACAATTCGCGCAAATTCAACCAATCACCGTGAATTCGGCGCGACTCGCAATTTTAACCAATCACCCCAACTTTACCGCAAATTTGACCAATAAACAGAGTTTCCCGCGACTTCAACCAATCACAGCAGTCCCACTTGCCAGACTTTGCATCAGTATGTGATGCTGAGAGCCAATGACCAAGCGGTAGTGAGAACGGAGGTTAATTTACTTGTTTCTGTTATGAAGACGAGACGTGTGTGACTCGAAACATTTCACATTTACCACCAAAACGTACAGCGAAAGACCGTGCAAAACATTTCAGACCGTCCTGCCAACCTGTATACATTTTAAAATCAATGTACGCTGTAACAATTTTTCACTCTAAAGTCGCTGAAAGCTCCTTGTGTGTATGCACACACACACACACACGGTGGATCCAGGAAAAAACAGAGATGTACACGATGACCTAAATTGAGGACAGCTATGCTTGTTATTGTAAGTGCAATGATAAGTTAAAGTCCAATAAGTACTTCATCAAACCATATGAATATGTGTCCCAGCCCAGGATAGGAAATTAACTAACAATGTAAAGATCAACAAGTCACTGACAGATATTTTCAAATTTGATTCATTCAATAAACTATTATTTTTTGTCTTAAATCCACCAGCCATTTTCATATTATAACAACATTTGCAGCATCCTGAGCGTTTCTGGTAAGGTTACTAAGTAAACTCAGCCCAGAGTAGTTTTATTCTCCCCAAAATAAGTTTCCTTTTTAATTCTAAAGAATTATACCCACAAAAAAAAAATCACAACGTTTTTTGCAGTTTTCACTGTCTCTCACACCTTAATTGTAACAAAAATACCAAAGACATCGCATCTTTTATCAATTTTTTTTACAAAAGCTTCCGCAAAATCAGGCGTTTTGGGCCGCAACAATCTCAAAAAAAAGGCAGCGAAATCCTGGAGTGTTAGGGTTAGACAGGGTTAGGATTGACAGGACAGCTTGATGACAGGAAAGTGGGAGAGAGAGGGGGGACGGCATGCAGCAAAGGCCCGTGGTCGGATTCTAACCCCCGGCCACTGCCGAGGACTCAGCCTACATGGGGCCCACACTCTACTGGGTGAGCTAGAGGTCACCCCCAAGTACTGTACAAATTTGAGGTACTTGTACTTACTTTTAATAAGAATGTAAAACGTCCTTTTTGCTTAAAAATACACTTAATTTTGTGTTTCCTGGCCATGGTTTTACCCAGAAAACCCAAAGTGGTTTAGAGAGAGAAACTATTGGCGTGGAGACTAAAGCACTGATTATTGATAACTGGTTAAAGTGCAGCTGTATTCTGTTGTTGTGAGATACAGTGCACCAATGAATGTAAGCTTTAAATACAAAGGGACAGTGGTACAACACAAGTACATCTACTCAAGTACTGTACCATAGTACAAATGTTAAGTTACTTGTACTATACTTTAGTCTTTTCTTTTCATGCCACTTTTTACTTCTACTCCGCTACATTTCAGAGAGAAATATTGTACTTTATACTCCACTACATTCATCTGACAGTTTTAGTTATTAGTTACTTTACACATTAAGATTTCTCAAAACATATGTAGTTTATAAAATCTGATGTTTTATTATAAAGTAAACTAGCCAACGATATAACGGCCTACAAGTCCAGCTGAAAGGATTAGACCATTAAACACACAACTGTGTGGATCTTTCTAAATTGTGAGGATTTTTCTGCATTGAGTACTTTTACTTTTAATACTGTAAGTACATTTTCCTGATGATCCTTACATACTTTTACTCCAGTAACATTTTCAATGCAGGACTTTCACAGTGTGGTATTAGTACTTTTACTTAAGTAAAGGATCTGACTACTGCTTCCATCACTGCTGCAAGCTATCTAATGATGTGAACGAACAGCACTTGATGAACACTTACTATTGAGTCTACATGGAGTCAATAGAGCGCAGGGGGGGGAGGACCTCAGAGGTGTTGTTTTCTCTCAGATTAACACATTTGCTGTGTGGTGACAGACAGACTATATTCAAGCCCTCCTCAAACACAGCCCTGACAGGCCTGCTGTCCACCGGGTTTGTTCAGTCTCTGCATGGACCTGTGCAGCCGTCAGACTGCACACATCTTTAAGGGAGGCTCTCTCGGGGCATTCAAACAACAACAATGGCAGGGGTATAAATCTCCCTATATAGACCTCGACTTTGATAGCGAGACCTGACAAGGCTTATTTAGCTAACGGTTGCTTAGGGGGACTTTGCTGACATTGGCCTCCTTAGTCAAACACAGGCGGTGTTTTTTCACGGTACCAATTGGTGTGACCGGCAGACTTTGGATCATCCATTTTCTCCATCAAAATGGCTTCCTCCTAAAAAAGGAGTTGGAAGTGAGACTAAACAATGCTCGCCTGCCAGATGGGGGACCTTTTGGGATTTTCAACAGGATGCTGTTTGCCTTCCACATTAATCTGTTAGTCTCCATGGTTCATTAGTACGGCACATCTTGCATCGGGGGTGTATATCAAAGTGCACAGGACAAGACTTTTTGTGTTCCTGCCAGAACCATGAAAGAATGGGGAGCAACGGTCACCGCGTGTGAAGTGACGGCTCAAGAACAAGGGAGGGAGAAAACAAATAAAACTGACCTATGCTTCTTTTAGCACAGTATGCATTATGCTTTTGCCTCTGCTGCTGCCAGTTGTTTTACATTTCAGGTTCGCAACTTTCTTTAATCACAGAACCCGTCAGTGTTCAAGAATATTAGCTTACATTTTAGTTTTTTTTAGGACAAACACATACAGAGAAACATGCGCACATGACATGCATTGATTCTGTTTTTACTTACTGTAGCTATTTAACTAACTCTAAGGATTCAACATCTTTTTCACTGGCAAAAAAGAGGTGATTCACCTCGAAATGTCTTCTGAGCGTATGTGGCACCATTCGCTGCATTTGAAAGCTTTTCCCTGCAGAGACATTCTGTATGCAATACCGAGCTTTCCCTATCACTACAAACCCTAAGCCTTCATTGTACGGTCTGAATCTATTTCTTTTGGAAAGCTAAGGTTCAGTAAGGGTGAAAGAAAAGTTTATGTTGCAGTACTATGACAACGAGCAACCATGAGCTGTGATAACACCAATCTTAGCTGCAGCTTAACTGCATATGTATGCATTTTTTAATGCAGTTGGTTTGGTGTTTATTGACTATTATTTGTCTATTTTGAATGAAAACAAATGAAACAAATATGTAATAAAATGTACTTTAATGAGTTAATGTTGGCACATTTTTTATGTGGTGAAACATGTTTGAAAATGTCAATACAAAATACATGAATAAATCTTGTGCAACTCTTGGCCCATCATTAAAGGTACCCGTTGGATTTCCTTTTTCTTTTAAAACCAACAAAGTTCATTCATTGTTTCTCACCAAACAGATTGTGTTTATGTAAAATGTAGGTACAAATTATTTACAGGACCAATTGTTGGAAGATTAAACCTACACTGCCTTCCTCTTCCTTCACTTTGATGGCTCATTGCCACATTTCTTGTCACATTACTGCCACCAACTGTCAATCAGAGGAATAAAGTAAAAAGTGTTTGTCACTAGTGTGCACACATGTACAATAGGGCAACACTCCCTTATATACCTCTGTGCGCACTATTGTCCTTCTTTGCATGCACAAGATACAAACAGAATAGGCTAACCTAAACCTCCATGGGGTATCTTTAAGGCACCTTCGGCAACCAATGTTTTCTAATAGATGCTATTGTCTATCTAAAAAGCGGAGCAAACAGAACTTTCTAAGTATGGAACTTTGGTCATATATGGGCGAAGATTGCAACTCTTGTCTCTTTTTAAGGATGGTCTTTGCCATTGGATGTGGATGGCTCCATGAACATCTGAGCAAGTTCAATTTGTCAAGGTTTTTGTCAATTTTCATGTCTCCTTTGTGTACCACAATCCCAACTTCTCTTTGCCAAGTTTTCTTCGTGAACCAGACCTCCCTGTTATGCAACCTCCTGGGTTAAACAAAGGTTGTGTGAAAGTTTCTAACAAAAAAAAGAAGGTATTATTCATTTTTCAAAACGTATCCTTTTGAATGATCCACCAGGCCCCCATCTCCTATGCATCAACCTTGGATGAAATTATCTCACTATCTCACAAACCGTAACATGCACCGTCTTCCCTCCCTCCTACTGAGAAGCAGCAAAGCACTTGTTTCTCTCCGACTCTCATCCAGAAGCGACTCCTTCAGCCTATACACCATTGTTCTTTCCCTACCCATATGCCTAATTAGATGCCTTTGATAAAGTATGAACAGAGAGAGGGACCCAGTTGGTGTGGATCCTCTAATGCACCCTCCAGTGGCTCTCACATTGATCCCTTTCTCTATGAAGATGAGATGAGATTGTCTCAGCGTGGGTTATCATGAAAAACAACGGAGCACAAGTGGAAAACTAACTCAAAAAGAAACAAGGTTGTTTCATTTTACTACAGGCCGCCAAAGCTGCCCAGCACCTGAAGGCTATACGGCTGGCCTGCTAATGCAATGCTAATTGTAACCCAAACAGATCAGTGACATTTGTTAAGCAGTTAAACGGGAGCCCTCCTGGGGGGTGTTTATATTACACACAAGATTCATATGCTTACAATATATCCAACCCGCTACAGTGACATCTACAATTGTCCGAGACGGGGCTTGGGAGGTACATGAGTTACGAGGTTAAATTCCCCGAGTCATTTGCAGCCTTGTGAGGTAGTGAGGTAGTGAGGCTGACAGCGTCGTATTTGTTTTTCATCAGCAAGTGTTTGGCTTGGCAGCATGTTTCTACAGGCAGGCCTGGGTGGGAGAGGCGAGCAGGCGGGAAGGCAGGGGGTAGATTGGGGATTGGCTTGTATGAACCAACAGGCTCCAGTGCCTCAGCAGACAGTGATTGGGCTGTGGCCATTGTAGCCTCTCTGGGGGAAAAGGTGCCAAGTGCATGTCCATTAAAACAGGTTCTGTACTCTCTCAAGACATCCACCCTCTACCCACCGCCCCCATAACCCCTCTCATAGTACTCCTGCTTGAGTGCAGTGGGTATGCAGCACGAGCAGGGTTGTTGACATTTCATGAGATTGCCTCAAAGCGTTTTTGCTCAGCAAGAGCTGAAATTGTTGGATAGCTGGAGATGAGCTGAAGACATATACAGCACACACTTGAACTCTTTCAGTAAGTAAAGGACAAATTCCAGCCTTTTGGGAAATATACATATTCCATTTTCTTTATTGAGAAAGAAATTAGAAGATTGGCATTAATCTCATGCATGTGCATGTACAGAACTGGATCCAGGATGCTAAAAAGTGAAGGCAGGGGGAAAACATTAGCCTAGCCTCTGTTCAAAATATGCCTACCAACTAGGGTTGGGCGATGTCCTCTAAATTGGCAGTTGACGATGGTTACAGTAAAACATCGTGATGGACGATGATATCGTCGTCGGGCCGGGGGTTAGCGGTAACTTTACATACATATTTTTTCCTACTACTATGGGCCAACAGTTAACATAGAAACGATTAGAGATACATTTAAATGCCCTCTGTAAATGGTGCCCTGCTGGTAGGTTTTACAACATGACCTACTTTCACTTAACTGCAGTAAAATCAATCAGATGTCCTGATCTGCGTAACGACAGTACAGTGGGACGTCTGCCTTCAACAGAGCGACAGTAATAACCTAACATACCATCATTACTGAGTTTAAACTACATTCACGGTTATGTTTGCACTGAATAACGCATTCAATAAACAGAAACATAACTCTTGCAGCGCACATGAACAGATGCGCAATATTAGCTCACACATAAAATAGCACCCTCGTGAATTAGCCTGTTGCTAACGTACATTCATAAATCCTGCATAACATCGTCCCGTACCTACCGGACCTCAGACTTACTTATTGATGCACGCACACAGACAGTAGTGTCGGCAAACTTAGTCCAATGAGGGGAGAAAGGAAAGTGTGATAGCGCTCCACTTTTAATGCTTTTTTCTCTCTCACTCGAGACCGCTGTGTCCAACGTTAGAAGGTAGAGCGAGCTACAGCTGACAGGGAGAGAGAGAAAATGTATCACTACAGCCAATCTTGTCTTTGTGTCTTTGCTAGTTTAAGACCGACGCACTTGTCAATTTCCCGTCCAGCGCCTGCGACTAGGATTAGTGTGTTTGACCGGGGGGGGAGACACATCACGATGGTTGCTCTCCATCGTGATGTCGGGCAGCCATCACGATGGACGATGATATCGGCCATCGGCACAACCCTACTACCAACACCTATAAAGTTCATTAATTAAGTCCTTGTATTCCATTTTTTTTTTTTACATTTGTTCAACTGAAACCACAGTTTCAAAAATTATTCCAAATTTGATTTTCTTTCTTTATATACTCTTGTATTGGCATTCCACTGCAAACACATTTCAATAATAAGTCAGATACGTTTTTATTAAAACAACGTAAACACGTGTGCTAATAAATGTAGATTACAAGCCGGAGAATAAGAAGCACAACATTAGCATCCAAACTGACCAATGTAGACATTGCTAATGAGCTAACTGACATTAGAATTGCACATTTGGTTAAACTTTACTTGAAGGTATCTACATAAGAGTCACATGACACTGCCATGAACGTGTCATAAACATTATAAACAAGTCATAAACGTTTATGACATAACGCTTCTTTTAGTTAGTGTCATTCGGTTTTTGTCATGACAAGTTAGTGTTAGGGTTAGGGTTCATGTGTCATGACAGTGTCATGTGTTCATGACAGTGCCATGTCACTCTTATGTAGATACCTTCAAGTAAAGTGTTACTGCACATTCTTTCCCTCGTGGATGTTTGTGTGGTAGCTCATTCAGCAAGTCCCTTGGTGCAGACATGTGTGCATGTTCGTAAATCAAAAGACATTACCTAGAAAGCTACTGTTGGTTGTAACAACACGGTTAGCTATAGGGTAAAATGTTCTCTGTCATACTGAATGCACATAAAAAAACTAAATATTAAAATATAATCTCAAAATACTCTCAAATGTACATTACAGAGCAGATACGTATGTTGAAGCAGAAAACCAAAAGTGCCTCATAATGTAATTTGGACTTTAAATTTGGCCCGTGGCTACATGAGTCAAACGTCTATATAGACGAAGTATTAAAGGGGTGATAGAATGCAAAACCGATTTTACCCTGTCATAGTTGAATAACAACAGTTTGGTGGGTAAATAGGACATACATAGAAGCTCAAAATCCCACTGACACCCCTTTACTATGAAAATCTCATATTTTGAAACTGCCTCTGAAAACGGGCGAATCCCAACAAAGCTGAGTTGCTTGTGCAAGCGTCTCAAAATCCGGAACCTTAAGAGAACAGTCACGCCCAACATTTACATAGGCTACACAACTGACCTGAGATCAGGTAGTCTTCTGAATCTAGCTAGGTCACGCAGATCTCTGCTATTCCATTACAAAATTCACTTCTGAAACTTTTTTATGCGAGAAATCAACCATATAAAGCTTGAATATGGGCCGCTTTACGAAAATGGATGGCTAATTGCAAATTTTCTCCGACTGTGTGTCGGAGTTTAGTGCCGGTGTTGGTGCTTCCTGGGTTGCTACATCGCCGCCCTGACCGCAGTGTCAGCGAGCTTGTTACGCCCGCAATCTTTTACCGCAGCCCGCAGGTTCCAGTTAATCTTATAATGGGTATGTGTGTTGAGTTATTTAAACAAACAATCGGGAAAATAAGCGCCTCTTGTCCGAAGTCTCATTGATAGATCCGCGGTGAGATGGATCCATCAATGAGAGCTAGCTAGCCTCCTCCTAACTCTGACATTCACAAAAATACATTCAATTGAAATCGAAATCGCGCAGTTTTTACAAGTCTACTTTAAATATCCTGGGGAATGAAATTCAAACTGTAAATATACTTTAGTTATGCGAAAGTGAGCAAGCTGCGGTATTTCCCCATTGTAATGAATGGGACATATAGCAAGCAGCTGCTGGTCCTACAAAGACGCCTTAGCGTTCATAAAAATGCCTTAAAATCAAATCGAGGACACAGGTTTTGGGGAATGATGTTGTATAAGTGGTCGTTGACGAAATTCAAACTGTAAATATAATTTAGTTATGGCGACAATGTAGCTAGCTAGCTGCGGTATTTCCCCATTGTAATGAATGGGACATATAGCAAGCAGCTGTTTGTCCTACAAAAGACGCCTGCTGTTCCTAAAAATGCCTTAAAAACCAAATCCGGACACAACGGTTAGCTTTATAAGACATTGGGGAATGAGTTGTATAAGTGGCGTAGCGAAATTCAAACAGTAAATATAATTTAGTTATGGCGAAAGTGTAGCTAGCTAGCTGCGGTATTTCCCCATTGTAATGAATGGGACATATAGCAGCAGGCTGCTTGTCTTCCGACGCCTACCAGCGTTCATAAAAATGCCTTAAAATCAAATCGGACACAACGGTTAGCTTTATAAGACATTGGGGAATGATGTTGTATAAATTGGCGTGACGAAATTCAAACTGTAAATATAATTTAGTTATGACGACAATGTAGCTAGCTAGGTATTTCCCCATTGTAATGAATGGGACATATAGCAAGCAGCTGCTCGTCCTACAAAGACGCCTCGCGTTCATAAAAATGCCTTAAAATCAAATCGGACACAACGGTTAGCTTTATAAGACATTGGGGAATGATGTTGTATAAGTGGCGTGACGAAAATTCAAACTGTAAATATAATTTAGTTATGGCGAAAATGTAGCTAGCTAGCTGTGGTATTTCCCCATTGTAATGAATGGGACATATAGCAAGCAGCTGCTCGTCATACAAAGACGCCTCGCGTTCATAAAAATGCCTTAAAATCAAATCGGACACAACGGTTAGCTTTATAAGACATTGGGACATTCAAAACCGTAAATGTATTATTTATAGATATAGTTATGCCGGCAGCTGGCCGCGGAGCCCCGTAGTGCAGTATCCACAAAGGGTGACTTTGCCCTGGGTATGGAGCCCAGCAGGTTGTCGCTTTCTCGTCAGACTGTGTGGAGCTCCTAAAGTCCGACACGTCTTACCAAATTTGCAATTAGCCATCAATTTTTGTAAAACGGCCCATATTTGAGCTTTATATAGTTGATTTCTCGCTTAAAAAAGTCTCAGAAGTGAATTTGGTAATGAAACATTGCAGTGTCTGGAATATGAGATTCTGTCGCTTCTCTAATGTATGTGTATTGGGGATTCGCTCAACCAATCTGCGCGCGTCTCTAATGTCTGCGTATGGCAAGTCGCTCAACCAATCACCGCGCAGCTCATCTAAATATTCATGACCATACCATATTTGGAAGAAAAGCTCTTGTTACAAATAGGGCCAAAACACAGGGATGCATAAGGGCCCATAAAATATCAACCAGGCCATTTTCAGCCCAACCAATGTTACATACCCCATTAGGAGACCATAAGGAACAGTGTGAAATACCCTATATAATCATTCTATCACCCCTTTAAGTACTGTATTTTTCAAATAAAAATATCCATGTAAATCTCATTGGCAAAAATTAAAAAGTCATGTCACTTTATTCACAAGTCTTGTGGACATCATACCCATCCTCAGGTTATTAGATATCAAATGCAAACAGATGGGTGAATGTGATCAACCTTGTAATTAAGACCAGCAAATCCTCAGCAGTAAGCACTAATGAACATGACAGCTTGATGAGCTGTGTTTATGATAATGCAAATTATCCCCCAACAATACACACACACACACACACACACACAATTTCCAAACCATGTCTACAAGAGGGGAGCAAACAAGATGGCTGTTTTCACAGTGGGACATTCCTTTATTGACCTAACATCTCTACAGTTGGAGTCCTGATCAAGTTTTCTACACATCTGGCTGAAGGAGACATGGAATAGGTTACTGTTTGGGAGATACGTATTAAAAAAAACAAAAAAACATTGGCTAGTAGAACAAATATTCAGATACTCTAGAAGTAAGTCAATGTGTTAAGACATTGCGACAGTGCTATCTAGTCCCTGTACAGGGAGAAACAATCAAATTGGCAGCTGACACATTTAAAGAAATATTTGAAAAAGACAGATACATGCCATGCTAGTAATGTATACTTACTGTACCGACCCTGAAAATGATGGTGTATTGATCAACAATACAAATGCTGCTCACTGAAGCTGGTGAAGAATTATGTGTCTGCCACCTGACAGTAGTAATCACCTATGGACTTGCAAAATCTCTATCTCTCTTCTGCAAGGATGGGTTCCAACAGTCATGTGGTTCCAGTTTAGATCTTGTTCCCAGACGGCAAAATAGCCAGCTATGAGGTTACAGAGGTCCTAGACCATATCCACGATGTTCCACTGCCGGGATTGCTCTGTTGCTGACAGAAACTCCACAGAAATTCACTCATTTAGGCTGGATATCCGTTGCCTTTGGCTTTCTTTGTGCTGGCATTTTAAACTCCGGTGGATTTGTGAGGACTATGGTTAACTGCTCCTCAGATCTCTGCATGGTAAATCCAGACAGCTAGCTAGACTATCTGTCCAATCTGAGTTTTCTGTTGAATGACTAAAACTACTTTTGAACGTATACGTTCCACCAAAACAAGTTCCTTCCCAAGGCTATTTTGCAGAGGCACCATTGCTCCATCTGGTGCTTAGCTCCACCCAAGATGATTATGACTGGTTTAAAGAAATGCCAATAAACCAGAACATGTTTTTCTCCCATCCAGGAATGCTGCGTGGACTAGCCAGACCCTCCTCTGCAGCGCTGTGGAGGAGGGTCTGGCAATGCGAGACAAGAGCAGGTACAACATGGCATCAACATACACGCCACTTTCCTAAAGCCAAATGGCGTGTTATCTGTACGCATTTTGAGCTATCCACGTGTATGTCTACGCTGTATACAGCGGATGTAAACATACACACCACGTGGCGCTGCCACATGCCGTGTTATCGCGAGAACATGCCGTACTATCGCAAGAACGTCACACGCATGTAAAAAATAAATAAATAAAAGGTTGGGTTTAGGAAAAGAACATTAGGAAAGGCTTTAGTACACAAAAAAATGACAAAACACGACGGTGATCAACATCACACGTTAGGAAAACAATAAACGGTTGGGTTTAGGAAAGAGACATTTTGGAAGGTTTAAAAAAAAAGAAATAAACCCCAAAAAAAGTCCTGTGTTTTACACATCCGCCACCCCAAACAACGCCCTTCCGCGGACTTACGTCCTTTTATACTACTCGCTACGGCGGAAATTCACACGTAATGTAGCTAAAAAGCGATTATGCGTCTTGATAACACGCCAAAATGGCATACCAATTGGCGTGTCATACATGAATGAGATTATTGACTATGAGATTAGTCTGGCAGGTATGAACACAGCAATTGCACTTGGGTGCGGACCAAAACAACCGGACAGAGACCAAGTCACAAACGAACTCCGGTACGCTTCGGTACACTTCATTGTAGTAAGAACGTGATCCGACCTCGATCCGACCCAACTACCAGGTGTACTCCGCAAGTTTGAGCTAAAGGTATGGGCTGAAATATGTGCCACTAGAAACTGAATTTGAATCATTTATATTTGAATTTGAATTGCTAAACCTGAAATATGGCAAATTGAAAAACTGAATTTGAATCACATAATTTGAAATTGTATTGTTTAATTTGAATCATTGCATTGAAAAATTGAATCTGAATAGTAGAATTTGAAATTTAATTTATTCGTTTGTAACTGAAATCCAATAAAATTTGATCTTCACTGAAAATTCAACTCTCTATATATCCTCACATTCAGTTCTCACTATTCAGATTCAGATCAGCAAATTCAATTTCAAGTTACTGAGACAGACATCCGGGTACTTGGAGGATGAAGGAAGAGCAATCGAGCGCAGATCGATAGGTAGAGTTCAGTGGCGCAGGATTAGCACTAAAGATGCCAAACTGTTTTTGGATGTTGGAACGAAAGAAATGACAAAAACCAAACTGCAAGGGATAGATAGGGATAGATTATAATAGATAGGGATATAGATCTATAGATATATAGATAATAAGGTGAGAATGTGTTTTATGATATATATGGCGCCTTGGACCTGCAATCTGAGCTCCGGCGGCAGCGGGAGGTGGAGAGTTCCATGGCCGGCGGCAGCGTCTCTTTCCCCGGGCAGGAACACCGCTTCGTCTCGCTGCTGCGCCGGACCCCGCTGATCCAGATCGGACCAGCCAAAGACAGAGTGGTGATCGGCAGGATCTATCACGTAGTCCAGGACGACCTGTAT
This sequence comes from Perca fluviatilis, assembly GCF_010015445.1. Classification (NCBI taxonomy): domain Eukaryota; kingdom Metazoa; phylum Chordata; class Actinopteri; order Perciformes; family Percidae; genus Perca; species Perca fluviatilis. Next base: position 1,114,367 of record NC_053123.1, on the reverse strand, counting down.
GTAGATTTCGGCTGGAAGTTCCACTGCGTTTGCCGGCGGACGGAGAGAAGCTAAAACGGGGCAGCAGAGTCCGTTTGCGGCTGCAGGATCTGGAGCTCACTGCCCGCTTCCTGGAAGCCAAAACCGACACCACGCTGCTGGAGGCCCGGGCCGTACTGCTGGGACGGCTGGAGGAAGGGAAGCCCGGGAGAACTAGAACCAGGACTCAGCGGAGCGGACTGTCACAGCCTGCTGAAGTTTAAATCACAGGTTTCCTAAAGGGAGTCTGGCGGGACTCGGACTGTGGACGACGAAACATGATTTTAAGTCTCGTTAAATAAATAACTACATGCAGAAATAAATGAATGAATAGTGGAGGAGTGAGCCTGGACATTTCAGTCTGTTTAAACTTTGAAGCAGAACCTCTTAGTTCAGAAGGGTGAAGTTTCTGTTTGGACTCAGATCTGTGAACTGATTATAATAAATATTCTTTTTATAAACACATGAATTAGTCTCTTTGTTTTGTTTGTTACTGCACATGATGATAAAGCTACACTTTTAAATCACAAACAAAACTAACTTTAATATGTATATAAACGCTCTAAGAAAGGAGACACACGATCAGATATTAGAGTTGATTAAAAATAGACTCAAATAAAAATTAATTTTGCGTTTTAATGTGGCAACATCTTGTATAAAATGCGTACAGATAACACGCCATTTGGCTTTAGGAAAGTGGCGTGTATGTTGATGCCATGTTGTACCTGCTCTTGTCTCGCATTGCCAGACCCTCCTCCACAGCGCTGCAGAGGAGGGTCTGGCTAGTCCACGCAGCATTCCTGGATGGGAGAAAACTCAGGGGACTGGCTCTTACATCACATTGTTTTGCGGGCTTGCTGATGTACAAAGTAGACCAATGCAATTCAAATGTTCAAATTAATTAACATGTATTTTCAAATATGGATGGTCACACTATTTTGCATGCAGCAGGCTAGGCAAAGGTAAGTAGCGATAGTTCATTTTAAGTTTACTTAAGTGGAAGAATGTGACTAATAAACCTAGTCCTACTAACACCAGGCATTACATTTTGAACATTGTGAACAGGTAGATTATATTATCTAAGTCTCTGGATCAAGGCGAGGCTGTGCTCCAAAACGTATGTGCTGGCCGAAGAGGAGTCCCGTGTATCTGCGCTACTGAACTCTACCTATCGATCTGCGCTCGATTGCTCTTCCTTCATCCTCCAAGTACCCGGATGTCTGTCTCAGTAACTTGAAATTGAATTTGCTGATCTGAATCTGAATAGTGAGAACTGAATGTGAGGATATATAGAGAGTTGAATTTTCAGTGAAGATCAAATTTTATTGGACTTCAGTTACAAACGAATAAATTAAATTTCAAATTCTACTATTCAGATTCAATTTTTCAATGCAATGATTCAAATTAAACAATACAATTTCAAATTATGTGATTCAAATTCAGTTTTTCAATGCAATTATTCAAGTTTAGCAATTCAAATTCAAATATAGATGATTCAAATTCAGTTTCTGGTGGCACATATTTCAGCCCATATAAAGGCTCCTGTAGTCAGGTCCATTTTGCAACCTTGCAATGAATCAGAGGACGCAAACTGTAGCAGCTTGTGCAGTAGTAATAGTAGTAGCAGCTAGCCGGAGAATTGCATAGCAATGTTTCTCTCATAGAAATACACTGCCGTCAAGCTAGCTGTCACTCGAATCTCTGTGGTCAAAGCAGCCGCTGCTGAAGTTGGAGACAGACGCCGGCAGAACAGAGCAAAGGCTCTGTGAGCAGACGTAGTAATAATAATGATTGGCCATGGAGATGCAAGAGACGGCTAGCTTGACCACAGTCAGAACTATTCTTCTAAAGTAAATACTTCTTCTTGCATGTACTTTTTTGCTCCCTCCCAGACACATCTGACCAATAGGAGGAGGGAACGTTCTCGTGTAGTTTGTAGTGATGCATTCTGGTTCGCTTGGATTTTTCTCTGGAAAAACTGAAAGATTTATACGTTTTATCAACTCATCAACAGAGCAAATAAACTTTAGGTGTGAAAACGCCCTCAGGAAACACACACACAAACATGCAGACACACTTCGCACCACTATTAACCTCCCCTTCCCTCTTATTCCACCAATTCCCTCCTACTTGGCTGTACCTAGGCCAGCTGTGATGCATCATTCATCCAGCACCAAGGTCCATGTGGAAGACCGGTGAGCACAGCCCACCACTGACCCCGATTTTCCACCAGGCACGCACTTTTGTTCCGTCCTCTGCCCCGCGTCATTCCACACCGGGAGCGTCTGAGAAGCGGAGAGTCTGGAAGCGGACCGTCTCGCCTGCCCAACTTGCAGATTTTATTGTCTCTACAAGTACTTGAAAGAACAAGCCTGTGTTTATTAAGCTAGTATCTACCTTCCACTTTGCACTCCTGCAATTATGCAATTGAGGAGACGTGTACGATATTGGTGGGGCGTCTTTTGGTAAATTGACTGGATGCTCTCGCCGTTTTACTTCCTGCCCGGCTGTTCGAACATTACAGTTTTTTTGAAAGCAGGGACCGTTTTTTTCGAAACACTACACACAATTAGCACAACTACACACACAATTAGCAGAACATCTCAGACCCTTTGCAAAACTGAACACTCTTGCAAAAACTATACACTTATTTATAAAAACCTTATTTTGTTACCATTTGAAACACACACACGTTTCATTTGACTTAATTCTGTTTGAACCAGATACACACTACTGTTGCTAACCTAAAACACTTTTAGCAATTCTACTTCTCAGTGATTAGAGTACTGTAAATGAAGTACACAGAGAAAGTGCAAATTTACAATAGGTTCACCACACACTACACAAGACCAGTTCTGCAGAATGAGGAAAATATCATTTATTTCTCTACACATACCCAAATCAGTCAACATGTCAACATGGAGAATCACAACAAAACATGTCCCAGTTTTCATGCTACTACAGTAGTGTGCATAACACTGTTAGCTCCACAAACAACAGACAAACATAAAATACAGTATCCAGTACAGGTTACAATCACAGAAAAAACAACAACAAACAAAAAAGTGATCTGAAAAAGTACAGAAAATACTAGACATTATCTCTTCGCCTAGCAGGATCTGACCAGAGAATTTCATCAACATCACAGGTAATATCCTCATTGGCAAGACAACCGTCTTGAATGTCAAATCCATCCTTGCACAGCTGCGGCGTCGACTTGGTCACAGGCGTCCTCCATGGCCTCAATGAGGGGTACCTGAGCCTGGGGCCGGAGATCGTAAACCCTCGCGTGAATACGACAAGGAGGAAGGGGCCTCCTTGTCGTTCTCGACCCTCAATCCTCAAATGTCACAGGGAGGGGTATCAAAAGTGCTGATATGGTGCATCCAATGAGCAGCTGATTACTGTAACTGTAGACAGATTTTCTTTTACCTGTTTCCTTGTCGAAATGTCCTTATGACAGATGCCGCTGTATATCTACTACAGTTTTTTCCAATTGCTTGAACACAATTTTGCAAACTAGAGTGGTTTTATCAAAATACTTAACACAATTCACAAAACCACACACCCAAACTGCAAAATACCTCATATATCCTGCAAAATGAAGCACTGCAACCTAAAGTACATATAGCATTATCAAAATCAAACTTTTGCACCACATGGCACACTCTTCATTCATATCACCAGATTTTTGTCTAACCAACTACACACTGTTGGGCATAATGAAAAGCACTCTCATCTTTAGGATGCTATGTCATAATACTAAAATAGTTCAAATTGTAGAAAATTCGTCAGATTGTTCACATGCACAGACCTTATCATGGTCATTGCATTTCTGTGCGTGATTTTTATTTTTATTCTTATGTTTGTGTGATATATGTGTGTATATGTGTTTGTTGTGTTACTGTAAGGTTGTGTAAGCTACTGGATCCTAAAATTTCCTTCGGGATGAATAAAGTATCTATCTATCTATCTATCTATCAATCTATCTATTTATCTATCTATCTATCTAAATATTTGCAGATTTACACACATGCTGTTGAAACATTTATGTTTTTATTTTTCACCAAACAAGTCAGTGCAAGATATGCACAGCAGATATATTTACATAGGACTGAACAGAAATATGCTCACAAGAAACAGTAAACTGAAAAAGAAAATTGCAGACAAAATATATAGAAAAAAAAGAGGTGCTCACATGTGGTCTTTTTATAGTGCTTACTTCCTGATTGAAGTGGTAACAATTAAGCATTGAGGTGTTTGGCCTGGTGGTGCATATGTTGGCCAATAAGCTCATGTAGTGTCATTTTGAATGGCAGTGTTTTGAAATGGCAAAAATGTGACTTTATCTCAGATTGTTGTGTCTTATGCAGAGAACCGTGTTCAGTGCATTTAAAAAGTGCCATTTCGAATTGCAAAATGTGTGTAAAGCAGAAATGTGTTAAGAGTTTTTGAGACTTGAGAAGAGGTTTTGCTCTCTGTGTGTCTGCAACTGGAAGAAAACTGTAAATAATTGTGCTATGCATGTCATTTTAGTGTGTTAGCAACTGGAAAAAACTTTAAGATGAGGGAGGGAGGCTGAACTTAGTCCAGCCTCCCTCAGCGTCAATCCGTGGTTCACAACATGGTCCACTAGTGTTGCGCGACTTTCATTTGATAAATTTGGTCCTCTTCTTCTTTGAGCATATTCTCTGGCTTCAGGTCTTCCTCTCCCTCTCCCTCTTCCTCTACCTCCACCTCGGCCTCTACCTCTGGCTGGGCCTTTTCCTCTTCCTCTACCTCTTTCTCCTCCTCTGTGGATTCCCTCTCTCACTCTCAGTCTTCTTCTTCTGACTCCTTCCATTTTGGTTGAGGGCAGGTGAACTTACCTGCTGCATTTTATATAGTGCTTAAACCTGATTGGTGTGTCTACAATTAAGCAATCATGTGTTTGCATACCTGGTGGCTGTTTAACCAATTGGTTCATGGGTGTGCTCATTTGAAAGCCTTTGCTTTGAAAGTGCAAGGAAATGACATCATGATAAATTTCTGTGTGTTTACAAGTGTGTTTAGTGTTTTGCAAAATGTTTTGGAAAATAAGGGTCCGGCTACGGCCGAGGACAGAGCTCGTTAGCCAGATGTGCCACACCATCCCCAGGGCTGGTTTGGGTATTCAGCAACATGTACGTTCAGTGTGTGTATTCATATATGGGTTGGTGGAAAAAAAGAAAAGATGAAAACATTAAACAAAATGCATTAACAGATTGAGAAACAGGTCACATGCAGACAAATATGCACAGTCTGTAACACACACATCAAATATCTACATGTACATCCCCACACACACATTTCCACACACACAGTGTGTCATGGGGCTACTTTTGGCCTCCAAAGTAGGTTTATTAGACACACCACAGATGGACTATCTGTAATGTATCCAACCGAAATCACTGTCAGTGTCACTCAAAGCTAAAAGCAGAATGAATCAGTAGGTGGCAGATTGCAGATAGGCACACACAGTACTTGCATGGGCTGTCTAATTTGCTAGTGATGCTAATAGCCTCACCTAATTCGTTTTAGCATTACAAAGTAATTATTACCATTTCACAACTTACTGACAGTGGAGGCAGCCAAATATAGAAAGTGACATTGGCTAATATCCTGGCATGACGACAAAACGCAGGGACAGTTTTTTTTGGGGGAAAAAAAGTTTGGCTGGAAAAATATATATGTGTCCCCAGCTAGACTGCTGTGTTGTGGTTTGTTCTGTGGGAATAAGAGGGGGTGAAGACACAGACAGAAGTAGACAAGCTGCCATTGATGTGTCATAACTTATTACCTAAATATATATATATATATATATATATACACCTAAAGGCGCTGACACACCAAGCTGATAATCGGCCGTTGGACAGTCTGGCGAGGACAGTGACTCGAGTCTGTTCCGTGTGTTCTGTGCCGTCGTCCGTCCGAGGGGCCGCCGGCCTTCATTTTGGCCGATTTGACATGTGTAACTGGCGGGACGGGCATTGCCGGCAGTCAGACTCAAATGAACCATCTGATTGGTAGAGTGCTAACCCGGAAACGGGGAGCGGGATGAGAGTCTCTCAAAATCTGCCGAAAATCTTTTAAACTGACCTTTGTTGATCTGAAATGAAGACAGATTCAGCAACTGCACGGCCTATTTCTCCGGTGAACTATTTTAGTACGATATGAGATGGTATTCTGAACGAGCCGCCATGACAGTCTGGCTTTGAATTTCCAGAGAAACAAGACCCACGTGATGCGTTCCTCCAATCAGCTGCCGGTTTTCATTTTTTGGGCGACAATACAAATTAGCGCCGCCTGCTGCTATGGAGACGTATTACGTCTCATCTCTTAGGTGTGTTCTGAGGCACTTTTTTGACCAACTCGGGGAGACTGATCAGTCACACTGCCTTTTCTGCCGAGGGTCGGCCGTCTGGTCGGTGTGTCTGCAGCTTAAGACCTAAGATACTTACACAAAAGAAGTACCTCTCAATCATCACTTGTGTCCCGAGACCCTGCCCTCTGCCTGGCAGTGCCCCTTCAAAATGTGCCTGTTTGGACCGGGACAATTGCTTGGCCTCCTGTGTTGCTGCTCCAGAACCACTATCCCCCGAAATGACCCCAAAGCACTTAATATGCAACTTTACTTAACTAAAAACGTTACTGTGTACTTTTACTACTACTGCATTTATAAATGGTACTGGTTACGTTGGAGATTGAGATTTTACACACAAAATATCACAGACACTCAACTTTCCTGCTGTTATTAAAGACATGTGAAGTAACCACAGACACACAACTGTCCAGCTGTTATTACAGCAGTGAAGTAACAACAGATTTCTCATTTTTATTTTATTACATTTGTATAGCGCTTTATCATAGACACTCAAAGCGCTTTTGAGGGGAGGGCGGGGTGGGGACTGCTCTCTAACACCACTAATGTGTAGCACCCACCTGGGTGATGCACGGCAGCCATACAACGCCTTACGAAGCCAGACGCCAGAACGCTCACCACACATCAGCTAGTTAGGGAGGGGGAGGGAGGGGAACATATTTTTAGAGGTGGGGGAAACCGGATAACCCGGAGAAAACCCACACAGACACGGGGAGAACATGCAAACTCCACACAGAAAGGCCTGGATTCAAACCCAGAACCTTCTTGCTATGAGGCCACAGCAATCTGTGCTGCCCACAGTTATCTAAAATATGTTTAGCCTCCGTGTTGTCCAAAAAACCTTTTGGGGTCTATCTGAAGATACCGAAGGACTTACTTTGGGTATATACAGTAGAACACACTGGAGGGTTATGGTGGAAGATTATAAATAGCCAGATGATTATCCTGTTTGTGGACGAGTACATTGTGAGAACATTGTCCCTGAGTCAGCTGCTGGATCCTTTGTTGAGCATCAAACATCCTGCCCACATTTATTTTACATGGCCTTGTACTCCACAAACATGACTCAACCAGATGATACAATTCACCAAAAAGGTACTTGGAAAATTGAGAGACCATGATAAATTTGAATGGCAGGAAGCTGCATTAAAGATAGACTTTTCGTGTTGAGTTTGCCATCAGCAATCTAATTTTCAGAAACCTGTACTGTGGTACCTAAATGTGGTGCCTTGTTTAATGGGCTCTCTGGAAGCTCTATAGAGGGATAAAGCCACATGAATAGAAGAATGAAGTGCAACTTCTTTTCCCCCAAACAGAGCAACTATGAGCAGAAATACCTCTCTTGAGTGCCTTTCAATCTAACTCGGCAGCTCTTTTCATCTCTCGCTCTTTCTCATCTCTTCCTCTCTTCATCTCACTGTGGGGAAGATGAAAGGAGACACTGGCACTGGCTGTGAACTTCACATGAAGATAATATGTGTGTGGGGGTTTGGGGGTATGTCTGCCTCTTTATTGATTTTTACACACACTGCTCAAACAACTATTTGTTAATAATAAGCAAAGAAATCAGGCCAATCACAAAAGCTGGTCAGTCTGACATCATATTGCCTGAGCTCATTACTATTCATGGGCTTGCCCAGTTGGGCTGGGTGAAGGATTCACAGCCAGGCTCTCATTGGCTAGCTGTTAGCCAGTCAGATTCAAACAGCTTAGCTTGTTGAATATTAATGAGAACTGGCAGAAATTGAGCTAAGTCTTCCTGCAGGCTTTCTATACCACGCTCTTTTCAACAAAAAAAGGTTACAGAGTCCATGGTAACTTCAGACATTACCACAAAGTCATGAAATACGTGTGGCAGGGCACCTTTAAGACCCTTGCCTGTTTTTTTGACCCTTTGCCTTTTTCCTGTGATTTGGATACACCTGCCATGTAGAATTCAGCCTTGAACTCTGCCTGTTGGATTGACAATTTAGACACTGTTGCTTTGATTGTACTTCAAACAATAAATCTTGTGAACTGAGTTGCCTGAGTAGCACATTTGAGTCCATTCTGCACCAACTTTTTTTAGGGATTAGCTTTTGTTGTCCCAATACAGTCTATTCTTTCTATTTCTGTTCAGTTTTTCCCACATAATAGACTCAAGAGCTAGAGCACATTGTCCACTGATCACAGGATTGGCGGTTCGATCCCCAGCTCCTCCTAGGCCAGTGCCTTATGACTGTGTGTGAATAGGTGATTGAGAGGCAAAATTTGAAATGCTTTGGATAAAAAAACTATACTACCTTACTCTAAGCAGTTCATATTAGAATATTCTGAGTAATAAGTAGTATATAATCAGCATCCCAGCTTTCCTGAATATTACCTGTAGTGTGTCCTATAGTATTTTGGGTTCAGTCTGTGTGGATCTGTTGTGGAGAGGATTTACACACTCTTGTGTGAACAAAATACAAAACTTTGAATGCATTTTGCATGATTAATATATGCAGTTTTATAGTCATTATATTATAATTACTAGTTTTGTTTTGTTAGTTTTAAGATGTTCACACGGCTTTGCTATAGATCTGTCAAGACAGTACATGTTCAGTGCAAACCTCAAATTCTGATTTGCCCCTTCACATGGACATTAAAATTAATGGAATGTGCTCTGAAAAGTGAAGCCAATGCAAAAGCTTCTTAAACCTGCGTTCTATCTAATTTCCAGCAGGGGGCGACTCCACTGGCTCCAAAGAGAAGTCTGTTTCTATAGAAGTCTATGAGAAAATGACCCTACTTCTCACTTGATTTATTACCTCAGTAAACATTTTCATAATGAGTTTATGGTCTCAATTGCTAGTTTCAAGTCTTATTCAACACAGCATGATGTTCATTTCATAAAATATGGTCTAATTTATTTGAAAATAGACGATAAAGCAGGGCATGCTTTAGGGCGGGCTGGCTAACAACGCATCTACCTCCGCTGGAAATTATCTATAGTTTCACTTCAAAGTAAAATGGGACATTTTAGTTGCATAAAAAATTGTTCAGTGTTTGGTAGCATCTTGCTAGCTAGCGCTAGCGCGGACTGGCAACTTAAGGGAAAAATCGTCAATCACGGTTTAAAAAAAACAAGATAGCGGTCCAAACACTCAAACGGCAGTCCACAAATCAATGGGTAACGTCACTGATGCTATGACCATTATTTATATAGTCTATGCTTCCTCAGGAAATGTGAAATTGGTAAATGCTGACTTCAATGAAACAATGGTGATTTCATTCATTTTCACAGAATGAGTTAAACAGCACTAGCTTCTTAATTACAGTTCATTACGTCTCTACATAATACTATTTCCATATGAATAGGACCATAATGTAGTGAATTATTAGACATATAGTAAGTCTTTGCTTTAGATTTCAGCCCCTCAGGGCCGGTGTTTTTCCACACCAAAAAGTGCAGAGCCCCTACAATTCTTCCTATTTGTGTGGGTCTTTGCCAATCTAAATCGTTTTGCTGATTATTTTCCAGGGATTAGGGGTATTTTTCCGGTTGAATGTAATAACCCCCGTATATTTTAACCTCCTTTTAATCAGTGGGGAAAAGGAACAATCAGTTACATCACTAAGATGGAGAGCGCTGGTTTCCCCCCAAGCCAAAGTGTACTGCTTATTTATCCTGCATCTAAGGCTTGCCTGGTTTATTTTATCTGACTGAGTGAAATTCCAATATCAGCCCAAATTTCTATGGGGCGGCAGGCCTCGTCTGGCCCCTTTTCTGCCTTAGCAGATGTGAAGGAGTGGATCGGAGGTGGTAGTGTTGGCGATGTGAGTCGAGGGGGGGGAGACCCCACCTACCGTTCTGTGGTCTTAATAGTGGAAATGTTTCAGACTCACAGTAATTGGATCATTTAAAGGCCTGGTGACAGACACAACCCCAAACAGGCAAACTTTAGGTTTAGACACTACTGAGAATGAATGGGAGATTTGAGTGTAATAATATTACAAGATTATCGGTTTTCATTGCTTTGTCTTCATGCATCGAGTTTATAAGCTGGAAAAATGGCAGGCTGGAATGAGTACCCATGCTCAAAGAGAAACAAGTTAGATTTGGGGTTTCATACAGTAAATAGCCTGCAAAGTTATTTACCTGCACACATATAGGTACAGTACACATAGATGGATTACTGAAAGGTACTGAACGGGCCTATTGGGAACAGGCCCCAGGGGCCAGTTTGGTCAGGAGGCCTCAGTATGAAGTTACTGTTTTAAGTGACAATTCTTGATGGAAAGTCCATCCGAGGACTACAAAGTGACACATGACTACAAGAGATGCAAAGCAATGGCAGATGTATAAGACTCCAAAGAGACACAACACACTACAGAGAGACATGAAACCGCCACAAAGTGATTCAAAACAACCACAAAGAGACACAGAAAACATGTAATTTGTAGTAATTTTGTGTCTCTTTCAGTCTAGTCTATATCTTTGACGTTCCACTGCCAGGATTGCTCTATTGCTGCCGGAAAACCCGCCGGATTTCACTCATTTAGGCTGGATATCCGTTGCCTTGGGCTTCCTTTGTGTTGGCATTCTAACCTCTGGTGGATTCATGAGGACTATGGTTAACTGCTCCTCAGATCTCTGCAGGGTAAATCCAGACAGCTAGCTAGACTATCTGTCCAATCTGAGTTTTCTGGTGCACGACTAAAACTACTTTTGAACGTACACGTCCCACCAAAACAAGTTCCTTCCGAGCCTATTTTGCAGCAGTAATGCAGTTTTTCTCCGGAGCTTAGCACCGCCCAAGACGATTGTGATTGGTTTAAAGAACTGCCAATAAACCAGAGCATGTTTTCCTCCCATCCCCGAATGCTGTGAGAAGTAGCCAGACTCTCCTGCACGCTTTGGGGGAGAGTCTGGCAAAGCGAGACTACTTTTCAGTCTAGGTGTCTTGCTCCTATATAAGAAGGGTGCCCAGGGACCCAAAGTTTCGTAACATGTCCATATAAATTCATGCAAAATATGTTTAAATACACATGTATTGCACACAAACTTTAAATGAATGCACACAGTTAGATACTCATACAGTACAGGCACTGTAGCAGTGATTGGGATACTACTATTAAAATGACTTCATACCGGTTTAGAAAGGTATGACGGCAAGAAAGGTTTGACAACAAAACTTTAATGTGGACAAAGAAAGGGGCAGAATGGCTGAGAACATCAACCTTTGAGGAAAGTGTTTGTCCTTTTCTGAAACAAAAATGTCACTTTTCCAAAAATGTCACTGCCAGACCAGCTTTATAAAAACAACTCAAGCCCTGTCACTGGCGTGTAAATTATGACTGTCCCCACCAGAAAAAATACAGTCATAATGTCACTGTTAAATAAAAAGGCAAACTTTACCAAGCCTTAGCCAAGCGTAAGAATGTATTTGATGTATTTGGAGTTTCCACCCAGGTTTTTTATGCAGAAAATGGAAATGCGCAACCAAACACGTGGCACTTATTGACTCTGCACGTGCTGAAATAACATGCACAAAAACTTATTTTGGGAATCAGTGCTAACATGCTAGGCTAACTTAGATTCCACTTTCCAAGTGGCACAAATGCTCCTCCCAGGTGTTAAATGTTGTCAGGGGAGAGATAGCGTGGTTGATAGCTTACAGGTAAAAAAATAAATAAAAAATGACACTCCAGTCAGCAGCGCAGTCCACACACACAAAGTGATTGGTTATTGCTCTTTTTTACATTCACGTCTGATTTGCCTGTTGATTGCAGGAGCAGTAAAGGTTGATGAAGGGCTATGGCTGGTTGGACGTCCTGATTGGTACCAAAGCCTTTGGGTCCAACCACACACACACACACACACACACACACACACACACACACACACACACACACACTAGAGGGGGGGCATTATAACAATTCAACATCAAGCAATTCCATCGCCATTCAGAAATTCAAGCACTTCACTGAGTAGACAAAAAGCAAATGATAACTAATCACTGTTTTCCATTCGCACCGTCAAATTACATTTTCTGTTTTATTGTTCACATGGGTGTATCAAACTATAATCAGCTCATTGCTCCAAATTGATTTTACTCTCCTTCCCATGCCAAATATGGGCTGCTAGGTCTTTGATCTGTATCTGTGAAGTGTTAAATCTGTTTGATCTCTTCGATTAGCCCCCGAAATGGTGTCTAGACACCAGGGCCAGCGGGTGAGGAGCTCCCTTTTCTCTTTGTTTCTGTCTACTCGGCAAGTCTTGGCTCTAACAACCCCTAAGGGATGCGCCGCATACTTCAAAACACACTTAGCAACAAGACATCCAAAGTGTGCTTAATTGCACTGGTAATTATTCTGAGTGATAACATCACTTGGCCTTCTAAAGTCTACATGGGGAAAAAAATTAAATAACGAATCAGTCAGTAAATAGAGACATCCTCAAATATGAAAATATCAAATTCTGTGTTCCAATAACACACTTTTAATTGTCTGTACAGGAAACCTCACTGTGCAGCCAAAGGGCCTGTGAACAAGGCATTTCATCCAGAATTACTTATTTCTCGTCCGCCCCAGTTCATACAAAAAATTTTCTATTCATGCTTTTAACAGAAGAAAACACATGTACATGAATGTAGCATTAACGTTTCCAAGACTGAATGTTTTCGCAGTATCCTTTCCTTGTCCTTCATTTCTTCTTGTGGGTGTCAGGTGAATGACAAGAAGCAGAGCGTAACATCATGTAGCACTGAAATAAAAGTAAAAAAAACAAAACATCTCCAGCACAGTGAAAGTATACTGCCAAAACAAACTTATAATTCATAGTTGGTTTCAAGGATTATGTAGCTCTGAGGGGAGGAGAACAAGTCCTTGTGTTTCCTGTTACTCAGACAGCAGCAGGATGAAAAGACGCACAAGATTTGAGAGCACATTCGTATGGTCTTACTCATGTAAATAACTAATCTGACTTTTTTGCCTTGACTTAATCACTGACAGTACATTCATACTGGGTAGAATGTCATTGGAGTTCTTCTGAATTAATGAATTCAAACTAAACTTGTGTTGATGTTAATGTTAAGCGACAACGTTTCCTTTCTGGGATAGTTCATGTGCCGCTAGAGGATCCACCGGATGTCCCTCATTTTCGGCCTGATGTCCCTCACCTTCCGCTTTCTTTGTTTTGGTATTCTAAACTCTGGTCGATTCGTGAATCATCTTGTGAGCTACAACTGACAATCAAATTGTATTAATCCTTTTTTTTGAGTAAAATTCTCACCACACACTTGACAGCCATTTTAATTCCAGAGCTTGCCTCCCTATGTGCACATGTTCCACCAAAACCAGATCCTTCCCGAGACTATTTTGTAACGGCACTGTACTGCCGTTCTGCGCTTAACGCCGTCTAAGACAATTGTGATTGGTTTAAAGAAATACCAATCAACCAGAGTTAAGGGTTAGGGGTTAGGGGTTAGGGTTAACCCTCTGAATGTTGAGTACAGCTCCTTTATTAACCATTCCGTTATAGGAGGCAGTAACAAACAACTAGAGCTTGGCGATATGAAAAAAAAATCAAATATCACAATATTTTTTGACCTATACGTCGATATCAATATTTTAAGTTTTGATAAATAATCACCAATAATGTGGATATAATGTCTAAGTGGTTCAAGTCAAATATGACATCACTTTACTGTAATGCAGCCTTTAAAAGCAGGAAAAGACTACACTTGTGTCATATTACGATATCCAAAATCTAAGACAATATCTAGTAATAATAATATTGATCTATTGCCCAGCTCTACAAACAACCCAACGGTATGTTGTCCCTTTAGACTGGAGGATTTGGACTGGCTGGCATAATAAAACTGTACTTTACATCTTGAGGAACCGTTCCTCGTGATGGTCCAGCGTTTGGAAGGGCCTATCACAGTCGGAGGTCTTTGCTGTGTTCTGTGAAAAACAGCAAGTCTTTCAGTCCAGGCACAGGGGGAGAAAAAACAAAGTGTCAAACAGGAGAGGAGCGCCGACTGAATACTTTATGACTCAAAGAAAAGAGCAGCAGCAGCAGGTTCCCACCGCCATAGTAACAACTGTGAAAAATGAAATTCCTCCTGCCTTTCCCACTCCCGAGTGTGGAGGATTAAGGGCCCGAGAGGCACACGGGCTACCTGCTGCTCCTGTCCCGCTCTCTCACAGGCCCCAGCATACAGGAGCCATTCAGAGCGCGGCCATTCTTTAATGCCTGACTTATGCCCATGCTGCCATTTCAGTGACATCTGCACAGCATCCAGCAATCCTCTTTAAACTGCCTTTCCATCCTTCTCCTTGGCCGTTGTTTCTTTTCACTCTCCGTCTCTGTTATTGAATCTAATCGGGATGACACGTCTCACCTTTTTCATCCCTCCTTTTGTGCTACACTTTCTTCTCTGGCGTCGGCCACATGGAGGAAAAGCGAGGTCGACCTGTGTATTTACATTGGTGCTCTGCCTCCTCCCTACTGCGGCATTGAAGTGGCATTATGGGGCTCGGGAGTGAAGAGGCACAGAGAGGTGGACAGAAGAGCGAGAGGCTAAAAATATGAGTTTTTCAGAAGAGCCAGGCTCCACAGGACTGCACTGTGTCCCCCTTCTGCCTAGCACCTAATGGGACCGGACTGGATGAAAGGAAGATGAGATTAAAGGTCTAGTTTATTTAGTTTATTTTGAACATGTTAAAAAAATAAATAAAGATTAATAGTTTTCAGTACAGGCAAGAAAAATAACAACAACAACAAAATCCTCAGCAAACATATCTTTCAAAATCATAGTAAATGATTCAAATATTCAAAAAGGAACTTTTTTGGTCATACCCCCTTTTTCTATGTTTATGCTTTAGTTAAATACACAAATGTAGTGTGTGTGTGTGTGTGCGTGTGTGTGTGTGTGCGTGTGTGTGCGTGTGTGTGCGTGTGTGTGCGTGCGTGCGTGCATGTGTGTGCATGTATGTGTGTGCATGTGTGTGTGCATGCGTGCGTGCATATGTGTGTGTGTGCGTGTATGTGTGTTTGTGTGTGTGAGTGTTGGATTTAGCAGACAACAGCATCCCTACTGGTCATTCCCAGAGCTGAGCGCTGCAGATGATCAAAGATGGATTTCATTTTTCTTTTTTTTCTGATTCCGTTTCCACAGAGCTGTCATTCCCATGATGCTAATACCATTGGGCTAAAGTGATGTGTCCCAGTTACTCCAGTAAGACTGTCCTGGTGTTTATTCACAGACTGATTGACACGTTCCGGACTAGACAGGGCCCACGAGGCCAATGAGACACTTTGATAATTTTCCATCACAGAGACATTTGTTGGAGTAGTGAGCCACATTTCATATGGCTTATTGATTTTTTTTATGTTGCTATTTTGGGTATATTTCTATTCATCTGAGGTTTATGCACAAATGCTTTTTTCTTTGATTTGCACTCATTAGAACTGAGAATAAACAGTGAATATGTGAAACAACAACAAAAAGAAAATAACTAGAAAGTGGCTCAGTGTGACAGAAATGATCCATAGAACGTGATTCACAGTTGGATTTGGTATTTTTTTACAATTGTAATTGCAATTATTTGTGCTCCGACAACTTTTGGCGACCACAGAAGTTGGTTTTGGGAGATTAAAGGAGTCCACGTTGTAACGATTGTTTTACGACCTTTGCTGCTTTTTACCACGTTTTTGAATTGTTTTTCTGAAGTTTATGTCATTTCTTCTGACATTTTGGGCATTTCTTTGCAGTATTTTTTTTTTTTTTGCTTCTTTGCCACATTTTAGAATTTTTTTTTGCGTTTTCACAAGTTAACTAACTCAGCAGCTTTCTGTCTTTTCACTGTAGTTACACATAAAATGTCCGTTTTGTTCAATTATGGGACAAAGGGATGAATTCGTGTAATGAGCTGCCATAACGTTTTGTGTTATTTTACAGATTTATTTCTTAGAGTGCATGTGTAAAATAAAAAAAACTAGAAGGTCAGTCAGCAGAGCATGTGTAAAAGTCAGAGTGGGCATCTCTTTGCACATGTGTATAAATATTCTATTCACGGCCTGGCTGGGTTCAAAGTACTAACAAAATGAAATCATTCCATTTTAGTGTCTTTTGAACCGTTTAAAAGGGTGCATGAGCGATGTTTCATGCTATTAAGTATTAATGCAGAGTCTGTTGTGATGCCTCCATCTGCCGTCCCACTGGCCCGACCCAAAGATCGGAAATAAAAGAAACAGATGGAAAAAATACACAACGTTGGCAGGAGAAAGCCTTCTGCCTGTAGCGTTAGAAATTGAAGGTATACACATGTAATCTCCGAGCATTCTGTGATGTACAAACTCCTGTAATAGCTGCCCACAGTGCTCGCTTCCTATGGACTAAATCACATGTGGAAATAAAAGCTGCATGGCTAAAAATACAGTGGTAGAAATGTCCCAAAATAATCGTTCCATTTGTCCGATTGCTCTGATTTATTATTCATATCAAGGACAAATGTAAGCAGAGAGAGAGAGTAGTATAGTGAAAGCAGCAGGGACATATTTGGACTGTTAATCTCACATGAAGGATCTCTGATTTGTTTTTTTTTCTGTAAATGTCTGTGCACTGGCGCAGATGTCAGAGTTGTTTTTCTTGGGACAGGAACAGTTCTTTTAAGAGCTTGTGGAAACATAAATATCAAAATAACTTCTTTACACTTTTATCATTTTTTTTTTTCCGATTTATTTTGAACATTTACCCAATACATTCAAGTAAACACTTGTCTTGTTTTTGAAAGCTTGCAGTCAGATCTGCATCCAATACGTCGTTTAAAATTGCCCATGAAATTAACTGCTTTAGGAGAAATGATTCATGCACCCAAAGGGAAAGAAATCTGAATAAAGTTTTAAAAAAGAAGAGTAAAAGTTAGGCGATTCATTTCTGATGAATTAATTTCTAGACGTGACAAACTCTTTTAAAAAACAACAAAGCACAAACGTTATTTTGAACACACTGCAGGTGAATAGAGAAAAACACTTAAACGAACACATATCACCAGGAGACTTTGATAACTTACATTAAGACACATTTATTTCTATTACAAGTTTTCTGAAATGTTATGTTTAAATATGCAAATGAGGCATTAGCTTGCTAAGTATGCGCTCATTTAAATACATTTCCAGAAACAGAAATGTGAACATTGGATACAGCCAGGCTCAAAATTCTTATTTCATCTTGTTGACATATTAGAGTCAATGGTTTATACTGAGGAAACTTTGAATATCTCTTTTCATCACTCCATAAATCAGAATGCGGTGTCAACAGTAGGGCTGCACGATATGCCAAGGAGGAAAATGTCAAATTGCGATTATTTTGACTGATGTTGCGATTGCCATATGATTCACGATATTGGAGGGAATGATCACTTTTTTTGGATTATCATTCTCATTTTCACTGAAACACAAATAAAGATGTGCTATAGTCATGTAGTGTGAATTTTGCATGAACCTGTACCAAACAAAGATGATTTCCTTTAGTCTGTAGGACAGGATTTGTAGCACCACAGTACTTCATTCAGAATGGTTTGACACGTATTTTGACATTAACAAATATTGCGCCCCCCTGCGATTTGGATATTGCACTAGTCCATATTGCAATCTCGATAAAATTGCGATTAATTGTGCAGCCTTAGTCAACAGCCATAAAAAAAAAATCCCTATTCGCCACATATTTAGGTATGAAATGTTACGTAAATCAGGCTATGAATGATATCTGAACAAAGCCCTGTGTAGAAACCTTCAGAATATAGACAGGAATGAAAGTGAAAAGTTTGGAGTATGTAAGTGCTACTGAAGAGGAGATATCTGGCTCAGAGTCTGAGAAAAAAAAAAAAACGTTTTGAGAAAACAGCCTTTAAAGATATGGATTATGAAATATACATTTTGAAGACACTACAGGTGAATAGGGCAAAATATTTGAACCAACAGATATCACTGTGACACTCCCCCAGTTGAACGCCTGTCTGAAGGAAGACTGCTATGGAAGTAGAATAGCCCAAAAAACTCCAAATTTAAAACTGTTGTTTTTTGCCCTGAAGGTGTCTTCGTCTCCTAATGACGCCTCAGCCTGTAAGCCATAAAGCCTGCAGCGGCGGCGGCGAGTCTTTCTGTAGATTTACACACACATGCAGTCTGCTGTCGATCAGGTTTCCCGTGCCGTGCCCAGAGTCCGCGGTTCCCACCAACCACAAGAGCTGAATACCAGGGAAGTTTGTCTCTGGCAGACTCATCTATCAATCTGACACTGGAACATTATACTAGAATGTGAATTGCTGATGAATTATGAACTCCATCCATGTTATCCAAGTACGAGTTACCAAAGTGCTGCATTCTGTACATGCCACAGCAATAAGATCCGGTACAGTGGACTGTTTCTGTCAAACATATAGCGTTAAATATTCCTGTATAAGTCACAGGCAGACTTCATCATCATCAAATCAAACTTTATTTATATAATTCAATTCAATTTTAGTTATAGTGTCAAATCCCAACGGGAGTTATCTCGGGACACTTTACAGATAGAGCAGGTCTAGACTATATAACTATATATATATATATATACACATATATATATATATATATATAGTTATATAGTCTAGATATATAGCTATATATATAGGTTTTTTTCATACACAAAACGGAAGCACAAAGTGCATTACATAAAAAAGAAGATGAGAAAAAACAGCCATACCCTCTCCCCCCTCCTCCCCACCACACACACACACATTACTAATAACACACAGGGAACAAACAAGATGCATGAAAAAACAAGCCTGCATATATAATGCAGAAGTGATAAAATCCGAACTGGAGGAAACCTGAGGAAATTCTGTTAAAGAATACCTTGAGGAATTTAGGATTTAGACTCCAGCTTTGCATTTGCAACACCTGTTGTGCTGGTTATGTGCACTAAGTTGCCACTGCAAGCCAATGCTGTGCAAATATTAATTATGAAATGACACTTCAACCCTTAGAGGTCTAAGGGCATTTTCATACATCTTCTTAAATGTTAAGGGTATTTGCATATAACTGATTTTCCCCAGATCAAAATGTTCAGAACAAACTCAGCTTTCCGTACAGTGTGACCAAATCTGTCCCAGAGCAATGTGTAAAGAGATAATTTGGCGCTAAAGCTGAAACGTTGATGTTGGCTTTTTGAAATTCCTCAAATCTCTTTATAAAAACAAACCTTAATTTATGATGTGTTGTACGAATTGTTTTGGTGCTTGAAACGAGTTCACCAAACTCTTTCGGTTATATATGATTAAAAAAGTAAATGAATGTCTGAAATGAAATCATGTAATATCACTTTTTGAGCAGGAGTTTTGTCAAATATCGTTTAGACGCGCCGGTGTGTCTTTCGTCCTCAGAGGGTTAAAGTAGCAAAGTAATTAAAAAACTAAGTTGGAGACAGTTTTTTATCACGCATTCTGATTTTAGTTGAGTTTAATCATGACTATGACATATCTATGTCCACTGTATCTATGTATATACGTGTGTTGTATGCTTGTATACACATGTTTTCGTCTTTGTGAAGCACTTTGGTGCAAACGTGTTTGCTTTTAAAGTGCTAGATAGATGAAATAAACTTAAACTTAAACAAATATAATATATTTTATTATAAATAATAATAGAACACTTTCACAATTTAATGAATGCATGAAATACATTACATTATGACAATGAAATGAGATGACATCGCAATTTACTGATACACCACGCTTTTGAGGTACTTTTGATGTGCATTCATTTTAATTTACACATTATAATTACATTTTTGCATACGTACAGAGGTAACTTGTCATTATTGTATGCACTCAAAATGTTATTTATTATTATAACACACACTACAAATCACTGCATTGACGTCAGACAGTACCAATGGCTTGTTTTGAGCCACGCAGTGTTACTGGTGTTACTGGGTGTGTTTTCTACCCACGGGTACTGGGTAAAACTAGGCAGTATTATGTCGCTGCTGTCCATTTGGAATCTAAAAGACACTCTGAACCAGGGGTCCAAAAACTGGTCTCACCCTGTGACCCACATTTTCCCCAGGTCAGTAATTTGTGACCCACTTTGTAAGAATATCAAACCAAGCAAATACATTTTTCAAAAATAGCCTTCAAAAACACACATAAGTCACCTTTAAAAAAAAAAAAACATAGGCACACATTTACATGCGCAAAGTGCATTTCAGAGCACATTAATAAGAAACTGAGGAGGAACGTGACTACTGCATGGACAGAAGTGACTAAAATGAATGAAATATCAAAACTGCACAAAGCAAATAAGGCCACAGAATTAGATATTAATGTTATCCTCAATGTACGAAAATCCAAATTGGAAATATTCCGGCTCGTGTTTGCGCATCGCCACCTTGCCTCCGGATATCAACACAAACTTAAAGTGAACGTTGGTCAAATGATGGTTGCCGTGGCAGACTGCTGCACGGCTCTGACTGCCGCACGTCAAAACAATTCCGAAATCAGATGCGTATTAAATATGATTTATTTATTTATTGACCAGCTGTCCGCAACCCACCAATTGAGAATCCCTGCTCAAAAGAACTCTAAAAAAACGGATTTTTATCTGTACTATTATGTATGTATTTGGAGTTAGGGGGTGTAATTATAACACATAAACCCACTCATGGGGTTCCAGACTTCAGGGTGCAGTTGATCATATAATTATTTTAATAATTAACACTCAAGGATTCAAAGATTCAAAAGAGTGATGTGATAATTAAGGATTAAAAAACTGAAATCTAAAGGATAATAATTCCAAATGAATATCAACAACAAAGAAGTCAGATGTACATATGTCACAAGAGGAAATTCTCGCTGGAGACAAGGCCACGGAGTTCACCATCCTGCATAACACACGTCTGGGAAATATCTGTGGAAGAAACATTTTTGAAAATCCCCTCATATGAGTAGAAAGAGATTTTTTTTTTTTAGGGCACCACTGACCAAAAAGCAGGATTGGTGTGGCAGAGTGACCAGTTGTGGAAGATTTAGGGAAGCTTTATCCCACTCCACTGCTGTAATTTCTTGTGCTCAATCCCCGCTGTGGGCCACGACTGTGCTGGGAGGCTTGGTTCCAGGGTCAGGGTGTCGGGATTATCTAGGGGGGGGAATAAAAGGGAGGGGGGGGAAAACTGCCTGTAACCGCCCGCGCCTCCCCTCTGCCTTCTCACCAACGGCCTCCCATCTATAAACTTGTGCCAGCTGTTGCCTCGTGCTGAACCGTGCTTAAGAGAAACCGAGCTAAACGGCCCAATCAGGAGCGCCGCTCCACTGTGGGGTTAGTGCGCCACCACCGACTCTGGCCGCCGCCGTCAGTGCAGCGCTGCCACACACCCAGTCCCAGTCACACACTCTGATTGAACTTTACACAGGAGTGTATGTCTATGAGTCTGAAGTAACCTTCTGAACCTTTTCACATGACATAGTGTATGTGAGTTGCATGTGTGTGAACGCGAGATGCTTTGAATAGGTATAGTTAACCTATTTAATTAACTTTACTAATTAACTAATTAACTAATTTAATGTGTCTTTAATGGATATTTTTGAGCACCGTCTCAGTAAGTCAAGGTAAACGTTATTATCCCAAAATAGGGTCAAGGTGCAGATACACAAAACAGTCATAAAAACAGATACAAATATGAATGTTGATATAAAGAAATATAAAAATCCCATATGCCATTTGCCCCATTTCTTCCACCTAACACACACACACACACACAAATAGAAACAGTTCCACAGGGAGAGCATTTTCAAACACCATCACTCTGACATACACTCCCACAGACACATAGCCACATATGTGTGCACACACAGAGCACTTCCAGTACCCTCAGCATACACACACACACACACACACACACATACTACAATGTGTAGTGGGCTACATAAACCCTGAGAATGTGAACAGCATTACAATCCACTATTAAATAAATAAACATAAACACACCCACACACACATACACGATTGTCATTAGCATAGCCCAGAACCAAATACCTTCAGATCCTATGTTTTTGTACTTTCCCTCTCATTCGACAGTCTAATTGCTGAAGGAAAAAAAGACGTGCTAAACCTGGCTGTTCTTATTTTCCTTTGCAGAATTCTTCCATTGCCCCAAAAGCTTAGCTGGAATCTGTAGTGCACCTGAATCTCATTGTATGTAAATGCAATGACAAAGGAATCTTAAATCTCACTGACATAGAGCAGGCAAATGACAACCCAACATAGTTATCTCTGACTTCATTCACAACATTGAAACATATTTCAGTTCAGAGTTCAGAGGTCTTTATTGACCCTCAAAGGGAAAATTTGATCTGCACTTCAACAACAATATAAAGGCAAAAAACATCTTAGAAGCACACAAAAATGTAGAAAAGAATGAATATGAAATGATTTATGAAACATTTATGAACCCAGAAAATGGAATTTTGGAAGATTCAACTACACAGAGATTTAAAATAAATGTATTATTATTATTTTCACTAGTAGCAGCACAACTCTGTATTCAAAATATATGTCATATGTGTCTTAATTCTCCCTATTCTTTCTTCAGACTGAACTATTGGCTCGGAGGGAAAGGGGACGACAAAAAGAAAAGGGAAACGCTGCATCCATTTGCAAAAGGAAAACACTATTTGGGAGACTGGGCGGCTGCGGGGGGGCGGGGGGGGGAGAAACTCAGTGTCACCGACGATCGGAAAACGTGACAGTTTGGGGGTGAGGAAAAAACCCGTGGGACAGACATGTCCCGGGTTCAGACAGGGGTTAGTGTGGCAGGAAGGAGGGCGCTGCTATACCTCCACCCAACTGTCCCGCCTCCTCCGCATCATCATCATCATCATCACCACCATCATCTTCATCAACAGGCCCTTTCGCAGAAATCTGCATCAGCATCGCTCAACTCTGCGTGAACCCTGCCGAGTGTGTTGGTGTGGCCGCGGGGTCAGGTTGGGTTAGGGATAAGTTGGTTGAGCTTTAATCCCCCGGGATAACTCTCGGCCCTGCTCCGGTGTCCTAAAAACACAACACAAGGCTCATTTTCTAATACAAATATATATGAGATTTTAAATGTATAAAATTATAATGTGTTACGTTTAGCTAAATCTATGTATAATTAACATCATATCATATTGTAATAAAGTAAGATTTTTTTGTTGTATTTTACATAAACTGTATAATAAATATTAACCTATTATATTATACACCTTCCCTATCCCTATATATATATATATATATATATATATATATATATATATATATATATATATATATATATATGTGTGTGTGTGTGTGTGTGTGTGTGTGTGTGTGTGTGTGTTTGTGAGTGTGTGTGTGTGTGTTTGTGTCTCAATAATCATATCTCATAATTAAATTTACCAATTACCCATTTAAAATTTTCCTGGACACATTGTTTTAAATATTAAATAAGTCATTGGTTCAATTTTTATATTCATGTATTTGAATAAATTAAATTAAACATATTCAATTTAATTTTTCAAAATGAGAGTAACATTTGACAAATCAAAATTATGTAATTAAAAATATAATAAGAAAGCATTAAATCATACAGGTCCCAACATTATCTCTGTCTAATACAATTAATTATTTAGAGAAGGGTACATACTGTATATAGTGTTCATATGTAAAAGCAGAGGGGACATATTTATTTTTTCGTGCATCATTACTTTATTTATACTTCTGACAGAGGTTAGGTCATACTTCTGTGCCATAACAAACAATTAGTTTTATTTGTACAATTACATTTGTGATAGGGTGACCAGATGTTCTCTTTTTCCAGGACAGTCCCTGGTTTTGGTAGAAATGTCCCAATTTATAACAAGGTGTTCAAAACACAGTAAAATAATATTTTTACATTACAAGAAAGACACAGCCTACGGTTGATGTCTCAATCGCACTGTGCTCTGTCAAAATTCATGGAACGGGATTTTTTTTATTGCATGTAGACAAAAATTTGTAATATTTTAATGATATATATAATTGAATATTTTAATGAGAGATTTATCTCATTAAAATATAAAATGTTATTGTCTATATGCAATATCTGCTTTTTATTTCAGAAATCTGGTCACCTTAATTTTGAATTATACAAAGTTTGAATTGAATATACACAACATACAATCAATCAATCAATCAACAATATCAATCGTCATTGTCATTACATATTCACTGCTCCCAGTAGACCACATGGACAAAACACACACACACACACGCATGCACGCACACACACACACACACACCAGGACTGATATACCTTGCAATAAAAATGTGACATGTGCAATACATTTTACTAATTATTCTCTATACTTATATTTATTTGTTATGTTGTTGTTTTTTTTATGTGTCTTGTACTTTCCCCTCTATCCCTCGCTGCTGCAACAGTGTGAATTCCCCCATTGTGGTGTATATATACTAATAATAATAATAATGATAATAATAATAATAATAATAATAATAATAATAAAGGATTTTGAATCTTGAATCTTATTTTTTTTATCATGCAATAAAAAAAAGTGCCTGCATGGGCTTGCATGACACTTAGGGAGCCGGGAGAACAGATATAGCACACGTCCATACATGTCAAACAATGTGAAAGCAAATCCAAACACAATCCAAGTCCTTAGACATTACAGCTAGAACACATAACTTGGGCACATCTAAAGGCTCAGACTATGCCTTTGAACGTATCAAACATGAAGCACAGTCCCATGCTGTCGCTATGATGCATCCAACACAAACTAAGCGTGGTGAAAGACTATGTTAACAGACATTCATTCATCAGACAGAAAAAAACAACTAATCAGGACATTCTGCAGATATTTGAAGGAAACGCCCGTGTCTCAGATTGGGGTATAAAAGACAATATAGAACAAAAAGTGCTTTTAATTCGCCTTTCAAGGGTGACATAGTGCCCGGGATTAAAAACTTGCCTTGCCAAATAATTCTGCAAGCCAACTTGCCCAAGAATAATTAAAAATTATTTAATAATAATTAATTTAAAAATCCCAATAGAACATTTTCTTGGTAAATGTGTTTGGGTAAATAAGTCTGTAATCAGGCATGTTGATTAATCTATTCTAGAAAATAGGCAGAAAACGGTGCATAGCACTGTCACTTTAGTTTGACCCCCCCACCCCCTGCACCATAATCTAAAATAGGACAGACACAATACAGCTTTTATAACCAAGATCCCTACATAGATTAATCTTATTAATATATACAGTATATATATATGTGATTATACACAATTTACTGTAAAATAAGAACCAAAAACCAGACACAAGCCCCCTGTTTTTGGGGCCTTTTATCTCCCAGACCCTGGCAGGCAGCGGGACACATCAGATATTTTAGGATAATTAAAAAGCCTGCGGAGCGATTACGTTATTCAGACACGTCGGGGGCAGCCATGGCAGCTCCAGTAATCTGGAGCGCTGCCTCGTCCAATCACAGGGCCCGATCTGCCCAGCTCCCACAGATACAGGCGGGTTCATCCGG
This sequence comes from Perca fluviatilis, assembly GCF_010015445.1. NCBI lineage: Eukaryota > Metazoa > Chordata > Actinopteri > Perciformes > Percidae > Perca > Perca fluviatilis. The sequence goes on along the minus strand of NC_053123.1, from coordinate 1,088,388 downwards.
AGTTCATCATGGCGGCCGTGGCCGGCAGTCTACTGGATGATGAGACGGCGAAATGTCGGCCACGCTGAAGTTTAGTTTTGCTCGTGAACTCTTCCTGCAGCTTTGGAGAAGCTGTTGGGATGAAGGATGCCAGGAAGCTTTCACACCTTCTCACATCACTGATTTATCTCTCTTTCATACTCATTTCAGTGTTCCTCACTCGCTTTGGCACAATCGTCGAATGACTATTGAACTTCGTCAAACTATATGACTAATTTATATGAACATTACTGCATTGTTCTTGGGCTTGTATATTATGTCTAGTTTGGATGGGTTATGATTGGGTTTGATATAACATGGAAAAGAAAAGTAAAAGAAAACAACAATGGGTATATGTATGTGTGTATGAATGTGTATATGGGTATGCATGTGTATATGTGCCTGTATTTACATGTATGTGTAAGTGTACAGGTATAAATAAGTGACAAATTAAATAGTTTGTATATAACTAAAGTAGAAAAAGGGGGTAGGGACAGAAATATTTTTGAACTCCTTTTTGAACATGGAAGTCTTTATTTGAATCATTTACCATCATTGTGAAAGATGTGTTTGCTGAGGGTTTTATTTTGTTGGTTTTCTTGCTTGTACTGAAATGCACATGTTCTTATTCAACTTTTATTTAGATTTTTAACATTTTCAAAATAAACTTAATCAAAGAAAAACATTAGGTCAGTTGTTCACATGACTATAGACATTGCTTTGGCACCAAATGCATTGCAGATCAAAATAGTTTGCATTCATTTGCTACTGAATCATATTACTCTCAAATGCAACTACACACATGTTCATTGTGTAAACCCCTACATGCAAAATAGAGCAACCAACAATCACAATAACCTGTCACACACATATATGAGATATATAACAGTTATGTGGCATTGTTTTAAAAGTTGTCAGATGGATAGACATAGGCTAGATTGAGAAAAAACCCTGTTAAAGCAGTTTATTCCATTCTGTGATGCCTATGCCTCTTCAAACATACTCAGAAAAATACCTGTGCTGTACATTCCTCCAATCCTGATCTCCTACAAAATGTTTTTCTCCGCCATGACGCCGGACACAAACCCAGTTATTGAAGTCCTTCATAGAGTAATCTGCGTTTGTCCTGGATTTGCATGTGGCGTTTGACTGGGACACTGAGTGCGCCCATCAATGAGAACACACAGTCCTACATAAGACGCTACACTCTAAGTAATAAATCCGTAAATTAACAGAAAAAGTACTGGCAGCTTATTAACCGGACTTTGTAGCTACAGTAAAAAATTGTTGCCATGATTTTTATTAATCCTGTTTCAATGTTAAACATACATGTAGTACAGGAAATCCTTAAGATGAACTGGATCTATGGATGGCTACCTTACCTATAGGCCAGTTAGCTTGGATTAGATTAGATTTATATTTGCTCATAATATTTGGGATTCATTTTCAAAATGTTAACAATAATTTGGAGCCCCCCCCCTGCAATGTCTCTGAGGACCCCCCGTTGAAGATCCCTATCTTAGGGTGTACTGATTCCCCACAAGGGACTATTTTCTTCCCACATAAACAAGTAGAAGTGGGATAGAGGCATGTGTGTCCCGTATGAAAACTGAAAACTGTCCCTATCCCCCCCCCCGTGCGTGCTCCATCTCCCCTGAGAGCATTAGAGTGGTAATACCTCCGAGGCCAAAGCCCCGCCTGGGACACACCCTGCTGACCCTTCACCCGTTAATGCTGTCCAGCAATAACTAAACCAGGCCACGGTGGGTTCGTCTCTCATCATTATGTGCTGCGTTTCTCTCACTTACAAAAAACACGTGTCCAATATATGATTGTCCTCACATCTTCCGTTCTGCATTAACAATTTTAGTTTTAACCCTTTGAACTCGGCAACAGAAAAGGGCCGCCAGGGCCCAGATTGGTATTTGTGCTTATTGTATTGTAATTTCTTGGATAGCTTAAAATGCTTTATATCCCTAAAACCAGTACAACCTAATCTAGATGCTTATGTAAGTCAATAAACCATAACAATTTAAAAAGCAGTGAAATTGTGTCATGAATAAAAAATGTAAATGTGTTTTAATCAAATTTGACTGAATAAGCACACAAAACGTATTGATCCAAAGGATTTCTAAATGTCGAAACATGAACTAAATATTTCTCAACAGAAGTTATTTGAACCGTGTTAATTTTTTTGTTAGTTGAGATATGCTCATCTTTATGAGCAGAGTGTAAAGGCGTTTCAATAGTTTCCTCAGCAATAGAAAATGGTGTCACGCCATTTTGGACCGGTATTTAAGGTGATGACATCATCATGAGTGTGATGACAGGAAAGACAGAAGCCTTACATCAGCTTTCTGCTGCAAAAAGAATGGCCGCTCCAACTCTCATAGTTTTTTATTTTAGATTGTTTTAAACAGGATCATGTAACGATCTCCTGCATCCACTTTTCTAAGGGTTGATATGTTGAAAAGGTTCAATGGTCCATAGTATCTAACTAGTGTATGTCACTATGTAATGACTTTGCCATTTTGTAGTGCTGTCTGTAGTGAGAATTATTATTATTATATTATACATAGTTCTGAGTTTAAAATCAGAATTCCAAGAATAAAGTCAGAATTCTGGGAAGAAAAGTCAGAATTCAACTCAGGACCCAAATACAGTTTTCACAAGTGGCCCTAATCCTCTAGTTTTTCCCTATGACAACGTGCATGAAAATTATGTGTTTAATGTGAGCAGAGCAGCGCATCACAACACAAACGGCCAAGAATACTTTGTATTTATTACTTTGGGTATAATATCATGTAGGCCTATTTTTTGCCCCAAACTTACAATCCAAAAATCCACAACAACATTGTAAAGAAAAACTGTCTTGCATTAAAAATCTAAAGGGTGAGGGTTAAATAGAAGTACAGATGTATAATCAGCTAACCCAGAGTATGAAAAATAATGACACCTTATAGTTTGTTATTTTACAATATATATATATATATGTGTGTGTGTTTATACAATTAATATGACTAATGAGTGAATGTGTAAGCAACTTTTTGACGTTTGGATAGCTGAAGTTAATTTGAACTACTTTAAAACCAGTTGGTTGGTTTAATCTAAGGAGGCAACAGATTTTATCAGCGGAGGTATATCATTTTTTATCCAAACAATATGATAGTATTCATAATGTGTATTATTTTTCTAGTGTCTGGGCCCCGATACACAAGCTTCAAATAGCTTGCCAGGGGGGTCCCGTTTCAACATATCTGCATTATGTTGTATGATTGTAGTTGTCTTTTAACTTTTGTTTATGAAATTGAACATTAATTAATGAATTAATGAATCTGCAAAGTCACCTGTCATTATGTAGCTGTCAGATAAATACAAGTGCTAGACCAGCGATGGCTTTGGAGTCTGACAGAAGAACTATAGGCGTTATATAAAACCACATAAGAGAAATCAAAGCACACAGCAGTGATTAAAGGAAGTCCAGAAATAAAAACAGACCAAGGTTGGTCTGTAAAATGAGCTTAGACCAGCGATTTAGCAGGAGTACAGGACCAAATCGGACTCTGCCTCTTATTTCGAACCAAAACAAACTAGCCAGAAGTCATCTCTATATATGGGCTATATTGTGTAATAATTATATGTATATATTATATATAATTACCATACTTCTGTGAATAATATGTAATTAAATGTCTCCTTATTTTGACAGCAGGTAACAGCAGCTAAACGTGTATATATACACAGTATATATTACAAGAAAAAAAGAAGGATGTTTGCACGCACACACACACACACACACACACACACACAAACACACAGTATAAACATTTAAAATAGGACAGAAGGAAAGTCAGGAGCAACTGGTGCTAAATGTGGGTTAGGGTAGAAGTATTTTTGTAGGAAACTATTTGTGTATTTGCATAGTTTTAAGATTACAAATAATGTTTGCAAATACATATATCTCTTATAACATACATATGGCATGCCGTTTAGGAAATTATTATATATATATATGTAAAGTTTGAATATATTGAATGAACCTTGCCTTGAATATATTGAATGAAAGTGAATATGTTGAATGAACCTTGAAATATATATATATATATATATATATATATATATATATATATATATATATATATATATATATATATATATATATATATATGAAAGTCTGAATATATTGAATGGAAATCTGAATATATTGAATGAAAGCCTGAATATATTGAATGAAAGTCTGAATATATTGAATGAAAATCTGAATATATTGAATGAACGTCTGAATATATTGAATGAAAATCTGAATATATTGAATGAACGTCTGAATATATTGAATGAAAATCTGAATATATTGAATGAACGTCTGAATATATTGAATGAAAATCTGAATATATTGAATGAACGTCTGAATATATTGAATAAAAGTCTGAATATATTGAATGAACGTCTGAATATATTGAATAAAAGTCTGAATATATTGAATGAAAGTGAATATATTGAATGAAAGTGAATATATTGAATGAAAGGCGTGTTGAGTGAGCCTGATGAAAGCGACCTGCCTGACCAGAGAGGTTCCTTTCATTTAGTCTTTCATGATGAAAAAGTGAATAAACTTCTTCATTGGGAGAAGAGTACTGGATACAGTTACCGTTACCAGTGTTTTGGCCCGTACATGCATTCGCCATAATAATCTCTTCATTGCTCAAAATTGCTGACACTAGATTTATTGTGATTTGCTCATAGTGTCACACTTCGGTTAGGATTAAGGAGAAATTCATTCAATATATTCAATGTTCATTCAAAATATTCAAAGTTCATTCAAAATATTCAGACTTTCATATATATATTAAAGGTTCATTCAATATATTCAGACTTTCATTAAATATATTCAGACTTTCATTCAATATATTCAGACTTTCATATATATATTCAAGGTTCATTCAATATATTCAGACATTCATTCAATATATTCAATGTTCAATATATTCAAGGTTCATTCAAAATATTCAGACTTTCATATATATATATAAATATATTTATATATATATATATATATATATATATATATATATATATATATATAATTTCCTAAATGGCATGCCATACATACACCCATGGATATATATATAAAACATAAAATGTATTTATATATACAGTATATACGCACAGTACTAACCCCAAACACAAGCTTTGCTTAATTCTCCCAACCTTCCCCATCCTAAAACACACTGAAACTAGGAGGGCAACTGGAGAGGCCAAATGCCCCATGTTATGCCCTTAGTGAAATATAATGTGTGTATCCGTGGCGTGATTTGAAATCACACCCCCTTAAGATTACTAAATTCGAAATTCTATAATAAAACGTGATATAAAATGTGTAATTCTACTTTTTCAAAATATTCAACTTTTTCTCCAAAGATTTTGAAGGCATAAACATTTCAGATGAACTTGCTGTACACCTGACTGCTCCTGCATCCAGCCACATACAGTATATAAAACAGGTGGACTTCCTGTGAATACTACACTTACACTTACATTAGTATTTGCCTTGTATTAACGCACTACAAATAGCTCTGTCAAAAGCACATAACTATAAGCATTAATGAATAAATGAATGAATAATTCATTTTTGTGTCTGGCCGCTTTACACGGCTCATCCATTATGGGATTATTCAGACACATTTCAAATAAAGACTTTCCTAGTTCTGACACAAAACAAAGTATGGACATAAAGTGTAAGTATGACATTTACAATTCAACAAAAAAGCTAAAAATAACATCAGCTCATTACCCTGTTTTTTCCCCGTGATTAATAATTGGAAATGATGTGTGCAGCTACAGTTAAAATACAGAACATTTTCTGTTAGGCCTGTATTAAATTCTGTCATACAAAGCTGCTCGGTTAGTAAAGAGTGTCAAAAACGTCATAAGAAGTGTCACAAGGGGTCGTAAAAAGCTACAAATACGTCGGGGGAAAAAAAACGCCCAAAATGTTGAAAATAAAGCGTCAAACGTCTAAAAAAACAACATGGACTTCTTTAATATCCCAGAACCCTCTTTGGCAGCTAAAAGTTGTCGGAGCACAAATCATGCTATTCGAAATGTAAAAAAAAATAAAAAATACACAACTGTGAATCACGTTCTATGGACAATGTCTGTTAAAATATACAGTCATACATAACTGTTAACACACAGATGTTTTTTAGAGTGTAACATAAGGTTAACGTTTCAACATGAAACCCTTTCAGAGCAGAATAAATGACAGTACAAGTTAGCAATTAGTCTTATGCATTCTGCCTGTATGAATGACGCTGGTGGTCACATCTGCACAGCTGTAGTGCAATCCAAATTTCAAAACAAACCAAAGACAACCTGACCGAGCGCTTAAAATCAACAAAGCAGGAAACGAAAGATGACTCCAATTGTGTCTGGCATCCCGGTTTATGATAGGGAACTCATTTAGTTTGGATTGGGGCACCCAAGTTATTATATAGCATGATTTGCTTCAGTGGCTAAACTCAATACAGCTCAATCAAGGGTCCGTGTGATATCTGGGTAATGATATGGGCCGATGGGACTGATTGGGGCAGCCATTGTCTTCGGTTTTGGGAGCCCCCCGTCCGCCATTATCATATCTGCATCGTGGTCGCCGAGCTCGCCCGCTGCACCAAGCTGTTATGTAGGTTAGCTCCACACAAAAAAAAAAAAAACGTTTTAATCCGAGAGTGGAAATAAATAAATAAAGAGCTTTTTTTTTTTTGCAGAGAGGTGAATGTTCGGTCAGCTCTGCCCACACACTGCCACAGTTGTGTCACATCCAGGAGCAGCCATTAGGCCTCTGCTGATCTAATGTGGAGCGAGTGTGCCGTCTACCGTACAAACCGGGCGCCGGGAAAAAGCGCTAGAGCTGAAAGCCTCACCCCCGACGCTTCGGCACGGCCCACACATCCAACCACACTATCGGCCCCACTAATTGTTCCCGTCATTATTAATCCGTGGCATGGGGTGTCTGAAATGCCGGAAGTTTTGACATATTTACCTAAAAAAAAAGACATCTTAGAGTAAAAAATGCACAGGTTTGAATCTAGGCAGCAATTGATCACGTATTTTGTATCAGAACAGCTGACTAAAGTTCATAAAGCAAGCACTTCATATTTTAAATTGAAACAAAAACACAATGTTGGCTGCTTTGACATTCGATAGAGATTTTGAATAAATGAATACAACTTAACTTGAAAAAGTATTTAAACATTCAGATGTCTGCAGATTGACGCTTCACATGGAGACATTTATTAAATAAGCCTTATTCATTTTTGAATATAAGTTTGGTAAAGGTTTTTATTCACTGAATTAGATTTTTAATTTTAAGTGTAAACATTAAAATGTGCGCAGTTCAACTCCCATGGAGAAATTTAATTTAGTATTTTAAATTTGAATTATAATACACAGTTCAATTATACACTTTTATGAATGAAAGAATAATATATTTTTTATAATAATATAAAAAAATTATAATTGTGAAAGCATTTAAATATGAAACAAATACAATTCTCTTCACGTGGAGAAATGTATATTAATATTAAAATATGATTGCGGTTGAACAGATTTTATGTAGTGTCCCACAGTGGAATGGAATTGTGAATTTCACAAAAATGCTCAGTTCAAAAATATTTAAATATTCACATTCAAACGCTTTTTTTTATGGAGACATTGAATTTTTATATTTGAATTTAAAGTTTTGTTTACAATCAAAAATAATTTGAACATTTAAATGTATATACTTCAACTCTCCACTACAAGAGATAGAAAGGACTCTTAACCGTCGAAGATGAATTATATATCTACATGTGACTTTTATACAATTTAGTAAAAATAGACAAATCATTCATCACTTTATTTTTATTTATTTTTTTATGACTTAAAATATCCCTCATGTGGAATAGTACAATTCTATTACATTCAACTAGATTGCATTGGATTCAGATTACTGGCTGCTGAGCATGTTGAAAGTCGACTGTGTGCCTGGAGAATTTCTACGTGAGGATGGAAAGCTGTTGGCTTTGCTTCCACACCACACTCCACACAATCAGAACTCCTATAACACTTTACTCAGACTGTAACCCTGACTCGCTGGGGGGGGGGCAATCTAAAGGAGTCCAAGGTGTTCACCAGTTGAATCCTTCTTCTCCCCTCAACACGGTCAGGAGCCTCGAGGCTGTCTTTGGTACAAAGTGTGAACTTTCCTCCGTACGAGGCCGGGACATGGAAAGGCACGCAGACCGTGTAGAAGAAAATACTTCTCCAGCCCTGCAATTCAAGTGTGGGCTTAAAAGCGGTGATGGAAAAGGGCAGAGCTGTTCTCTCGCTCAAATGCTATACTATACGCATTCCACAGTGAAAGTGCATTTCCTTTCGCTACACAGTCCTTTCAAACCCTTTCCAAAGCCTCGCTGCTGCAATGTTACCCAAATACATCAAGGGGTGAGATAGTGGTGGAATGTAACTAAGTACTTTCACTCAATTACTGTACTTCAGTCCAAATGTTGAGGTACTTGTTCTTTACTTGAGTCTTTTCTTTTCATGCCACTTTCTACTTCTACTCCACTACATTTCAGAGAGAAATATTGTACTTTATACTCCACTACATTCATCTGTTCCAGCTTTAGTTACTAGTTACTATAGTTACTCCACTACATTCATCTGTTACAGCTTTAGTTACTAGTTACTTTACACATTAAGATTTTTGCAGAGATGTAGTTTATGTTAGTTTAATTTATAATTAAATCAAACTAGCCAACAATATAATGGCCTACAAGTCCAGCTGAGATGATTAGACCATTAAACACCGACCTGGTTGGATCATTTACTCTTTCTACAATGGGAGCATTTTTAGTTTGAATATTACTCAAGTATTAAGTATTAATCCAATGTTTTCATTCCCTCTGCAATTAAGTTGCTAACCTCTTATTGGTTAAGGGTTTAAAATTGGCGGATTGTAATTTGTTAGGTATGTGCAATACACTCAACACTTCATGGATTTTTAATTATTTTACTTTGTCTCAATTTATCCTGCTTTATCATCTTTATTCAGTTCTTATTTCATATCATTTTCTTGTTCTATACTTTCTCCCTCTGTCATTGACAACAGGCAGTATGAATATATATATATATATATATATATATATATATATATATATATATATATATATATATATATATATATATATGTTTCAGTAGAAACTGAATTGTGGTATTAGTACTTTAACTTAAGTAAAGGATCTGAGTACTTCATCCACCACTGCATTTGTGTGCATGTGAGTGTGATTTCCAGTGTCCCGTCTATTTCTCAGACGCTGCATCCGTCTCTCTCTCTCTCTCTCTCTCTCTGTCTCTCTCTCTCTCTCTCTGAATGACCTGCCGGTGATCCCTCACACACACACACACACACACACACACACACACACACACACACACACAACATCTCCACTCACAGGGGGAAAAGCACAGATATCAACTTTCTTTTTTTCCAATCTAAAATGTTTTTACTTTGCCTCGAAAATATATGTTTTATGCAAGGCGACATTCAAGTGCAAAGCATGTACAGTGCACAAAAGAAACTCCAGTGTCAATTCCATGCTCTATTCCTCTGTTTCAGGTCAAAGCAACAAGAGCTCGGTAAATCGTCAATACATGTATTTATATCTACGCTTCTATTCGCAATTATTTATGAGGCTTAAGTTGACAGAAATCCTACAAATTGCATTCCAATCCCATGATGCCTAGTGTACAAGAGGACGCAAACCCAACCGTAAAGAAAGAAAAGAATTAGTAATAACGCTATAAAAGCAATGCTGTAACTGTTTAAATGTGTGTGAGAATCCCAGACATGTGTTATGTCTATGAGGTTTAGCTGCTTAATGGCTAATAACTACTAATATACTACCAAATTATATAGTATCCCTCAAAAAAAAAAAATGAAGAAAATATTTTGGAAATTAACACTCAAATCAGAGAAGTAGAATGACAATTAATGTATCTTGGTAAATGTTAATACTGAGGTAATTTATGGACGTTTTTCACGGCCACAGTTAAAAAAAGAAAAAACCCACTAAGGTTTATTACAATACGCCGCTTTAATCAGATTGCAACGGTGACCAACATTTTAATTTTTTTCATCACATGTATGTTTACTTATTTGAGCTTATTTCACAAAAACCTGGTTCAAAAGGGTAAACATTATATATAACTATATATATAACTATAAATAACTATATATATATATATATATATATATATAAAACTATACTCTTATAGTCATATACTCCCAATCTTTTCCTGAGGGTAAAATATATTACTGTATACATGATGCAGCATTATATATCAATATCTTTTTGATTAAATATGCAAATTAAATAATTACTGACATTTTAAAACAATTCTAAGATATGATCCTATGAGGTTATATTTAAAGTTGATTGTATGAAGTTTAGGTTTATTTTGGTGTTTGTCTATATAATTGTTCTACTTTATCAGACATTTTGCTGTAGTTAAAACTAGTTTTATATAAACACACACACACAGACAGAGACACACACACACAGGCGCACACACACATTAGGCATCGAACACATTGACACTTTTTATTATTATTGTAATTACTGTTACATTGGTTTTGATATGATTATATTGTTTTTGAATTTGTAGGCTACTTGTATTAATTTTACACAATGATTTGAGAATATAGTTTTGATACATTCATGGCAATAAAGCTACTTGAATTGAATGAATTGAGAGAGAGAGAGAGAGAGAGAGAGAGAGAGAGAGAGAGAGAGAGGCCTATAGCTGGCGGGCCGGTGCTCTCTGTGGCACACGGTGTCCTACATACACCCTGAGTGAACTTTCCTTTCACATCCTCCAGTACAGCTGAGTGTGTGTCAGTTTAATATAATACACTCTGTACTACAATACACTCTGTAACATATAATACACTTTGTACTTTGTGTATGAGACAGGCTCCAGACTGAGGCGATCAGGGCCCTGCTGAAACGTGATAGCGTGCAATCACATAGGTATGGCTGTAATTTCTGCTCCTGCCTGATTGTAATTGCCAGCTCGGCCCTTCACGATGCACACCCCGCACACAGATGCGCATCGGTTGGGGGGAAAACAAGCGGCGTGCCTCGGCGACTTCTGCCCCTATCTGTTATCAGCCTCTCATCGTCTGAGCACACACACTGATGATGAGTCATCATCATCATCATCATAGTCTAAACTACAAAGTTTGTGTGCCCCTCCCACGATCAGCATCATGTTAGGAGAGTCGAGGTTTGGACCATATGAATGATAAGAATAATAATACCATAAATATATAGTGTCTGATGAGAGTGTATGTGATTGCATGACTAAATACTGTCTGGTTAAAGTGAGCTGAGAGTGGAAGTACTAGTAGTTGTATTGTTAGGTTTAGCAGAGAGGGCCCCAGGCACTGAGAGAATAGAGAATAATGTGATACTTTTTTTGATATTGTATTTTGAATAAAAGTAACAATACCACAGTGAAAAACCGAAGAACGGGAGAGCTTTTATGGAACTATAGTCTATCTGAAAATAAGATGCTGCTCTTTGGTAGGGAAAGCATGAACAAATCCAGTGGGCATCAAGAAAAAATCAGAGGGAGGTAAAAAGCAAGGGCATTGTGAGGAAGGTAAAATGCCTTCATTACATCTGGCTCATTCGAAATAGAATCAGATTAAAAACATCACCTCAACGCGTTTCGGCATCCAGCCTTCTTTGGTGCTAACAATACCACAATTTCAAAATACTCTATTACAAAAAAAGTGTAATATCTTAGTAATGTGAGCAAAGTGTAGTAAACCTAGCGTAGGCTGTGGTACTGATGTGGCATAGGTCCATGCTAAATAAATAGAAAAGTACAGAAAAATAAACATGCAGGAAAAAGACAAAATGTGAAAAAAGCTCATTTGAAAACATGTCATTAAGCTATTTTTGGCAAACAAAGTCAGACAAAATCGCCTCGCCACTGTTTAAATGTTTTGTAAAACCCACAGACAGACGTAAAGAGGGACCAACAGCATTGATTTATGGGAAAGAAAATGATAAAATATGCAGATTCAAGGTCTCTGACACATAGTAGTTCTGTACTGATATCTTAGCATTCAAGCATTTTATTATTGTAGCTGATCATATTTTTCTCCATGCACCTGCGGCCTTGTCTTCCTCTCGTCCTTCATCTGCGGCTATGGATAGCCTACGTGTACTGTGTCCCTTTAAAGTGTCTGCCGAAACATGAATACGTGTAAAGGTACATATACATATACATACAAATATTAGTAGAAGCAGTTAGTGCATTAGTAATAGTAGGCGCAGTAGCTTTTATTTGAATTACTGGGTTATTTAACAGGGACAGTGCACATTACAGGAATGCAGATCTGTGTGAGTGTGCTAGTGTTAGCCACAATCCCTGTTTTTAGGCTGATATGTAACGTCTGCAACAGAGCTTTGATTCTATGAAATTATTGATTATATATATATATATATTTTTTTTTTTTTAATGCAGACCTTAGTATAGTCTGTGCACTGTAATGAATCATGCATGGGCTGTGTACCACTGTGTGTGACCAAATGTTATACACTGTTAGAAAAGTCTGTAGAAATACAAGCTAATATTCCGGGTTAATATGAAGGAATTTTCTGTAGTAATTTTTCACAGGTTTTTTTCGTATTTAGATTTTTTTGGATTAGCAGAAATGTCTGTTTAAAGGTAAAAAGGATATACTGTCTCAGATTTTTACAGATTTTTCCGTTTTTTTGGATTAACAGAAATGTATGTAACGTAAATTTTACGGAAAAGGTAGTGGTAATCTTTGATTTTCTCACAGTGTATAATCCCTATTTAATATGAGAGTTTTTGGGGCTGTGGCTAACATTCAGGAAAGGCGGAGATTGTGTCACAAATGTCTGTTACCGCATTGAAAAGACCTCAGCTTGTAATACGTATATTTGTAATCGGGTTCGGACCAAAACTGCTGCCGTGGTTTGGGCTCGGGCTTGGGCATTGACTATGCGGGTTAATGTAGGGTCGGGTGGGATTGTTTTTGGGCCCGATCACAGCTGTAGTCTGTAGTAACTGGACAGTTTCATACTCACCCTAAAAAGGAATATAAGATCAAAATGAAATTGTGGAATGGATGTTAACTAAGTATTCAAAGTATTAGCATAAATGGGAATACATTTTGATTCCACTTTTATTCATGCATGTGCTCTGATTTTGTCTATGTCTTTATTTGGTTTTTGTATGCATACTACTGGACATTTCTGGGTTTTGGTTTCTTAGCTTGGGGTTAAGACAAATTGGGCATACATGTACCTCCCCACCTTGCCTTTGTGTGTGTGTGTGTGTGTGTGTGTGTGTGTGTGTGTGTGTGTGTGTGTGTGTGTGTGTGTGTGTGTGTGTGTGTGTGTGCATGCTTGTTTGTTTTGTTTGTATTTTTGGGGTTGATTTTTATATATGTTTCTTCATATGTTGCCAAAAAACGTCAATAAAACTATCTTAAAAAAAAAAAATGAAAGTATGATTTGTAAGCATGCTGACCAATAATTAAAAAAAAGGAATTGTGAAGTTATATAATCGATGTCTCAATGCAAGACGTGCATGGAGGAACATCAGGGCATACTGAGATGCAACAGTGGTTAGTACTTGTTCAGTAGTAGTAGTAGTAGTAGTAGTAGTAGTAGTAGTAGTAGTTGAGTTGAGCATGAGATGAGGTTAATCCGAGCAGACAGAGGCTAGAGGACCAACCGATAAGATGGATTCCCAAGTTTCAGCTGAGAAAATAGGTCAACCGCTTTTAATGCGCGTGAACTTTTGACCTGCGTGAAGTGGAGCCACTGTTTCGACAAAAGACTGACAAAACTCACCCTGCCGTCATTTAATTATGCTGCTTAACATCACTTGTATGCCTTTTTTTGATTGACTTCTACAAAATACAATAAAGCGAGTTGGGCTGCTTGAGTGAGGAGACGGTAAAAGATGAATCTCTGAATCTCTCGCGGCGAGAGCTGTTTGAGGTCTAATTAGAACAGAGATCTAATTAGATTCCCTTTCCGTTACTTCATTGTACAGAAATCTCTCCATCTCCACTGCTTCCTGCTTTGTCACAACAGAAAAGAGGCTCATCGTTTGTGTTTTTCTCGCGGCTGTTTGCGTCACGTCTTTGCGCCGCGCCTCTGACCTTGTTTTCTGTTTGCAAACCTCCATTTGATAAGGGCAAGCGGCTGCTCTCTCTGTGTACACAAAACAAGATGGCGGCGTACAGTACCTTGCATTTTGCCCATCTCTTGCACGTCTTCTTTCTTTTTAGACAAAGACTGAGCCAACTTGATGGGGGTTTCTGTCACAACTGTGGCGCCTTTTTTTTTGTGCGTGTTATTTCTACTCCGCATCGTTACAGGATGTCACACACACACACACACACACACACACACACACACACACACACACAGCCTCCGCGAATCTTCAACTATTCCGCCACAAAGTTGAATTCAAAATGAGCTAAATCTGAGTCCTGCCGTCGATGACACGGAATCAAATTCACCAAAAACACACTTTGGTCTGTTCGTCCGTCTCCTGTGTTTGCCTCGCCCGTGTGTTTTTTTGAGTGCTATTTCAAGCCCCGGCTCTCCTCTCTCTCTGTGTGCGGCGGGGCTCATAATATCAGATTGCACAGCCGGTCCTTGGCCAAATGTGAATTTTATACTCTAGTGACCACAGGCTTTACACTTTCATTAGCTCACATTCTCCTCAGCAGTGCAAATGCCATGTCGTTGGTGAAGGGGGGGGGTTGCAGGGGGCCAGGGGGCAGGGGGAGAGGGGGGGGTCGTCGCTGAGTGATCCTGATGGGGTGGAGGATTGGAGGAGGGCGGGATGAGGAAAAAGAGCTTCCGGAAAGCACAGTTTGCCTGGAGGCATGGGCCGCTTCCCGGCCACGCTGGAGAAGGAAAACGTAAAAATCTAAAAAATGTGCCTCATCGAGCACATTCTGCTGACATCCATAATTAGCAAGAGAAAGAAAACCCAACGTTTTTTTTTAATAAAGAGAAGATAAGATAAAACTTTATTGTCTGTTCACACGGAAAATGTTCTTGCATCGTCTGCTCCAACAGTCAACAGATGAAATTAAAAAACATTAACAAGAACATCTGTATGGTCACCCAACAAACATCTGACACACACACACACACACACACACACACACAAACACACACAAATCCAAACATGTAATATTAGTGAATCAGTATTTTCACAGCATGTGGCAAAAATGATCTATTTGAAAACCTTTCATCCTTAGCTACACAGCTTTTCTTCCAAATCTACCTTTTGACAAATATTATTTTTCTCAGTTGTACTCTACATTCAAACTAAACTATGTGGCTTTTGAATTAATGAGCTGCCTCATTAAGAAGCCCTGTGCCCCTCCCGAACATCATGTTTCATTGAGCCTGGGATAAGATATATGATATGAAACCACCTCTTAACAGCGCTGCCTCTTTTATTTATCTTTAAAGCGCTTCTCTTTTTTTCTCGCTTGCTTTTCTGACTCCGATGCATTCAGTAAGAGAAAACAAATCAACAAGAGAAGAGCACATGTGTGGATCAGCAAATGGATGGGTTGGCCAGAGAGGAACGAAAATGGTTTGTGTCAGCGCTCCCCCTGAGACATGAAAGCAAATGCTGGCTGTGTCTTAAGCTATTAGGGTAAGGAGCCCCCCCCCCGCTCTCTGCCAGACGTGGACAGACAGAAAATACCGCCTCGCTCAAAGCTGCCCTTTCACTTGAGAGACTTTCACCGGCGCTGTGTTAAACTGCGATGCTACGTATTTGCATTGGTGGAATGTAACTAAGTACATTTACTCCAGTACTGTACTGAAATCCAAATGTTGAGGTACTTGTACTTTACTTGAGTCTTTTCTTGTCATGCCACTTTCTACTTCTACTCTGCTACATTCAGAGAGAAATATTGTACTTTTTACTCCACTACATTCATCTGTTACAGCTTTAGTTACTAGTTACTTTAATTACTCCACTACATTCATCTGTTACAGCTTTAGTTACTAGTTACTTTACACATTAAGATTTCTGTACACAGAACACATGTAGTTTATAAAATCTGATGCTATCACGCACACAGATGTATGGACACACAGATGCACAACTCAGGTACGTAAAATGCCAAAAAAACAGTTTATTGGAGACTCAATAAACTCACAAGCAAAGGTGTCAAAATCGGCAGGCAAACAGGGTAATCCGAAAAACAGGCAGTGGTCAAAATCCAGGGAAACAACAAACTACAAAACAGGACACTAGGAACACGCTTGAAGGCTGAACACAAAGGAAGCAGACGATCTTCGCACTGGGGTAAGGGAAAGACTGACCTTAAATACACAAAACAGGTGAGACAATGAGACACGGTGCAGGCACATTAGGGCGGGACATGTAATCACAATTAAAGGGAAAAAGACAAACAGGAAAGGAACAAGAACACTAACAGAAACCTTCAAAATAGAACCAGACATGGAAAGAACCTACAACAGTGAGAACAAAACGTAACACAATAACTTGGACGAAAGCAGGGCATGACAGTAACCCTCCCTCAAGGGCCGACACCGACGGCCCAGGACCCTCAGGATGGAGGCGCGATGAAAGTCACGAATGAGGTCAGGATCCAAAATGTTGCTGGACGCCACCCACGATCTCCTCCGCGGTCCATAACCTTCCCAGTCCACAAGGTACTGACGACCCCTGCCGAGCTTCCTGACAGCCAGAAGTTTCTTAACCGTATACCGGGACCCCCATCGATGATGCGAGGAGGAGGAGGAGCCGGAGCCTCAGGAACCAGCGGACTTCGCCAGAACCGGCTTAACTCGGCTACGTGGAAGGTAGGATGCACTCTCATGGACCTAGGAAGCGTCAGTCTCACAGCAACAGGATTAATGACTTTCCTCACAGGAAATGGACCAACAAAACGGGGTGCCAACTTTACGGCTCTCGGCGGGAGGGGAAGGTCCCGGAGTACGCCAAACTTTCTGTCCTTGAGTGTAGGTAGGAGCCTTGGATCTCCGACGATCCGCAGCTTTTTGTACTCGGACGACTTATGAAGCAAAACTTGAGCGCCCCTGGTCCACGTCCTCCGACAACGGCGAACCAAGGCTTGGGCTGCCGGAACCCCACCTCACGCCCGGTAGCGCATCAAAGATGGGGGGTTGGTATCCGTAGACACACTGGAACGGAGTAAGACCGGTAAAAAAGCAGGGCAGGGTGTTGTGGGCGTATTCCACCCAAATCCGTTGCTTGCTCCAGCTAGCAGGATCCCTGGAGGACAGGCAGCGAAGACCCACCTCCAACTCCTGGTTCAGCTTTTCAGTCTGTCCGTTGGACTGTGGATGATAGCCAGATGACAGACTCAGCGGGGCCCCAATGAGACTGCAGAACGCCTTCCAGAATCGCTGAGATGAACTGGGGTCCCCGATCTGACACCACGTCCTTGGGAAAAGTCCATGAAGCCTGAACACATTGGAGAGCATAATCTCTGCCAACTCTTTGGCAGAAGGTAACTTGGGCAACAGAACAAAATGAACCATCTTGGAGAACCTATCTACAATGGTGAGGATAGTGGTGTTACCCTCAGAGAGAGGCAAACCTGTGACAAAGTCCAGCGATAAGTGAGACCACGGTCGAGAGGGAACAGGAAGCGGATGGAGCAATCCAGCAGGGGGTCGATGAGAAGACTTGTTCTGGGCACACACTGGACAAGCTGCCACGTACTCCTTCACAGTATCCACACCCGGGCCACCAGAACCGTTGACGCCCCACATGAACTGTTCTCTTCACTCCAGGATGACACGACAACATACTGGAGTGGGCCCAATGGACCACTGTAGACCTGAGCTCAGGAGGGAAACAAAGCCGTTCGGTGGGCAGCCGACCGGGACAGGTAAGGTTAACAGTAGCACCCTTTACTCTCTCTCTACTTCTACCTCCCATGAAACAGCACCAATAACGCAGGATGCAGGAAGAATGGTCTCCTCCGACTTGGGGAAGGAATCAGGGGAAAAACAGACGAACAAGGCATCAGGCCTTACGTTCTTGGAACCAGGACGATAAGACAGTGTAAAGTTGAATCTAGCGAAGAACAACGCCCACCTGGCTTGCCGGAGTTCAGCCGTTTTGCAGACCGCAGATACTCCAGGTTCTTGTGGTCGGTCCAGACCAAGAAAGGGAGCTCCGCCCCCTCCAACCAATGTCGCCCTCCTCCAACGCCACTTTACGGCCAGCAACTCCCGGTTGCCAACATCGTAGTTCCTCTCTGCGGGAGACAGTTTATGGGACAGGAAAGCACAGGGATGTAGCTTACCATCCGAGGGAAGGCGTTGGGAAAGAACCGCCCCCAGCCCAACATTGGAAGCATCCACCTCCACCACAAACTGTCGGCAGGGATCAGGCATGGTCAGAACAAGAGCCATCACGTAACGCTTCTTTCAGGGACTGGAAGGCAGTGTCGGCGCGAGGAGTCCACTCGAACCTGGTGGTCTGGAAGAGGTCAGTTTATGCAATGGTGCAGCAACAGAACTGAAGATTCTCACAAATTTCCGATAGAAATTAGCAAACCCCAAAACCGTTGAACCTCCTTGGGAGTAGCGGGGACCGGCCACTCCTTAACTGCCTTGACCTTCTCGGGATCCATCGCATACACCCCTCTTCCACAACGTATCCCAGAAAGGACACCCTGGAAACATGGAACTCACACTTTTCCGCCTTAACAAACAGGTCATGGGTAAGCAGTCTCTGCAGAACAGCACGGACATGTTGGACATGGTCATCAGGGTTACGGGAGAAAATCAGAATGTCATCCAGATACACAAACACAGAAACATTCAGCATATCTCTGAGGACGTCGTTAACAAAAGCCTGAAAAACAGCAGGAGCATTAGTCAAACCAAAAGGCATAACTAAATATTCGTAATGTCCACTAGGAGTGTTAAAAGCAGTCTTCCACTCGTCCCCCTCCCTAATCCTAACCAAGTGATAAGATTCCTCAAATCAAGCTTGGTAAAGATAGCAGCACCTTGCAAATGTTCAAAAGCAGAAGAAATCAATGGGAGGGGGTACCTGTTCTTCACTGTAATGTCATTGAGTCCACGATAGTCAATGCAGGGGCGCAGCGACCCGTCCTTCTTTCCCACGAAGAAGAATCCAGCCCCGGCTGGTGAAGACGAGGGCCTAATGATACCGGCCTCCAGAGCCGAGTCGATATAATCCTTCATGGCCCGTGTCTCAGGTGAAGACAAGGAGTACAGACGTCCTTTCGGCGGTGCGGACCCAGGAAGCAAGTCAATGGGACAGTCATATGGTCTGTGTGGCGGTAAGGCAGAAGCCCGAGACTTATTGAATACCTCCCTCAAATCCATGTAACAGGAAGGAACAGAGGATAGGTCAGGAAAATCCCCCTCCGCAGCAACCTCCGCGGTCACCAAGGGAACAACAGGAATCACCTCCCCGGGGCCGGCCGGAGAGGGTACCGGGTCCATAGCCACCCTGGCCAGAGTAGGCACAGAAACGACCCCCACCGACGCACCTGCTGGTCTGGACTGGAAACACCTACTGGAACACTCCGTCCCCCACCCAGTAACAACCCCCGAAGTCCAGTCGATGTGAGGGTTGTGTTCACGGAGCCAGGGAAACCCGAGAATAACTGGGGACAGAGAGGAATCAACCAACAAAAACGAAAGAGTCTCCGAATGCAGGTCAGGAAAAACCAGAGCCACAGGAGGTGTGCGATGAGTTACCTGCCAGAGTAACCGGCCGTCCAGCGCTGTAGCCTTCAATGGTGTGGGTAGGGGAATCAAAACCAGTCTCAACTCCTTCACCAGGGAAATGTCCATGAGACTGGCATCTGCCCCGGAATCCACCATAACCTCCAGAGACCTGGACATCTCCGTGGAGGAAACAGTCACAGAAAACAATGGACGAGAGGGAATGTTAGTAACAACAGTATGGCTCACCAGGATCCTCTTCCCGCCCTGCTGCGCTCTCTCTTTTACTGGACACCGCCCGGTGAAATGACCCAGCTGCCCACAATAGATGCAGGCTCCCTCTCGGAGTCTCCTCTGTCTCTCCTCAGGAGGAAGCGAGCGCTCTACCCAGCTGCATGGGCTCCTCCCTCCCAGCCGGCTGCGGGAGAAGCCACCGGGTCGAGGTGGCGGTGAAGGAGATCCTGTCTTGCCCGAGAAGCCCCCACCGGAAAATCCCTGCGATGAACTCTTGAAGGCGCGCCTTCTCTCTCTCATGCTCCATCAACCGTTTGTCAATTTTGATGGCCAGAGCAATGAGAGCGTCGAGGTCCTCTGGCAGATCCAAAGCCGCCAGGTGCGATCCTTTAAAGCACTAGACAGGCCACACAGGAAGGCATCCAAAAGAGCAGTCTGATTCCATCCACTCTCAGCTGCCACCGTGCGCGAAAATTCAATGCGCGTACGTCCGCCACCCTCCGCCCGCCTTGACGGAGATTCACCAGCACCCGGGCCGCTTCTCTGCCCGGAGTGACATGCTGGAAGATCTGTGTAAATGCCTGGGTAAAGTCAGCAAAAGAGTTGCACAGGTGTGAATCCACTCTGCCGTAGCCCATGCCTCTGCCCGACCAGTCAGATGAGAAATCAGGTACGCTATTTTAGCTCTGTCTGTGGGATAATGGACTGACTGGAGCTCATAATGCAATCCACACTGCGTTAAAAAGGCTCGACAGTCACCGGACTCACCAGAGAACCGTTCCGGCCGGGACAGATGAGGCAAATCAGAATAACTGGCAGGCGGCTGAACCGATGAAGCAGCAGAACCAGCAACCACCGTGGGCCCAGGGGTAGAAGCCGGACCCATGGAGCCTTGAGAAGCATATGA
Source organism: Perca fluviatilis (assembly GCF_010015445.1). Classification (NCBI taxonomy): domain Eukaryota; kingdom Metazoa; phylum Chordata; class Actinopteri; order Perciformes; family Percidae; genus Perca; species Perca fluviatilis. The sequence continues at coordinate 1,067,400 of NC_053123.1, read as the reverse complement.
CGTAGAAGCAGACTGGATGGCTTGGAACTGCGTAGTCAGAAGAGAAACTCGATCGCCAACGGCTTTCTGGAATCCCAGCTGACGCTCCGCCATACCACTCAACTCCTGTTGAATGGTGGACAGCATTTCCTCAAACTGGTGAAGCCGCTGTCCTTGAGATCGCAGCGCGTTCTGTACCTTGTTTGAGTCGGCGGTGTCCATATTGTGGCGAGATCGTACTATCACGCACACAGATGTATGGACACACAGATGCACAACTCAGGTACGTAAAATGCCAAAAAAACAGTTTATTGGAGACTCAATAAACTCACAAGCAAAGGTGTCAAAATCGGCAGGCAAACAGGGTAATCCGAAAAACAGGCAGTGGTCAAAATCCAGGGAAACAACAAACTACAAAACAGGACACTAGGAACACGCTTGAAGGCTGAACACAAAGGAAGCAGACGATCTCGCACTGGGGTAAGGGAAAGACTGACCTTAAATACACAAAACAGGTGAGACAATGAGACACAGGTGCAGCACATTAGGGCGGGGACATGTAATCACAATTAAAGGGAAAAAGACAAACAGGAAGGGAACAAGAACACTAACAGAAACCTTCAAAATAGAACCAGACATGGAAAGAACCTACAACAGTGAGAACAAAACGTAACACAATAACTCGACACAGGAGCAGGCATGACAGATGCTTTATTATAAATGAAACTAGCCAACAATATAACGGCCTACAAGTCCAGCTGACCATTAAACACACAACTGGTTGGATCCTTTACACTTTCTAAAACCTTGCCCCCCCTCTCTCCTCCTCAATAGCTGCAGACACAGAAATGGCACATCCTAAGGAAAGCTCATTGTGGGACTGGCTCTAGTGGCTGTAATTCTGCACCAAGGCTGAATTTCGGGAAAGAGACTTCATATACAGTATTAGGGGACCACTAAGGTCTATATAAAAGAGACTTCAGATACAGTATTAGGGGACCACTAAGGTCTATATAAAAGAGACTTCAGATACAGTATTAGGGGACCACTAAGGTCTATATAAAAGAGACTTCAGATACAGTATTAGGGGACCACTAAGGTCTATATAAAAGACACTTCAGATAAAGTATTAGGGGACCACTAAGGTCTATATAAAAGAGACTTCAGATACAGTATTAGGGGACCACTAAGGCCTATATAAAAGAGACTTCAGATACAGTATTAGGGGACCACTAAGGCCTATATAAAAGACACTTCAGATAAAGTATTAGGGGACCACTAAGGTCTATATAAAAGAGACTTCAGATACAGTATTAGGGGACCACTAAGGTCTATATAAAAGAGACTTCAGATAAAGTATTAGGGGACCACTAAGGTCTATATAAAAGACACTTCAGATAAAGTATTAGGGGACCACTAAGGTCTATATAAAAGAGACTTCAGATACAGTATTAGGGGACCACTAAGGCCTATATAAAAGAGACTTCAGATACAGTATTAGGGGACCACTAAGGCCTATATAAAAGCATCCAAAGAGCACCATGTCATGGGACCTTTAATGCTTTGGCTCGTGACACAGTGACAGTGATACCCGGTTTATCTCACGAGACATCCAAAGTAGGCTGAGTTACTGTCTGCAACACTTGAAATGCAACGATGCATCTTATTCTCTTATTGTAAATGAATGATTTTCTATCTGAGCAAAACATTCATCCCATCTATATGACCTCCCTGTAACACTAACTCCTAGACCTTTAGGACAGCAGGTGTGGTAAAAACACTACCGCTTTTGTCCAAAGGGGACGCTGAAATCATCACAACCTGAAAGTTACATATAGCCACTTTAAGTCACATTTTTAATGCATGACTTTTACCTGTAACCAGGGCCGTACTGGGACTGAAATTCAGCCCGGGACTTTAAGATGGAGAGGCCTTTTTTCAATCTGTACTTCAGTCAAGTTATTATCTAGTATGTGGAACTATTGGCATTTTATCCTATATGTAAATATCTGATTGATTGATATGCCTAATATGATTGCCTACCCAGCCCTGCACACTGCCCCTCTACCTGTTTGTTTCCTGCTCTTCCTCTCTCCTCCTCCTCCTCTCTCCTCCTGCTGCTCTTCCTCTTCTCTCCTACTGCTCCTGCTGCTCCTCCTCCTCTCTCCTGCTGCTGCTCCTCCTCCTCCTCCTCCTCCTCCTCCTCCTCCTCCTCCTCCTCCTCCTCTCTCTCCTCCTGATGAGAGTGTGTATGTGCAACAATAGAAAATAAAACAATTAGCTTATCAAAGCAAAAATTTGGAGACAGAAACAACTCACGGTATTAAAACTAAAAAAAAAATAAAAAAAAAAAATTAAAAAAAAAAAAGTATAACAGTTACATTAGCTCTTTGGGGTGACACTGTCATGAACACATGACACTGCCATGACACATGAACTCTAACTCTAACCCTAACCCTAACTTGTCATGACAAAAACTGAATGACATTTAATGACAGAAGTGTTATGTCATAAACATTTATGACTGTTTATAATGTTTTATGACATGTTCATGACAGTGTCATGTCATTTTAATGTAGATACCTTCAAGTAAAGTGTAACCTAGTACTTTTATGTGAGCAAAGGATCTCAATACTTCTTCCAAGTATTTGCATGACTTTTTGCCTGCGCTGTGTTTCCAATTATCTGCTGGCTGGACCGTGGCGGCCCAGGGCTGATCGGACCACGCGGTGACATCTCCGTCAGCTCCGTCGGGGCAGGTGGATGACAGCATCTTCTTGTTAACACTTGTCAACCGCGTCCTCTTGTATTTGTAACAAACCCTGGGCTTCTGCTGAACAGGTCTGCGCAGACAGGACAGAACAAGGAAGAAGCACGACATGCGGGAGGCGGTTTCAAGTGCGCGGCCACCAGGGGCGAGGCACATACAGGCCACTTCCTTTTGAAGGTTTGTATCTTTGAGTTCTTTTTCTCTTCGCGGTGAAGAGGAGCAGGTTCATGCAGAGGGCAGTGATTACAGATTTGAATGGAGTTAAAATGGGAACATCTTCGGGGCACACTCTGACCTGTCAGCCTCATTTCCTCCAGCGGATCCGATGAGTGCGGCTGTGCCAGCGCTCACAACGCCCATCCCTCCTTCTTTTTCCTTCCAACTACTTCTCTGTTTATCTGTTTGCACGCGCACATTCCTCCCCTCTGTGCTAGCCCTGTCAGGTCAGGTTTGGCATACAGAGACACACGAAGACACACACACGCACGCACACGCGCGCACACGCACGCACACGCACGCACACATACACATACACAAACACACACACACACACACACACACACACACACATACACATACACATACACAAACACACAGACACACAGACACACCAGGCACACACACATGTACACACACACGCACATACACAAACACACACACATACACAGACACACACACACACCATACACACACACATACACACGCACACACATAAATATACACACACATGTACACACACACACACACACACACACACACACACACATAAATATACACACACATGTGCACACACACAAACACACACACACACACACACACACACACACACACACACACACTCACTTACTCACTCACTCTGTCCATTGTCAGCAGCGCCGAGAGCAGATTTGCTCTCTAAACTAATGGCCCGATTAATGTGAAACAGACCTGATTACTGGCTGACAGAAGGAATTAAGGCCGTCCAGGGCCAAACGAGTGCGCCAGCATCCGTGACCGGGCACAACCACGTAGGGTGAATTTTATTTATACTGCACGCAGTAAACATGCATTTGAGTCCTTCATGAACAGGAGAAACAGAGAAAAGAAAGATGTACTGCTTTCAGTGTAATTGACGTTGGTGGTGTGTCATGTTGATTTGACTTTTTCTAAGGGTTTGCTAGTAATTTATCAAATTGGGTATGTGAGAGACGGGGATGGATTTTCTAATAAAATTCAGACTAAAATGAATCAAATGTGTATTTATAGTTCCATAACAGCAGAGGAGAGTGTGTTTGCTCTTTCCAAAGCCAAACCGTGTATATCTATAAAGACGGGCAAAGAGGACATTTCAGGTTTTGCATTAACAATAAATGAAGGAATGGATTTGTAAACTCCATTTTCAGAGTCAAAGTCAACTTTTGTAGTTTACATACACATAGCTTCAAACTTCAAAGACTTTTGAATGACAGGTTTGAATTGTGAAATATGTAGAAATGCTCATATATTACAAAGTCACAAATAATCACAAAGTTGAGAATGGACACAAACACAGAAACAACTTCATATATTGGCTTATATGGTGCATCGAATTTTGGCTTCTATTATTATGTCAACATTTTTTATATCAATCTAACTCTCGGTTGTAGAGAGATTACATTGCTCTTTATTTATTAAAAATATGGGAGGCAACCAAATATCCAAACAAAGGTTATTTTATCTCCAAATCTCAGGCATTATTTGCAGCATCTCCCATAAATACCAACGGTCCTTTTACATGAAAACTGTGCAGACTTAAAAAAATAAATAAATAAATAAAAGAAAAAACACATTTCTTTTACAGATTAAACAGGAGGAATGTAACCACATTATTTTTAAAATGATTTAAAAAGTGTAAGAAGTGTGAATTGCCCCACACATGAAACCTTTTTTTATATAATTTGCTTTTATGAATATATCAGGCTGTATTTTATTTAATGAATACAATTATCTATAAATCTTCTTTTACACATACTGAAGAGTCAGATGATTTTTGTATCTTGAAGGCTATTTGAAGGCTTAGTATTCTATGCAAAAAAAAGGTATATACAAATATAATATACATAAAGGCTTTAGGCCGCCCTACACGTTATTGTAGGCCCAGTTTAATATGCAACTTCATTTTTTACAATATACAGTATGTAGTAGGGGTCTCTGCTCCGTCTCTCTTTCAGTTAAGGGGTCCTTGGCCTAAAAACATTGATTATAAAAGACCAAGTACAGTAAATGTGGACATAGAGCGAAGGTCAGTAACATATTCTCTATAAGAAGAGTTTGGCTGCTTTGGTCCGTATCACATCCTTCATTAGAAGTATGACACACACACACACACACACACACACACACACACACACACACACACACACACCAAGCTGAAGGCTAAAGCTCTGTGTGCGTGATGACTACTACTGAGTACTAACATTGCATTTGCTTGTACCATAAAGTGCAGTTTCACTTTCTACTTTCAGTACAAGGTCGTTATTTGTATATGTGTCCATTTAAACGATTGGTTGTAAATGTATCAGAACATCCAATATGGACAAGCAAATATTCCAAAAGAGATTTTTGGTATTTATTTGCTTTTTTTTCCACCAATCAATAAAATAGCTTTTTTTTGGTTAATAAATAATGACTCCATGTGTAATCCATTCAGAGCAGAATGACCTATGTCATTTGAGTACTGTGAAATAAAGTCCCAGAAAGGAAGTATAAGTGGACGTCTCTTACATTTTTCTTCTTCTCCCAAAGCATGCTGGGCTTCCATATTCAGATTGAGAGTGTTCATGGAACAGCAGAATGAAGTTGCCACGGCCCGTGAGCCGGCCGGGGTGATATGGGTGGAATAGCTCCACATTAGAGAGTTGAGTTGTGGGTCGTGCGCTGTCGCTCCCCATCCATCAGCTCACTTCCACCCGGATAACGGTGGAGGGGAGGGAAGCTTTGCATAAAGGCCATGGGGGGGAGGGAGAAAGGTTGGGCTGAGTTTGGACAGGAGACCAGTCATGTGACCCGGCGCGTCCAACCGCTGCGCGCTGACCTCGGAGATCTGCAGGTGTTGATGTGGAAGTGATGTGACTCTATGACCCGCATGCACAAAAACAATATGTTACAGTCAGTCACACACACACACACACACACACACACACACACACACACACACACACACACACACACACACACACTGTGTACAGTAAATGCATTTAACTCTTGTGTTGTCAAACAGAAATGTGTTGTTTTTTTTTTAACTAAATTGCCCAAAAATAACATGGATGCGTGGATGTATTCCATACAACGATCTTCGCAGGTAAAATCAGTGATTGCTTTCATTGAATTTTGGGTGTTTTATTCAATTTTATAGCGTTAAAAAACAAGTTTCAATGGTTTCATAGCAGTCTCCCGACTAAACTTTGACAGATAACAGTCTGTGATTCACTCAACATCCTCTGATCTTACCTATTATGCAAAATAATTCATAATTTCTGCTTTTTTTAACTAAAAAAATTGGTAAAATGTCATATGAACTAGGTTTATTGACCATGAATAAAAAAAAAGCGTTAACAAAAGTGACAAAAAAGTTTTAAAAAGCATCAAAAATAGATAATTTTCAATTTAGATCCGGAAGGTTCATGGTCGACGGGAGAAAACATAAGGGTTAAAGACATATACAGTAAATAATCGGTCATATATACTTATTGTCAGTAAAATACTATATCTCAATCTTGTCCAAGATTTGCAGTTAAGGCACTTAAGGTACTAAACTGTTATCCCCATACTCCCTTTCCTAAGATTATGGTGAAAGAACATTACAGTATAGTGATAAAAAAAAAAGATAATTGACATTGTAAATGCTTTTTTCGTTTTTTATACAACGAAATTAAAAGTACTCTATGGTGTGCACATAAAAACACACACACACTGACAGATTCACAAACATGCACGGACAAAAAAATAAAAGTAAATTGGAGAGCAGAGCCGCTGCATTTTGGACCATCTTTGAGTTTGGAAGTTGAACAAAATGCAACAGCTGGCAATATGGGAACAGTACTATGTCTGTCTGTTCATGTACAACACAATAACAGGGTTCAAATGCATTTGACCTCACTTCAGTGATGACATGTTGGATTGTAACTCGCTAGTCCAAATTATTTCAGCAGCTGCTCACTTTAGAGACAAAGAAAAGTTTGAAATAAATAAATACAAAAGGTCATGCTGAATAGGACTTTTGATACTGAGGCTGAAACATCAAATGAATCATGAATGAGGCTTGATGGGAATTTTCTCCAGTGCTGGGAGCCCCGTGCCCTGCTGCCTGCCTGCACACAACCACACTAAAAATAAAGAATGAATGAATACAAATTGAAATGTGAAAAGAATTCCAATTATGTTTTATCTTTCAAAGCACATTGAATAATGGAGCCATATGCACTTCAAAATAGAATAATGAAATTTGGATTATTTTTTTTTATTATTTTTGATGTGAAAGTATCAGCTTCTGGTGCTGTCCCTGTATCTTCTGGCTGGCTGCTTGGAAGCCTGAGGTAGTAAGAGCTAACGTCTGCCTCAGTGTTAGAAAAATATTCCAGCCTCACTCTCACATTCTATTTGCTTACATAACACGTTTTTGCATACATGATTATTCTGGTTTCACAGGAATAATTTGTCATGTCTCTCTTAGCAGGTTTATTAGTCTTTTACTACTGGCTGCCTTTGGTTTTATTTACGGAGAAACAAACTTATTCTACTGTTGTACTCAATGTACACTGAGTCCCGTACAATATTAGATATAAAATACATTAGTAGTACACAAGTAGACAGATAGCACTTTAGTACATCATCAACAATCGGGTGCAATAGACAGACAGACAGACAGACAGAAGGACAGACAGACACACACACACACACACACACACACAGAGACAGACAGACAGAGACCGACAGACAGACAAGGATTTACAGAGACCGACAGACAGACAGACAGAAGGACAAACAGACACACAGAGAGACAGACAGACAGACAGACAGACAGACAGACAGACACAGACAGAAGGACAGACAGACAGAGAGAAAGACCAACAGACAGACAGACAGACATCTGGGTCGTCAAAAAAACACAAAAGAAAGCCTGCGTTATAAACTGGAGAAGTGGGGTTCTATTTAAGAGGCAACACAGATCTAACAGAAGACACTTAGATGCATTATGGGAATTGTAGGATCCAGTGTTTTTGGAGCATTACCAATAGGCTAGAGACTAAGAATCAGGATATCTCGACCTCTGCTGTTTCAATGTTGACAATCTTAATTAATGAATCTACATTTCGTGAGTCACCCCAACGTTATGGAATGGACATCCTAAACTGCTGGAGTGCCCCTTGTGAAGAGGTAAAGTGATGTAGTGTGTGGCTTTAAATGTGTTGGAGCAGTTGAGTTCCAGCTTTCCAGCGGTTGCTAGTCTGGATGGTGGGGTATCAGAGTTAAGGATTGGGGGTCGCCCAAAAGTCCCAATCACACACTAATGACGCCTCTAGTCCCGCTGTTGGAAGTGATACACCACAGCCTCTGGATTTCCAGCCACAAACATCACAGTTTCCAGGCTCAGTTGGCAGGAGCGCTCCGGGAAAATGCCCCGTGTTTAGAGTAGCGTTCTGTTGATGGTTTATGGACAGTTTAACAGTTCAGCCTGAAATTCCCCACCGCTCTGGAAGAGTGAGATTTCAGGCGCCTCAGTGACGCACTGTGTTATTATTTCAAACTTTTCATTAGTTTAAATGTGTTTCATTTACTAGTGTTTTTCAATCACATAATATCCTAATATACCGGCAACACCTCAAAATGTAATGAGATTAAGTGGGGGGCACTGTACAAACAGAACCTATCACCTTTCGCAAAAAACCCTCTTTCATTCATTCCCGATGATTAAATCTGAAATGAAAAATCAAAAGATGTCTTTAAATTGGAAAGTTATTTTAAATTAGACTAACACAGTTCTCTCTTTGTCAGTTTGTCGTCTGGCTCTGCGGTTTGAATTTTGTGTGAAATATGTTTGACAGGCGGCCTGACAGAGAGGCGGAGGGATTCTGAATCAGAGGTGAGATTTACAGAACACAGATTCAGGAAAATGCTGAAAAATTCAACCCACAAATGGAAGTTATTACCATAAAGTTGCCTGTTCCACATCGGCCTCCTCCCAAAAATAATGTGTTGTTCCAAAAGGACAACAAATTAAATTATCATTTGAAACAACATGCACAACAAATGTTCCAAATCATTTGTGTATAATAGAACTACATGCCATTAATCACTCATATACTGCCATAATTGTCAACTGTAGCGGTAAAAAAAAGCAATTCTCTTTGTATTAGACACCTCAGCCAGCATTTTATCAGACTCTAAACGTCTTCTGAGGACTGAAAGCAAAGAGGCAGAGAGTTGAATCTGTTATGCCATAGTGCTGCTTCAGTGACAATGAGCAACAGATTGGCTGTCAAGTGGTGTTCAGTGCAATCTAAAGCATGCAAAAAATAAGTGGTCCAACTAATATCTCAGGGGCATGCAGGCTTTATCTAACAGCTGTCATAAAAACATCTGCAAATGTACTGGTTGGAGGCTTTAAAAGAGGACAGGACTAAGGCACAATGTAGCCAATTTAATTTCACTTATACTATATTGCTTTTACTGCAGCTCCTCGGTGTGTGTAAAACAAAGATGCCAGGGGAAATGTAAATTGATATATTTGATATGTATTATTAATGTTATACATAGAGAAATATAGAAGAACGAAAAAAATGAACCCCAGCAGTGAATGCTGCTTACCAAACCCCATCCCACAAACCAGAAACCCAACTTACAACTATCAAGGTGCTGAACTCCAATAGTAAATCTTAGCACAACAGAGCAAAAGTCCAATAAATACACCTGCACTTTTCGTACTTCGCGCTTTAATTATTACAGTTACTATATGATATGTCGTATTGTCGCTACAGTCATATGTGTCCTTCTTTTATGTCCTATAATGCTTCGTTGATCTTATGATCTTATGTTATGTTTTTATGTTGATTTTAGAATGGTTTTTCTGTTACATGTTTGTATTGTGAAGCAACAGATTGGAGCACTATGCCCAAGACAACTTTCCCCTCAGGGACAATAACATGTATTCTATTCTAACTAGGGTCTCATTAAAATCTGGAAGACATACAAGATCAATGTACAAAAAGGTAATAATAAAAGAGACAATTATATAAACTTTAAATAAAATGTTTGCATTATGCATAATTGCCATAGATACTGTCAAGTTAATGCCAAGAAAATTGAGTGTGGCGGTTTCAAATGTCATCATATTTTTGTCTACTTTTTGGGATTACAAATTCAAGCTGCACTGATTAATATTTCTTCACATTATCAGTGCATTAAATTACTTTGTGTAAGGTCAAAGGATTATTGTAGTAATGAATACACAGAATATGTTTTACTTGAACACTGTGACCAAAAAATGACAAAATAATGGTTCAACCATATCTATCCAAAGTGTGTTAACTTTAGCTAACACAAGCCACCATAAGCTAGCGGTCATACCAGACCAAATGAAGCCATAGTGGGAAAAATTTAGCTTGTGTGTTAACAATGTTTTATTTCTTCACTCAAAAGTTACAAAGACTCCCTTCAAAGCACAGGGGGTCAGTTGTCCTGCCATTAGTCTGGTAAAGCAAGCATGGTCAGTGTCACTCAGCGTCAGATAGCGACACAAAAATCATCCTTCAGTGTCTGTATGGAACGCACCGGGCAGAGCAGCAGCTCGACCGCGCCGCTGTAAGATGACGTAGTATTAACAGCGACAACGGTAGTGAGTAGTATGAAAGACCAAAAATTTGCGTAAGGAGGTTGGTTGGGGGTGGATGGGTCAAACAACACAGGACTTTCACCCAGAAGACCAGGGTTTATGTCCCATTCTTGTCCCGCGTGTCACTGAAATGTACGTTTTATAACCCCACCTCCCATCTTTACCTAAACCTAACTGTCCCATTCGTTTGCCGCATGTCAGTTAAACGTACTGTACGTGCTGACCCAGAGCGTCAAAAAGTGACGCCAATAGTCCCGACCCGACTCCAAAGGGCTAGATGCTAAACAAACGCCAAAGGCACCTGACCAAGCGTCGCTTTATGATGCGCTGGGAGTGAGAATGTGTTGTCTGTGATCATGTGTTCTGTCCCTGCACTCTACTACAGGGGGGAACCACACTGACCGGCTATATCAGGATCTTTCTTAACAAGAGGGCCAAACCATGACCGTCTCCAAACAGTTGAGTCATCGCAGTGTCCTGATTGGCTCACGACCGAGTTACATTTTAACAGTTCAGTTTGAGTAGTTTGCAACTTTTGTGTAACAAACATAGATTGAAGAGCAGGGCTTGATTGAACAGATTTTGGTGGTCAAAGGTCAATGTCACTGTGACCTCAAAAAACATGTTTTCAGCCACAACTCAAAATGTATACACTAATTATGATGGAAATTCACACAAATGTGCAAAAAGATGAAATGATGGAGTGATGACGTTTTATATCCAAAAGGTCAACTTCACTGTGACATTGTAATGTTCTGCAAAAAAGGGACAGGGACAATATCTTCTCAATTTTGGAAACGTAAAACTACATTTTTATTTTTGTTGACATACTGAGGAAATTGTTTGCAAGGTAAGGGAGCGCCAGAGCCCAGTTTAAAAGCAGGATTATTCAGATCAGAAACGGTAAGAGCCCTGGAGCAGCAGATTGTAATTTGCCTAGGGCTTTCATGATGGCAGTCTGCTATGTCTGCTTCTGGTGTTTTTCTGTCTCTATTTACAGAAACAGCCAAGTGAAGCCAAGCCAACAAACGAACCAACAATAAGAGAAAAAATAATCCTAACATCCTTGTGTTGTGCTTCTAAGTTTCCAGTTTGCTGTTGGTCAGCCAATGTAAACATCCCAATATTTCATTTTTGTTGTACTGTCATTGTGGCTTGTCAACATACTGCAAAAAAGGAGAAATGTCGTGATTTTTAATAGCTGAAGCAAGTCTGGTTTCTGTCCAGAGCTTTGCCCTAAGGCCACTTTTCTCACATTTTGACTTTGGTCAGTCGCAAACATCTTCTCCAGTTCAAAGGTAAAGGCACTTTATTGTCACATACACATACATGTAGTGAAATTCATTCTCTGCATTTTAAACCATCTCTCAAGGGAGCAGTGAGCAGCTATTTACAGCGCCTGGGGACCAACTCCAGCTTTGATCAAGGGCACTGGACTGGAGAACCTAATCTACATGTTTTTGACATGGGAAGAACATGCAAACTCCACACAGGATTCAAGGATTCAAACCTGGAACCTTCTTGCTGTGAGGCCACAGTGCTATCCACTAGCCCGCCATGCCACCAATAGTGATGTTTTTCCCACTTAAACAGCAGTTTTAAAAGTATTTTTTGTTGCAGCTTTAGATCTCTCCGAGCAATATGCACAACCGCAACCGGTGTGGAGAGAGATGGTCGGATGCAGCAGGTGGAGGTAGAGATGGTATAGATATGGATCTTAATACTGAGGTAAATGCAACTAAACACACACTTAAATGTCTAAAAGGTCCCATATTATGCTCATTTTAAGGTTCGTTTTAAAGGTTTAAGTGTTTCTTCTAGAACATGTTCACATGCTTTTTAATGTTTGAAAACTTTATATAATGGTATTTACCCTCTGTCTGAAACGCTCTGTTTTAGCGCCTGTCTCTTTAAGAACTCTCTCAAAAAACACCTAGTCTGCTCTGATTGGTCAGTGTTTCCTGGGCTTCTGTATCTGCACTCTCAGCTTCCCTGCACCGTCATTGCAGTCGGCTCAAGTTCAAGTTTGATGTACACAAACCACAACATCTGTCCACTATGTTTTGCGTTACGGTGATCAGATGTTGTGTTCATTAATAAATGCCTAATTGCTTCATTTTTTGTCTCTAACATTAAGGGTTTTAGTTAGATACAAGTCCATATTTAATGCATGTTTATTTCCGCCACTGCAACCTTCCTTGTGACTCCTGTAAATCCCATCTGTGCTGTGTTAAAGCTTCTGTTCAGAGGCGGAGAATTGTCCCTGTAAAACTGTCCGTCGCAAATAGCGTGACCTCAGTAAATCTAGCGGAATACATAATCGTGCTCTGTTAACATGTCGCCTCTTGTTATTTGTGTGATCATCCTTTAAAATAGGCGCACCTCACAGACACACAAACTGCTGAGTCTGCTTGATGAATAGGTAGGAGAAAGAGTAAAGTTACATTAAATCTTCAAGGAAGGCTAAACCTTCCAGCATGCTTTTTTGATATTACAACTAGTGGAGCTTGGCATATGGAATTAATAAATGCCAATCTGCCATGTGGATTATTTTCTTATTTAGTTCTTTTCTTTTAGCTCAACAAAGTCCCAAACTGCTCTTTGGCTTTTAATTGTGTCTTTGTATATGTCGGTTCAGACTGTTCTTATAAACCATTCACACATATAGCTACTAAAAGTAATGCACTGCAATTCAAATGTATTCCACGTATTTATTACTGTATGCAGAACAATTACTGCCGTTATACAGTAAATGAGCGTGCAGAGCCGTGTATTGAGGAGGTCAGGGCAGATTGATGGGCCATAAAAGAGGCCTTTTAAGCGGGTGAGCGGAGTTTGCGTCCCAGAAGAAGTTAAGGGGAAATCACAAGACTTTCACAGGGGAAATGGGTGTTTGTGTCCCGGGAGTAATACTTAAGATGTAGTTTTAACCCAAACCACAATCTTTTTTCTATTTTTAACTAGTCGTTACGTCTCTGTTGTAACAGCCTCTGAAACAACCGTCACCTCACGGTTCTCTGTACCTGGCTCACAGTCACCTTTTGTCTGAATTTAACTGTAAAGACAGCTAAACTTAAAGATCCCATATTGTAATAAGTGAAAGATTTTCCACGAGCTATGCTCTGCGATTCTCTGCAATTCCCGGCCGCATCCTGCTGCGTCCTGCTGCATTCGCCGCATCCTCCCATGCTCTGCAGCGCCACGTTACATCCCGCAACGCCCTGCTGTGATGTTCCTATGCACCGAGTAGTCTGGATCCGGTATAGGGGACTGCACTACTCAGTATGACACGATGTGCCCTGCTATGACATGAACTTCCACGATAACCTTCGAAGTCACTGTGACCTCTAATGTGACTATTATCACCACTGTTCATCACACCCCCATCCGGCCCGTCAGACACCCCCTACCAAGAGTCTGGGTCTGCCGAGGTTTCTTCCTAAAAGGGAGTTTCTCCTCGCCACTGTCGCGATAGCCACTGCTAATGCTTGCTCTTGAGGGAATTACTGTAATTGTTGGGGTTTTGGAAATTATAGAGTGTGGTCTAGACCTACTTTATCTGTAAAGTGTCTCGAGATAACTTTTGTTATGATTTGATACTATAAATAGAATTGAATTGAATTGAATTGAATTTTAATACAAAGCAGGACTAAGTGCTATAAATAGTATCAAAACCCTCAATCCACAGAGAAATTGACACAGCCTGTATTCAGAAAATGTGCCTTTAAATGAGCCGTAAGGACTTCAGTACGGTTGTGATGTCACAATGTTGCTAATATATAGATAGAAAGTTCTGCTGCAGTGCCGTTACAGTCATTCCCCAGTTGCAATGACAGAGTGCAGAGACACATAGGGCCAGATGCACGTACACTGCGAATGTAGCGTCATCAGCGCCATGGCCAACCCGAAGAAAGTGCACGCTGTGATACTTCAGCTCACGTCGTATTAACCAAACCTGCAGTTCATCGGGTAATCAGCGCCTTTCTCCGCCCACTATACCGTAAATTGCACACATCTTTCTATCACGGATCAGCCACCAAGTCAGTCAAAACAGCGAAAACAAAGATTTAGCGATAAAGAAGTTGATCTGCTTGTTTATGAGGTGACAGCTTGATGCATGTTATTTGGGCATTAGTGGTGGGGAAATGTATGTATTGACTAGTGCGCGGTAGCAAAGCGTTAAGTACTGGTGCTATGATATGGCTGAGTGCAGACTGCGATATTCCCACTGCTGATGCTATGACTGTTTGAAATGATTTTGTGTTCACTCAACTGAAAAAGTGTGACCCTTGTGGCAAAAATCTTTTCAGCTCGTCTCCTTGGCCTATCTTCGTCTTGCTTGGATTACTGCTGCCATTTCACCAGGAGGCATGTGCGAGGAAACCCGCTTGCAGCTGGTTTACACCTGCTTTTAAGAGGCGAAGAATTTTCATCGCAAAATAGAGGCGTGCTTTCACGGGCAGTTTTTGTACATAATAGATAACAATACATAATTAGGCACACTTTACGCTTCTTCTCCCATGTCTTTATGGGAAACTCCCACTTCCCCCTTCACCCTCCCATTAATGCATGACACAAAAAGCGCAATTTGCCATTTTCAGCTCCTGCGACAGGCAGTCTGCGCTTTTACCTCAGTGCGGCCTGTTTGTACATACCTCGCCATGCTTTTACGCGCACGTTGCGAAAAAAATACGCCTGGAGTGGGTGCAAAAGTACATCTGGCCCAGAGAGTGCAGATGCGAAAAGACCCGAAAATGCTGACCAATCAGAGCAGATTATGCTTTTTCGTGATGGGGGCTTAAAGAGACAGGCAGTAAGGGTGTGACGAGATCTCGTTTTACGAGATCTCGCGAGATTAAAACGTGACGAGATTTCTCGTCGAGGTGAAAAGTTGTCTCGTGAGGCGATGTGATGTCAGCGTGATGGAGCGTGAAATTACTATTGAAGATCCCCCTGCCACTTTTAAATCATTTGTGTGGCAACATTTTGGTTTTCCTGCGGAAATAATAAACGGCGAAAGAGCGACAGACAAGACGAACACAATATGTAAACGCATTGTAAGAAAAAATGCCGTATACCGGCTGACCCACGAGCACTATGCAAAAACACTTACAGCACCACCACAGCTCTCTACTAACTACTGCACCCGCGACCAAAACCTTAAAAGGGCAAACAACTCTAAAAGCCTTTGCATCTCTGCCACCGGTAAGTGCAAGAGCCACGGCAATAACGAGGGACATAGGCGTTTTCATTGCAGCTGATATGAGGCCATTTTCTGTGGTGGAAATTTCGGCGACTCCTCCACACACTGGAACCGAGGTACGTCATCCCATTTTCTGTTATTTACACATTTATTTTATTTATACTGTTTATTTTTTATGTTCGATTTGTGGAAAGGAGTTAGATTTCTCATGTGAAATTGTACAGGGCAGAAGCCAGTTGGTAGAGTTTATACAAAACATTTTGCAGTGTTTGCACGTCCTTTTCTGCACAAAATTCATTAAAATAGTAAAAAGAAAAGTTAAATAACATTCATCATTAATAGTTGATTTCAAAATGCACCTAAATTGTTTTGCATTTTGTGATTTTTCAGTTGAATAAAAAAACTATTTTCCATTCATATATTTCATCATTGAGGATTTCTTTAAATTTTTTTTAAAAATCTCGTCTCGTCTCGTTCTCGTGAACCCAATCTCGTGATGTGTCTCGTCTCGTGGAGTAAGCGTCTCGTCACACCCCTAACAGGCAGTATGACAGTATGAGAAAAATTTGTTTTTTAAACATTAAAACATGTAAACATGTTCTGGTGAAAACCCAAAATACAAATATCAACCTGAAAATGAGCATAATATGGGACCTTCAACTGTCATGTGACCAGCCGGCACTCACTGTCATTTTATAGGATATCATACAAATGTTGAGCACACGTTTTCGTACAATATCATACAAACCTGTTCATGAGAATGCGTTTGTCTGTTTATCATCTTATTATTATCTAATTAAATTGCCTTTACAGATTAATTTGTAATTTGTGTTGAATTTAATGTAATCTAATTGTGTTTGTCCAACTAATGTGGAAGACAATCATAGTTCATTATGCAAACATTGACAATTTTCAGTGAAATAGGAGACATCTTGTGTCCAGTAGTTTTGTAATGAACAATATTTGCATATTCATAGATTCTGGGTTTTTCCAATGAGGGAAGAGTATATTAATTGAAATGCTTTTTAACAAGGTACTTTAACTTAACAGATGCAAATGATTATTATTAATATATATATATATATATATATATATATATATATATATATATATATATATATATATATATATATTATAGTTATAAGGATCAATAGATAACATTAATAATAAAGTTACTGTGTCTCCTTTAAAATAGCCTTTACTAACGTCACTTTTCCTCAACTGGAAAACGCTCCATACATATTGGAGGCTGATTTCACCCAGGTAGTTGCAGGTGTGTGAAAGACTAGTGTGGTGGCACATTTTATTTTAACCATTTGTTTAATGATATTAACCATTGGTTTAATGATTGTTTTATAACACCACAAGATTTAGCTTCTTCATGTGTAGATTCAAAAGGCTCCAAGTGAAATAGTTGGCAACCGTGAACTTTCAGCCTAGTAGAGTTATTTAGTTCTACTAGCCTGAAGCTTCTCACATTGTTGTCTTTGCTTAGACAGAAGTGGAGAAGGCTGATGACTGTTTACGACAGTGAGAACTACGTAGGTTTCTGTCTCCTGAGATAAACTGTTGTTTAGGCTAATGTTAGGAACAGAGAGCAGAGGGGAAGGTGAGACAATGGTGTGACTGTAATGATGTCCTCTTTTCAACTATGGCCATACTAAAAGATAAAGTTAGAGGGGTGGCTTAACGGACTTTCTTCACTATATGATGTTTTGATGTTTAGACTTTAGGTTAGAAAGACATTTTCAGTTGTGCTGCGTGTACCTTTGAAACTGTGTTTTCTCCATTTGCAAATGTAAATAAATACTCAAAGACCAAACTTTGGTTTAATTCTCAAACAGTCGTTATTCGTTTTGATTTTATCATGAATATCACTAACTCTGCTGCTTCGAGGAAAACTTCCACGACACTAGCAGGGGCATAGAACAAAATTGTGGGCCCTGGGTACTCTCTCAGTTGTAAGCAGTTTTTTCCTATTAAATCACCAAAATCATCCTGCTGCCTCCTCATCCATTCATTCTGTCTCTGGGTCCAGACCAGGGTTTGATGCATAGACTTTATAAGTAAAGTCAAAACATCTGGATTGCCACCTGGTGGCTGGCTGCAGTAACCCCACCCCCTCCACGTTAGCGGCTGTGACATGCACCAAAAAAAAAATCAATGTACACGTCAAATGCATTTCTCACAAGATAGTTTCTGTCAGTTTAGGTAGGCTAGTTCTAGATCATGCTAATGTTTGTTCAAGTGTTTCTTTTTTGCAAGTTCACTTTTGAAGTTTGTTTTTTATTAGATATTTGATGCTATGCTAAAAAAACGGGGTGAAAAATCATAATTGGCAGCTGTGATTGTCTCGAGATTGGTTGGACTTTGATACCGTAGCTCCACCTCCCAATCACTACTGCACAGACTCCAAAATTACCAGAATTTTAGAAACCTATGGGTGACATCACAGAGACCACTTCCATATTTTCAGACATGAAGTATTCAAGTATAAAGTACTAGAGACCCATACTTGAGTAAAAGTGCTCTATCAAAACAGTGACTTAAGGTGCTCTAAGCGATGTTGGGTGACGTTACTTCTTGTTGACCTTTAAAGTATTTTCAAACAAAACGAAGACTAGCTCCCTCCTCCCTCCTCCTCCTCCTCCTCCTCCTCCTCATCCCGTCCCCTCCCTTCTGTGCTTCAGCGCACTACCCCCCTCCCTCAATCCTTCTTGTCCGTTATTGGCTGAATGGCGTTAACGAGCTAACTTAAGGTTCAACCCAGGATTTTCTGTACCATGACGGTGGATTAGTTGTTATCGGGTTCAATCGAACAAATGAACATCCTCTCCAGAAGAGTAACAATTAAAGACCCCCAAAAAACGTATCACACATAACATTTGTGATGTACAGTGGGAAGTTAGCAAGCTAGCAAAATACAGATAATAGCAGCTTCACATCACAGGGTCAAACGGCTAACATTCAGGACTCATTGCAGACTGAAACAACTCAGGACTAGCTTACTCTGCTGCAACAATGGCTAAATAGAAAGAGTACAAACTTACATCGTCTCTGACTTCTGAATGTGCGACCGCCGTAATGAAAAGAAACAAGGCAAAATAAAACAGGAAACAGAACAGAAGAGAAACTTACAATCATGACAGTAACTACACACACTGTAACCTACTCATTCACAATTGACAACAGTAATGAGTAACGATGCAGCACATACAAAAATGTATCGGAGTAAAAGTATTAAACTCATCGAAAATATGTACTGAAGTAAAAGTAGAAGTAGGAGAAAAAAATAATGCTCCAGTAGAGTCTGTACTCTACACAGCCTTTTAGTACAGTAGTGAAGTAGTTCTACTTCGTTACTATACATCGCTGCATATTTTATACAATCTATGGTCCAAACCTTCAAATCCAGTCACTTTTACTCAACTGGACAGTAGAAAAAAAAAAAAACTGAAACTGATATTAGTTACAGCTGGAGAGGAAAAGTTATTCAGTGACCATAACTAAGGTACTAAAAGGTACACAATATAGTTTACATGTATATTTTAATCCTCAAACACTGTTACTGAACGTCCCATAGTTGTCCCTTTGGGAGACCATTTGCTCCCTTTGTCGAGCTTACCTCAGGTGGGAGTGATGCAGGGGCATTTTACGGTCACAGGTTTACACTGAGTTTAGTGAGTGGATGTGCATTCATACACAAACATGCATACATCCACCCACCTGGGTAATTGATGCAATTTTCCATATTAGCTTGAGCACATATGAGCCGGCAATTAATTGACGAACTCTGGTTAGGATAAGCAGGAACAGGTGCACCGTAATGTTGGTAGATTAGCCTCCTGGGCTCAGCGGGCTTCACCTCACATGACTCTACACTTTCTCTCTCTTAATTCAAATCATTTTAACATGTTTTACTGGCATTCATCTGGTTAGTTTTCTAGTCAGGAGGAGCACTACTCAACCTGTGAAAACTACTGTATTATGCAGGAGCTTTCACAGAAAATAACCCTGATGATGCCATAGTGATCAGGGGCGGTGCTAGAAGCGGGGCATGGGGTGGCACCAGCACCCCCTGAAATATGATTGCCCCTTCATTGCATTAGATTAGAATGCTGTCAATCTGACAATTGTGGTTTCCATTGGATCAGAGTTCTGTCACTTGGCTGCCTGTTCTGCCAATCTTTCCCAGCCCTTGTTACATGACCAATTCATGTTTTGTTGTTAATGACAATCCTAAAATATGATACCATGGAACCAGCACTGGAATTTTTTTATTTTTTTTAAGTGACAGACTGAGCCTATAGAAAATGTGTATTGTATTTGGATATACAATTAGTTTAAAATGAAAACAAGTGAAATAAAAAATTAATGTGATGTGATGCTACACCGACTCCATCTCTCGTCTTTATAAAGAGTATAATTAAACACTTTTAAGTGTTCTCTTCAAGACACATGAAAAGAACTTCGGAAGTTGGAAGAAAATGTCTTGCTGAGACATACTTAGTTGAAAAGCAAGAAAAGCACATTTGTAGACTTCCGTTTTTCTATTTCATTTGTATTTTGTTGCCGTTCTCTGTGTGACACACACTGTGCAGTTTCATGATGATCGTTCTGCAAATAGAAAAATGTCACTGTGAAAGCATAATCAGGGGTGAAGCATCCATCATACCGGAGATGAAGCAAGCTCAGTGAGTTCATGCCTACATTGTTACTATGGTTACTGATGAAAGCTGATGATTACACTCTCTAAACAGAAGATCATTCTGTGATGGTCACTGGTAAATTACAACGCTTTGCTCAGACAGATCAGATTAGTTTAAGAAGATGTTTCCCTGGCCTCTTATCAGTACCATACTTGAACGATATACACTGTATATTGTATATTTTATTTTAGTAGAATCATCTCATTTCTTTGCCTTTCCTTAAGATCATTTTCACCATATATGGTAGCAGAAATATGCATGTTTCACTATTGCCCTAAGACCCCTTCAAGCAACTTATTGCAGCACCCTGTGTTTCATTACTGGTGACAGATTTATAACCCACGGCTTAACTTCTACCAAATTTCAAAATAGCCATCTGAAAAGACTTTGAAAAGACTAAAGTCTGACATCATCTCACATCTAAAGACAATCTGTCATCATGTCACTGAGTTTTTAGGCACAGGCTAGAAGATTTTACTACCAAGACACGTATGATATTGAGCACATTTGATTTTGTTGAAATGTCAAGATGGGAAAAAGACTGACTTAGGGCAACGCGGACTGAGTTTTGACTCTCATGGTTTCATTCTCATATTTGAAATTTGTCAGTAGACAGTAGAATCACTTGGAAAGTCCTTTGGCATAAGATCGGCATTAGTTTGCTGCATAACAGTTTCTATGTGAAGCCTCTCTTCAAAGTTTCCCCTTCTGTCCCACAGAATTTCTAAACTTTACTAGAAGCAGCTCATTTTAGACATCCATCACGCTTTCCGGACTCACTGTTTTGTGGCATTCATGGTCTACTGCTTGCAGAGTGGACTACAATAAAAACGGGTCCTTGCATGGTGACAACAGGTATTTTTCATATCACTTGTACTGTTTTAAATGAAGTCAAATGTAGCTGCTATGAGCCTACGTACAGCACTTCATAAGGGGGTCTCCTGCAAAATGCTTCTTTTAAACTTGAGGAGTTTTTTTGTTTTAAGTAATTTACCATTTAATAAAACGTATGCTGTTATTAATTTATTAGTCACACATTGCCAGACCTTCCTCCACAGCTGTGGAGGAGGGTCTGCTAGTCCACACAGCATTCCAGGAAGTGGAACGCTGTTGATATAGACTATTACTTTATGAGCTCAGGTTGGTCTCTCAGCACTTAACATTTCTTCACATGTCACTTTGACTGTAACGTGTAACATCTAATTGTACTATAACAGTAATGTTAGGCTTTTTGACATAATGCTTACTTGCAGATATTGTACTGTTACACTCTTCCTGTGCACTGCTCTACCACCATTACAGCTCTGGGCCTGTTTTATGCCAAACTGCCAGACAACAGACTCTGCTTGCTCACTGATTGACTCTTGGCACACTCTGGGAAAAAGCATTATCAGTGATTAAAAGGATAATTAGATAAATAGTGGACATTTAACCACTCAGCACAAACCAGTGTGCCACAATGCACTGCTGCAGCTGTTTACAGAGAAAACAAAATGTGTGTGAAAATATGACCACACTGGCTTCAAATGTTTGAGAGGACTTATTATATCCTTCCTATAGCTTCAACAGACAGAGTATGGCATTCTGTTGGCATTCTCAGGTCGTCAGGCAGCAGGTTAATTAGCCTCTTAAAGTGGTCTTGGTCTAGTCTATATGGACAAAATGTATTTCAATGGGAAGGAACTTTCGTGATCACAGCATGATTCTAATTCCGTGACGGGACGCGGGACAACAAGAAGAAGAATGGGACAGTTGGGTTTAGGAAAAGAAGAACGGGACGGTTGGGTTTAGGAAAAGAAGAACGGGACAGTTGGGTTTAGGAAAAGAAGAACGGGACGGTTGGGTTTAGGAAAAGAAGAACGGGACAGTTGGGTTTAGGAAAAGAAGAACGGGACAGTTGGGTTTAGGAAAAGAAGAACGGGACAGTTGGGTTTAGGAAAAGAAGAACTGGACAGTTGGGTTTAGGAAAAGAAGAACAGGACAGTTGGGTTTAGGAAAAGAAGAATGGGACGGTTGAGTTTAGGAAAAGAAGAACGGGACGGTTGGGTTTAGGAAAAGAAGAACGGGACAGTTGGGTTTAGGAAAAGAAGAACGGGACAGTTGGGTTTAGGAAAAGAAGAACGGGACAGTTGGGTTTAGGAAAAGAAGAACGGGACAGTTGGGTTTAGGAAAAGAAGAACAGGACGGTTGGGTTTAGGAAACGTGACACGCGGGACAGTAACCCCGGGTCTCCGTGGGTGAAAGTCCTGTGTTGTTTGACCCATCCACCACCCCAACCAACCTCCCTATGCAGACTTTCGGCCTTTCATACTACTCACTACCGGAGTCGCTCCGGAATACATTAGTTTAAAAAAGCGTGCTGACCATCACAAAAAAACGAAATAAATGCGTCCGTGTACACGAATCAATAGATTAAATTACGTGACCATTTCACGAACTGCCGTGAGACTGAGCTGAAATGTCACTTCCAATAGCTTTAGCTCCAATTTAGCTTGGATGTAAAAAAGATTCTCACAGGTTGGTCATATCCATCGTAGACAATAATTATTGACTTGGCTTTTCATCTATAAATTGAGAAGTGATGACACCGACCCCTGCGGTGGGTGTTAGTTAAATGCACCGACTTCTCTGATACTAAATCTCACATCAAACTAAATTGAAAAGTTGTCAGCCCTGCACATCACATTTCAAGTGACTCCCTCCTTTTTCTCTGTCCCTCTGGAAACCATTCTGACTCAGAGAAAGATGTTTCTTTCCTACTTTCAGACAGAATGAAGGACGTTATGTTCATATTTTCCTCCATAATTATCCCAGGGTGACATCAGACTGGACAGTTGCATGCTGGGCGGGGTCACAGGATCGAAGTGGCATCTGGAGAAGAGGCTGTGAACAGTCTATTAACACGGAGGCTGCGGCTGCCAGAAACACTTGCACACAACCCGCAGGTGAAAGCCAAGCCAGTAATGACAAACAAATTAGGCCCGGGCTACACGGAGATGGAATCTGCAGATGTGTTCGCTGTCCGCTTCCAGACACAAAAGCTGTCGTGGTGTCCAGATTGAATTACATTAGTCATTTGCACGGCAGCGCCAGGGCTCCCTATTCATTGCGGCAGGCCAGGGCTGTCGGACAAAAGATCCACTTTATGAGCTCTGCGCTGTACATGGAGAGCAGATGCTAGGCAAGGTGAGTTTTACACACATCAATGACTTCTTAAGCCCTCTATCAGTGAGAAAACTGCTCAGATTTCCACCATTCTGGTCTAGCCTGCACTGAATCCCTCCATAATAAACCTTGTGGTGTGAAAACAGGTGCTTGGATCATCCACACTGTCAGCCAGGTGGCCTAATGTTTGGCTATCTCACTGCTTAAAGGATAACACTGGCATATTATACACAGGTATATATGTTCCATATTGTCAACTTATCCCATGAAAAAAATCACAAACTATCCAGTTTGAGAGTCTCTCTCTCAGTACTTTCTGACTTCCCTACCCTGTATCTGCTGCTCAGACGCCAGGCCATTGTTTCATTTAAAAAGCTGCCCTAAGTAATATTTTGTGGCCCGATCGGATTGGAGCCAATATGGGCATTTTTTTAATGATTGGCAGGGTCACATGGAATCTTCGGACTTAGAACTACACAGAATTTTCCTCAGATTTCTTTTTTTAAGATTTATTAGAGAGGAAAGCTGAGATATGAAAGGTGAAAGGGGAAGACATGCAGGTCGTACTAAAAACCCTGGACCCTCTGCGTCGAGGATCAAACCTCTACATGTGCGCCCGCTCTACCAACTGAGCTAAACGGGCACATTTTCAGAGGATTTTTAACCAAATTAAAAGAATGTTAACATATCACCGCTGAAAACTATAAAAGAAATCTGGATATTCCGTTAATTTTTAAATGTATTCAGCTGAAGACATCTTTAGTTATTTTAGTAAACAAAAAAAATGATGAGCAGCTCTATTTAATCTGGGCAAATATAAGTATCATATCGGCAGATATTCAATATTTAAAAAATCGGATCACGATGGGGGGGCCAAAAAAGCTGATTGGGACATCCCTAATACAAACATGTCATCAAATGGCTAAATGTAATGCAGAATGGATTGACTTGGAATGACAAGCAGAATATTATCACCAAACTCTACACAGCATCATCGTAGCGTGTCTGGCAGAAGGGTTGAAAATCGGCAACTTTCCCTCTTAATTTCCGTTAGCGGGGCGCCATGGAAACAATAAACATCGTGGCTCTAGCTGCTGCTTCCTGGTGCTGGAGGGACTGCACCCATTGGTTGTTGAAAATTTTCACACAATTTAAGCTTACAACAAAGACTTAAAACTTAAAACGTGTTTGATTTTGTTGGTACATCAAGACGGGAAAAAGACTCAGACTAAGTTTTATGACCACCTTACACCAAACGATTGAGACAATGGGAGCATGCTCAACTCTAGTAAGACACTCAGGATTTCATTCCAATATTGGAAAATAGTCTGCGACAATGGAATCGCTTGGAAAGTCGTTTGGTGTAAGGTTGGCATAAGGCAGCTTTTTAAGTTCTGATAAACTCACTGTGCTATATTTGCCCAGCACCAAACCAAAGACAAAGTAAGCAAGCAGCCACTACATAGTGGAGCAAGTAGCAGCTAAAATAATAAATATTTCTCTCAGGAGTTGGAGGACAAAACTAAGGAAGCTAATCATGCACTTCCATTCATAGATCAAGTGGGCACTGAATGCAAATGTTGCTCTGTGTCTGCTGGATGTTTAAATCAGCAACTATGCTAACACATTAATGACTTCATATGTGATAACAATGTTGTGCTCAGCTTGCGCTGCTGTCCCAAGTGGCCAAAACTAATGAATGCAGTGTTAGAAAAGGCTTAGTAATATCCTGTAAAAGGTTAGGCACTTTAGCAAATGTTACTCAAACAGGAGGAAACAGTGCATTTGTCTGGGACTTTTTCTAGTTGCTGGAGTGCTAAAAGGTTTCTAAGACTAAGGCTCAAAAGCAGTGGCACTTTGGAGGGCAAAGAAGTCCTCAACATGAAAGTAATCATGTTTCTAAAATATTTTGTCTCTTCTCAACCCCTTGGTGTGTGTTTATAGTTGAAAGCAAGTAGTAGCGTTGTAGTAGCACTCGTCTTTTCCTCGTTCTTATTGTGTGTATTAAATAGTGTCATTACGTTGTGTTGTGTGATTCACCAGGTGGATGGTTAGTGGTCGTTACACTGTGGCGTAGTGTGTGTTGTGTGTAGCTCCACAGTGCTGCAGATAGGGGGAAATAATTGCTTTGGGTTGTTTACATTTCTTTAAACCAATCACAATCATCTTGGGCGGCACTAATCTCCGGACGCAGCAACGGTGGCTCTGCTAAATAGTCTAGTTCCAGCTAAGGAATTTGTATTGGTGGAACATTGAGCTGACAGCCCAGGCGTGTGCTCTCACAGTTTATCAACCTCCTACCAAGGCACAGAATGACCACGTACCTATTGGACCAAAATAGAGCTCTAGGAATAGGATATCTGAGGCTTTGGATACATACACAATAATTGTACAATTTTAGGTTTGGTCCTTTCATGGAATTTGGTGACAATATAGAATACCACTGGTCTTATTCTGTAACAAATGATTAGAGATCAAGACATATCCTAACCAAAACATATAGGAATATCCTCATGGAGTTGTTGAATTAACAAAATTTGTGCATAATTAACATGCATTTCCCCTACTTCTACTTTCATACACTTATACTTTAAAACAAAAGTTTGTTAGGCCTAATTAAGCAAATCACACTGTTGCCGAAACTTCAAACCACTTTAGGGCAGTAGAAAAGGTTCCTTAGGCACAATGCCAATGTGTGATTACAGTGTACAGACACTGTGGTCACTTAGAGTAGAGAACAGCAGCAGCTCCCCACATGGGCAGACACTGAGTCATGACAGGGCGAGGGTAGAATATGGAAAAAAAGGCATGTGGCACTTAGAGGTCACATATCACAAGTTTTGTGCTTGTGCCTTTCTGCACCTTGTGAGGAAGAAAATGTGTAAAAAGTGAAGCAGCATGCTGTGTTTCGCTGAAACCTGGAGCTGACGACAGGAGACGTCTGGAAAAATTAATGAGGTCAGCTATTTTGATCGGTTAACAATATTATTTCCCAGCGTGTGGGCCAGGCTGTTGTCTGCCGGAGGAGAGGAACACATGACATTTGCCTAATTAACTTGTGCTGCTGGTGAAACATCGGACCCTTCCCATCAGTGGAAGGACCTGCTGAAGATATCGGCCACTTGAGCTGGTGCTAAAGTCATCGTTAGAGGAAAAAGCCTTATGCTACTTTCAACCTGTCATATAATGATTCATGTATCTGTTTCCCATTCTTTTAGCAGTGGATGTTGTGGCAGAACATCTGGCCAGACGGAGGATGAGGGCAACTGAAGATTATCCGGGGCTGTGTTTTTTTCCATTGAGGGGTGCATGCAGTGCTCTGTCACTTGTGTCACAGTGGCGCACAGTGATGATGAGATCTTCCCCTCCACTTCCCTCCCTTCCTCGCATCTTAGGAAATGAAGAAATGTGTTGTAGAGGGATGAGACGTCCTTTCCTTGAAGTGTCACGTAAATCCGTCAGCTGTAAGGGCGGAGTTAGCAACAGCTTCCAGGAAGGCTGTATCCTTGCTCATACCTCCTCAGAGAACCCTCCTCCATACTCGCTCCTCGGGACAAGAGTAAGAGCTTTGAGATGGCCTTCACAAAGGAGGGCCAGAACAACTTCCAGTTCAGCAGAGGACCGAGGACCTATCAAATAAGGGAAGTGAGATTCAGCCACATTCTCACTCTCAACTTGTCAAATATTGATGCTTAGACAGGACCCCTTGGCGTTGACGCGCTGGGAATCCCTTTGGTGTCATTTTTCAATGTGAAGTAGTAAAACCACTTAGTTACAGTTAGGAAAAGATTGTGGGTGGGTTTCAGAGGTATACAAGCAACAGTGCCTTTGTAAAATAGCCTCGGGAAGGAACTTGTTTTCATTTGACGTGTACGTTCAAAAGTTGTTTTAGTCGTGCAACAGAAAACTCCGATTGGACAGATAGTCTAGCTAGCTGTGTGGATTTACCCTGCAGAGATCTGAGGAGCAGTTAACCATAGTCCTTACAAATCCACCGGAGGTTAGAACGCCAACACAGAGAAAGAGGAAGGTGATGGACATCCGGCTGAAAATTTGGGATTTCGCTTATGTTCTACATGTTGTATTGGCAAAGAGAAAAACACTAGCCTAGTGTCCAACAGGGACTGCAGTAGAAAAGCCTGGCAGTTCATTTCATCAACGGCCTGTTGCACTAGTGATTTTCAAATTTGTACAAATCATTACAGCTAGTATATGAAATGTTTTCCCCACAATTGAACTTTAGTGTGGGTATTGAATAAAAAGCAACAGCTCTAATACATAGATCTACATGTCCTTCATGTTGGCATTTGTAATCCCTGGGATTACCTATCAAATTGGATTTAATACTCAATCAATCCTGTTCTTTAACAATACTGGGTGTTTCCATAGCCCCGTGACACTGCATCCTCTATCCTTCATTGATTGACTCATTGAACGAACAGATCATCCTCCTCTTACTCTAGACATGATGTGCCTCTGCCTGGCCCCCTGCTTATCTGACAGGCTCCAGCATCGTAAAGCTGATTGGAGTGGCAGACCTGCGCTCCTCAGCACCGGAGATGGCCCCTTCAGTGGCCATAAATGACAAGCTGACTGACAGCCTGGGATTTAACCCTAATTACACCTGGCTAAGCAAAGCCAAAACATAGCATTTATAAAGAAAGCCCTTCAACCAGCCGAGCCTGTGAGTTCCGTACAATCTCTGGAAGCTTCTTTCCTATTTCTTCTTCAATTTTATTCCCTGTCTCCGGCTGAACAAGCATCATGGGGGAAAAAAAAACAACAACCTTATGCCTAACATCAAAATTCAAAAAACAGGTTTATGGGGGGAAGAACAAGCACAAAACCCGGCCAGATTGTGACAGCTCAGGAAACAGAAATAGAGCCAAGTTTGGTGTTTGGGCTGTCGTTGTCGAGCTACTGAGACCACATTCCAAATCCTTCCCTTCAGTTATCATATATAGATGTAAAAATGAAATTGGTGGAGCCTAATCTGTCATAGGCTTCTGCTGCTGCAGGGGTAATGGTGATACATAATCGGAGTTGCTGTGTAATTCACTGCCTCTTCCCCTGTGTCTAGGTCCTCTTCTCTCTTTCCTCTAGCCCCTCTCCACCTCTCTCAGGTTCTGTCGGCCTTTTTCTCTATGCAGTCACTCTCTCCTCTCTTTCTTTTGCCAACCTCACACCCCCATACCTCCCTGCTGCTCTCTCGTTCTTTCGTCTGTGGCAATCCCTGTGTGGGAGATCGTAGCCTGGCAGGGCCTGGCTGCTTTATTGAACAGCGTCTCCTCATTTTTCTTTTTATCGAGCGGCACAGCTGTCAGCAAGCCTGCCAGCCTCTTCCTATTGCACCCCATTTGTCTTCATGTTTGGGGCAGCAATTCTCTGCTAGTTTCTGACGGACAACCCACCTCGTGGTGTACAAAGCGGCACATGAATGCTGTGCATGTCCAGACACTTGCTAGAAAGCACTAACACACACATACCGATACATGCACACACATACTGCACCATGTCATATTGTACAGAGTATGCAATTTTGAGGGAGGTGAGGTTCCGGCAATGCACATGCATCATAGTTGTTAGGGATTGGGAAAGTCATTTTTTGCCCATAACCACATGTCCGTCACATGTGCAGGACTGCCCACTAAAGTACTGGACATAAGCTCTTGTGTTACTGACAATAGCAAGTATGCAGTCCACACTGCTACAGACTCCCACAGAGAGGCTGGTATTGAATCCCATGAACAGATATGAATGGCACTCTAACGGCAAAGTAAATCGTCTGAGGAGAAAAATCAATTTAGAAAATTGCTTGAATTCTTGCAGGCCTGTTTCATTGTCATTAAGAGATCACACAGAAAGGGAGGGGATGAGATGAATGTATCCTTGTGCTTAGGGGGCAAGTGCATAGCTCATACAACGGCCTCAGAGGGCTTATTCATTATGTCTCTGTTCCACCAACCTCCACTGGTTCTTTTCTCTGCCTTTTAAAGGCACTGACTAACAGTGAGTGAAGGTAGAATGTGAATAATCGATCAGAAACTTTCAAGGTTCACCCAAACTCTCATGTCGCTTTTCTGTCTGTTATTTGCTCTAAAGTGGGATGTTTTCCACAGAATAACAACCCTTTTGTAAAATGTCTATGACTGCCATGCCATAATGTTTGACATTACTCTTAACAACTTCAAGTAGCAATTATTTTAGGTATTCATCGATGGCACATGAATGTGATAGTGAGGAGGTGAACAGATGTTGCCATTATCTTCAGCCAAGATGTGCATAATCCATGAATTCTGCTCCCAGTCACTCTCTTTGTTTCCTCCAGGCTTTTGTTGCCCAACTACAGCTTAAATTAGATCACTGTCCAGTGTTTTGCTCTGATGATTAGCCCATAAGCTACTGCAGGCGCCCATGATCACTGAGGCGTGAGTGGAACAAGATACAGCGCAGTGAGCGACTAGTTGTCATGCACAAGTCCTCCAGTAGCCATCTGTTCCAGCATGTAAAATCACTCTGTGTGAGAGCCTACAACATATCCCAGGGGTCTGCCTGGATAGTCAAACTCATGACCTGAGAGACTAATGTACAGGAAGATACAATATAAGACTTCATTGATAATCAGGATTAAAAATTCATGGTGCAAACCCGTTCTCACTCTGAACTCGTAAAATACGGACATTTGGACAATGGCTGTCAGGGTCTGAAGCGAAGAAAAAAGCACCCTTCAGCGTGTATGTAGAACGTACCGGGAGAGCAGCAGCTACACTCAGTTTGAAGATGACGTAACACTAAGAGAGACTATGGTAGCGAGTAGTATGTAAGGGCAAAATTCCGCATAGTTAGGTTGGTAGGGGTGGTGGACGTGTCAAACACAGGACTTTCACCCAGGAGAATGGGGGTTAACGTCCTGCGTGTGACTTTTCCTAAAGTCGCTTTCTTCTTTTCCTAAACCCAACCGTCCCGTTCTTCCTGCGTGTCACAGAAACGTAAGCCCACCCACGACCTTTTCCTTAACATAACTGCGTCAAAAGTCCCAACCAAGTGTGTTTAGATAAAGCGCCTTATATGGCGCTAAAGGAGACTTTTAGCGTCAATAACAACGACAAAGTCACCTGACCAAGGGTCCGTATTTTACCAGATGGGAGTGAGAATGTGTTGATGGTGCAGCAGCACATTGACATTCACAATTGAGTGAGTTTGTCTGGTTTGTAAACATGTCTGGTCATTGGCAGTAATCGAAAACTCATTTTCTCAGCCCCCCAATCTTTTTCTGCTGGGCCCCACTTTTGTAGATCAAAATATTTTAGAAAAAGAGAGAGAGAGATATGCACAATCAGATGTTTCTGCGCAAAGGGATAGTCAGTGAGACGACAATTGGCAGTCAAACCAGGCTGCTTAGAAGGAATTAGTTTAGTTTGGTTTATTAGGATCCCCATTAGCTACAGCAGGGCTGCAGCAATTCTTCCTTTGTGGTCACTTTTACATATTTTCTGGTTTCTTTCCTTTGTTTTGGTAGTTGTGGTATTTATTTTCAGTATTATTTCAATATCTGCTTACTGTTTACATGGCAGTCCTTTTACAAACTTATCCATGCTTTGCTAGCAGTGCAGCAGAACCATGCAATATTTAATTAATTTAGCTGTGTTTTTCCAGGTTGAGTTGAGGTACTCCTCAATCTTATTACGTACCCCCTACAAGTACCCCTAATTGGGAATCATTGGTTTATTGCCCTAAATTACATTATTAAGTTAATTTAATTTTTCTGTAAGGCTGCAGTGCAATGTAAAGATGGGTTTCAGGCAATTCTACTCTTTATATCAATAACAGTCATATAATACACCTTGGCCTTGCCATTAGATTTGCATTAACGAGAGGAATGTGATGATGGTGGTGAGGGGGAGGATGGGGGAAGAAATGCCAGTTGAGGTGTTAAGATGAAGTCAGGAGTTCACAGTCTCTCAGGATGACATGTTGTTGTAGCCGGCGGTGTATTCCACCGGTGGTGTGAGTGTGAACAAGCCTCCTGATGCAGCGCAACAGTGGGATTACAGATAGAACATGGTTAGGGGGTGTTTGAGTTCATACATGTTAATACGTGCGCACACTGACTGCACACTTTTGCTGTGGGCTGTCATGAATATTGATCAGTGTAGATTTGAGATTTGGAGGTGTGTGTGTGTGTGTGTGTGTGTGTGCGTCGTGCGTGCGTGCGTGTGTGTGTTAGGTACATGTGTGGGTGTGAAGCATGTATAAATGACTGTATGAGCTGTGTACGTATTCTTTTCTATCTTGTTGGGTCCACTGTGACTGTTTGCTGCTGTGGTGGCCCATTTTGTTGGTAGTGATCATTAAAATGTTTTCTTAACCTTTGTGTTTTCTTCCCGTCGACCATGCACTTGTTATCCGTCTGTTTTGCCAGTTTATAAAGCATAAAGTATAAATTATCACCCAATTCTGTGTTACATCTTCTTAGCCAACTTCTTTCCAACCTATTATCACTAGTTTTACACTTTTTTTTTTTTTTTTTTATATATGGTAAAAAAAAAAGCATTTATATAAAATTATACCTAATTTCTGAGTTAAAAAAAAGCTGAAATTATGAATTATCTTGACTAACACTTGAGATAAGAGGAACATAATGTTGATGGGTTATCACAGACTGGTATAAGTCAAAGTTTAGTCAGGATACTGTTTTGAAAGCAAATAATCACACCTGTTGTCCTCCCAGGTCAAAATCGACCCAGTCTGTTTTGTCAATTTATAAAGCATAAAGTATAAATTATCACCCAATTCTATTTTACACCTTCTTGACAACTTCATTCCAACTCATTAACACTAGTTTTACACTTATTTCTGGAATTTATGGTGAATAAACTTCATTTACATGAAATAATATCTAATTTTGGGGTAAAAAATATTTTCATTATAGTTAAGATCAGATGAATCGTGTAGTCATGATACTGTTTTGAATCCATTTATATTTTTTTAATGGCAGCAAATAATCACACGTGGTGTCTTCCCGGATGAAAAGTGACCTGGTCTGCTTTGCTTATTTATTTTGTCCATTCATGGTCAACAGACCTCATTTACATGAAATTATACCTAATTTCAGAGTAAAATGAGGAGAAATTTGTTAGTTGTTTTGGATTGATTGCTGGTATATGACAATTATTAGCCAGGATATCCCAGGTCAAAATTAACTGATGCAATTGTATTTACCAACAACGGAGAGCTAACAAAAAGGAAAAAACTAATTTACGGAAAATTGTCTTGTCTCCATATAGGAAAAGTGTCTGTATGTTTGTATTTGTGCGTGTGTTTGTGTGTGAGTGCGCGGTGCGCACATGTGTGTGTGTGCATGTGTGTGTCTGTGTACATTTTCATGTCAGGAAAGCAATGTGATATATTGCAGGTCTCAGCTGTTTGTGTGTGTGTGTGTGTGTGTGTGTGTGTGTGTGTGCACCCAAAATTTCAACGAAAGTAGTGATCATTAATTTTACTTGCGAAGAACGTCATTGGGAACCACCCATGTTATTTTTGGTTAATTTGGTTGAAAGAAACCCATATTTCTGATAAAGAAACTTTGAAAACGGGTCAAATTTGACCCAAAGACAACACAAGGGGCAATTACTTGAGGTTACTTCTCCTTTCTGCAGTCGCTTCTGTTATAATGAAAAAAAGTAGTTTTAGGGTTTCTGTCGTACTTTTTATATAGTTAGTTTGACTTGGTAAATATTAAAGAAAGAGTGCAACGGCAGAGGTTAATTAAAATATAGTGTATTTTTTAGAAAAAATAACAAAGACTCGTAATGAGTCTATTATTTTCTTTGGATGTGTCGTCTTGTAGATAAACAGTTTGCTTCCGATTCATAGTTTTTAGGTGTCCCTGTTTCCATGCCAAGTTATTTGTCATATGCAACAGTTCTACCGTGATACAACAATACAGACAAAAGAACTGATTGCATCCTTCTAGTGTGCACTGTTGTCCCCATTTGTACGATCCATTGTGTCTTTCCCCTCTCTCCTATGAGGGAAGCAGGGTTAATTAAGTAATTATTTCAAGAATTGACATCCCAGTATTGGCCAGAGATTCTCAACAATACGATACCTGCAGGATCCCAGGATTTGTACCACGTGTTAGTCTGTGGACATCAGTTGTACTGAAACAAAGACTTCTTTACTGGTATATTACAGTAATATAACTGGATCAATATTCACATGTAGCCATTTCTTCCAATTCCTTTTCATGCTAAAACTGCACTTTACAGTTTTGTAAATGTGACTTAAGGGCAGACTGGGAACAGTAAGCAGCCCGGGAATCTGCTGTCAAGCAGCTTCAGTTTGAAAACCTGACGAGCCAGATGGTTTGTTTAGATGAGATAAGATAGATTCTTTTTTTTTTTTTATCCCGAAGGAAATTTGTCTTGGACAAACAAAGAATATCTGCAATTTAACCCTTGTGTGTTGTTCGGGTCAGTGGGACCCGTTTTCAATGTTTGCTAAAGGAAAAATTATGCTATTTATTATTTCTTCTAACTCAAACTCATTGGCCATGGCTCATTTTCTGTGAAGAACAGAAAAAATAACTTATTTTCAATGACTGCACACGGTACAACTCCCTACACATAACTATTACATATGAGGTGCTCGGGTCTACTGGACCTGAGTGTATTTAATTGTAGGTGCTATGAAACTATGTTGTCTTTCTGAACCTGCTAGTCCCACACAAAGTTACATAATTGTTACATTTCAAGCACTTTCACCTGTTCTGATTAAGTTCTAAGAAAAATCATTCTATTCTATCATTTCTATTTTTTTTTTTACCTTTTTATAATTGAATGTCCTTGTTTTCTCACAAAAAACAAAAATGATCATATGATCATAAATGTGATCCCACAGGGGTAAATGGCAAATATGAACCATAAATGATGTATATATCATTGGTAATTGAGCTAAAGTGAACATCTGTTAAGTATTTTTACATAAATTGTTATGGCTGTATTGATTTAAAAGCCTAATAATGTGGTGGGTCCACCAGACCCGGGAACATTGGCTGTGTAACAAAAATATGAACACCTTACAAGTCAACATAGCATAGTGCATGCATACATACACACATACATAAAGTACACAGACATGTTGCATACTTAAAGACAATGCCACCCAACCCCAGCCTGCCAGACTCTACTGCAGTCTGGCAAGCAATACACAAGTATCCGCTGCCGTACCACCAGACTGCTGCTTTCCCTAGGCTCTGAGACTCCTCATTCCACCATAACAAATAGTTTTGTTTTTTGTTTTTCTTATGAAGCATAAAGGGACTACAACTGCAGTTTGTTGTGCAACCTTGTGTTGTATTGACCTGTAACACATTTAACCTTTAAAAACAGAGGATCACATGATTCTGTGTGGTTGGCATTTTCTTTTTTTGCCAGGTTAGCAGTATGGCTCTAGGAATGGCAATGTTGGTTTTCTGGTCGGTCTTTCCACCACTTTGGTCCAGAATGAATTATCCCAACAACTGATGGATTGCCTTTGCGTTTTGCACATAGACAGTATATAAGAATGGACCAACAGATCCCGTGTCTCTGGACGGAGGCCAGTGAAGGATATTAGAAGCACTTTTCCGGTGAGTGCTGAGCGTTACTGAGCAGCCTCCAACTGAGAGAGACAACGTAAATGTGACGTGAGCAACCTGTCTGAAGTTGTAAGTCTTCTGGTAGCTGTGCCAAGAGAAATCTCAATCATTCCCAATCTTACAGAGACGGAGAGTGTAGGTATATGTAAGGAGATAACATAGGCACAGGCTAATTATTGCTAACTAAAATGCTAGTTAACATTAGTAATTAAACCTAAACAGCTCATGTAAGTCAAAACTGCCTGCGAGCTTCTTCTGTACTATACGGTAATTCCTCTACTATGTGACACAATCGTTAGCCTATTTTTATAAAAGCGTCTGCTACGGAGCCATAACGTGAGATACAAGCTAATGGAGCCTTTTATACATCGTCGTTCTTTAGAAATAAACAATGGACAAATAGAGTCTTTAAACACTTCAGATGTAAAGTTATTCGCTGTCAAGTGGAGGTGATGGCTTTGTAGCATCAAAATGGGGCCATAGGAGGTTCGAGTTCTGAAGCGAAGCTTACCCCCTTGGTTTGGCACAGACATTCATGGTGCCTTGAGGAGGAATCCTACTGACGTTTCCAATACATGTACAGACCAAATACCTGCAAAACCTTTGTTATTTCCATCAGCCTGAAGCTGTACTTTGTGTTTAGTGCTAATTAGCAAATGTTTCAATTAAATAGTATTTATAGTATCAAATCATAACAAGTTATCTCAAGACACTTTACAGCAATACATCAACAATTCCCACAAGATGTTGACATCTTTCCAATGTTTGCATGCTAAGATGCTGACTACACACTACACTTGCTTAGCATCAGCATGTTGGAATTGTCAATGTGAGCATGTTGGTATTACGGCTGAGGCTGGCATGCTGAAGTTAGCATTTAGCTCGAAGAACTGCGGTATAGCCTCATAGATCCGCTAGCATGGCTGTACACTTGTTTCCACCTCAAAGCTACTGCGTACTTTTAAGAGAGATTAGCGTACTACAAAACAATATTACAACATTAATACATGTCATAAAATAGGAAGCTGCAAGTCTGTTTTTAAAACAAAACTATTTTATGGTGAAAAATAACTATTTTCCTGTGTGATATAGGTTCGGGATGTAATCATTTTTAAACCGGGGGGAAACCAACCCTTGATACGATGCCTGGTTTTTCTTCCAATTGTGATCATTCCGAACTATTGTATATGTGTCGCCTTATACATAATGGTGTGGCAACCCGTGTGGTTGTAAGAGCCCTGTACAGAAGCAACACAATGATAATGATCAATAACATAGTGACCTGCACAGCCTCACAGACCACTTAGAAATACATCAGCCTACCACTGACAACTCCGCAGCTTGTCATTCCTTCCCTTGGGCCTCCATGCAGTAAGAAGGGCTAAGGGCAGCCATAGCCACATACTGTATATGTGTGTGTATATATGTGCGGTGGGAGGTGGAGTTTGAAAGTGACAGACAAAGTCTACAACTCTCCAAAGTGGCTCAAGGTTGCAGCTCACCCCGGAGGCTTCTCACCGAGAGCAGGGAACAGGACAGAATGACAGCTGTGAAATGAATCAACCCACACTAAAGTACCGCAACAAAGAGTCAAAGAGCTGTGTGCTGGATGCTTTTGTTGAACAAAGTATAGGGTGGTCACACATTTTCAGACGTTTGACGTCATAGATATCAGTTGATCGATTTGTAATGGCGTAATACGTGTATTTGCCTGGGAGAAGTATTTTTCTGAAAACAGGCTACTTTTAGTTATTTTCTTACTCATTGTCCAACTTTACTGTCGTAAACAACTACTTCGGCACAAGTGTAGGTCTATTTGTGTATGTGAATGTGCTCCAAGAAGGGATTTGTTAACAATATCTTCATTTTGAGTCATTCATTTATCTTTTTAGTGAATCTGGAGGAATGCTTTGCCCTGGTAACTCAAGAATCTCCCAAATTAAGATGTAAACAAGCAATTAGGTGAGTTATAAATTATGTAATGTCAGCTGAACACTGCTAGACAACACCATATAGCTGGTTGCGGTTTGAAATTGTTGCAAGTAGGATCATTCATCATGAGTTGGTCAGTGGGAGTCCAGCCTCAGCAACCCGTGCAGACAACACACAGTTGAGGGGGACAAAGGGTGGGAGCTGAAGCTTTGCACCAGAAGCTGAGGTGAGCTAGTTAGCTAGTTAGTGTCTTGTCTGCACTTCATGGACATTTCATGTCGTTGCAAATCCACAGAGATGGCAAAAGTACTCACTTCCCGTACTTAAGTAGAAGTACAGATACTTGTGTTAAAAAATACTCTGGTAAAAGTAGAAGTACTGATTTAACTTCTTTACTTAAGTAAAAGTAACAAAGTACAGGCTTTGAAATTTACTTAAAGTATAAAAGTAAAAGTAGCCTTGCGAATGACAACCACTTTTTATGCAAAGCTACCTGGACCACACACGTTACAAGATATGAGATGTGAGTAGCAAGATATGAATTCAATGATCCAGTTTCTCTTTTTTAATCGTCCCCTTAACATTTAAAGGAATCGACATGCATGTGTGTGTGCTCAAATATAGAAAGAAAATAAAGGATACAATATGAATTACTAAACATAGATTAATTAAGAAGTTCCCCATACTTTTAGAGTTACACAGCACATTGGCCAGGAGTCATACTTGACGCCTCCTAGCCTATCTCAAACATCTCTCTCAGATAAGGCCAGGGATGATTGGGAATGTCTTGCTGCTTGTCTGCCTAATCTCTGGGATCTCTGTTTTCTTCATTTTCAATCATGTCGCCGTCCATACTACTAGTGCTAACGTTACCACCATCATGCTGCAATTATTTGCCGCAAATGAATGCAGAATGCGCCGAATCTGTCGAGTCGTCTTGTAGTGGTGCGTTACATGCAACGTAGCCTACAGTATATTCCCATCCAATTAGATTGAATTCGGGTATTGATCACGTAAAAATAATAACGGTAACTCCAGTGAAATTATTTGAAACTTGCGAGTGAGGACTAGATTAAGACCGTATTTAAAGCTGATGCTGGTTTCAAACTCCCCAGGTGTGTCTGTAAAACACGGACAACTTCTCTCTTTTGATGCTTGGGAATGACGTTGCGTAGCAACGTGAAGCCTAGCTAACAGGTGAAGAACACAAACAACTAAATCACTAGCTAACCTACTTTAACTGCAGGAACTATAGACCAATACAACAACAGGCTTAAATGAACTGACAACATAAGTTATACGACTTACAGTTCTCAAGGACGCACCACACAATCTCAACTGATTATCCTCCGGACAGCAGTCTCTCTTTCTTTTTTCTCACTTTTTTCTGTGGAGACGCCCGCGCCACTGCGGTGTGGGCGCGTGTCCGCTTATTCTCCGACTTACGACCTCTTGTACAAAACTAAAGTAACGAGCCAATTTTTAAAATGTAAGGAGTAGAAAGTACCGATATTCGTGTTAAAATGTAAGGAGTAAAAGTAAAAAGTCGCCACAAAAAAAAAATAGTAAAGTAAAGTAGAAATATCCGAAAAATCTACTTAAGTACACTAACGAAGTATTTGTACTTCGTTACTTCCCATCTCTGCAAATCCAACAGTGCAATTGTTGGTGTCAATGATGACTATGTTTTTCAGCGCTTGCCTGCTCAGACCTGGTCATCAAGTAGACTGTCCTCACAAGACAAACGACCGCATTCATCCCTAAAATAGTCTCGCATTGCCAGATCTTCCTTCACAGTGCTGCATAGGAGGGTCTAGCTAGTCCACCCAGCATTCTGGGATTGGAGAAAAATGTGCTTTTAGTTAGTTGGCATTTCTTTAAACCAATCACAATTATTTTTGTGCCGGACGAAGCAACGGGGCCTCTGCAAAATAGTCTCGGCAAGGAACTTATTTTGGTGGAAAATGTGTACGTTCAAAGGTTGTTTTAGTCATGCAACAGAAAACTCAGATAGGACAGATAGTCTAGCTAGCTGTCTGGATTTACCCTGCAGAGATCCGAGGAGCAGTTAACCATAGTCCTCACAAATCCACCGGAGGTTAGAACGCTAACACAAAGAAAGTGGAAAGTGACGGACATCCGGCCGAAATGAGGGACATCCAGCGGAATTTCTGGTGGTACCTGAACAATCCCAGAAGTGAAACTTCGGCATTTGGGAAATTTCGGTTCCTTAATGGTATTGCCTCGCTCCCTAATTTCCCAGCCTACCTTCTTTCCCCTTTAAGTGGTCACCATCAGGCTTTGTCTATTTAGGTATATTCATAACCCCTACATTTAAGCAAATGTATAAAGCTAATTTTGTTCCCCTGTTTGAGAGGGTAAGGCAGGATCTGGAGAGATGGAATTCTTTACCAGTCTGCTGGCTGGGACATATAGCCTTGATCAAGATGAATATTTACACTTTCAGGTTATCCACTGAGGGACCTGCTGTTTATTAAGAAATTTAAAACTGTCAGGTTGAGATGTGAAAACCCTGTTACACTTAATACAAACCCTGTAAAACCATTTGTATCATATTTGCTACGCAAGTTTGTGAAACCTCTATCTCATCAAGTTGACCAATAATTTCCTTAAACCCCTGTTGTATATAATCTGATACATGTATTCTGCCCTCTAGTGGATTACCATTCCACTACAAGCAGTGGGAGGGCTTTTTTTTACCTTTTCAAAATGGCTGCCGTCATTAAATCCTCCACACACTTTTGACAGGGAACAAGTTGCTAATTTTCATATAGTTACGGTAAGAATAGCATTTATATTATTACTGTTTTTTTTTTATAAATATCTTCTTTATTGAAAAAATGCATAATTACTTAAAAATTCATTATTTATATTATAATTAAATAGTGTTAAAAATGTGTGTATCAAATTTGATACAGCAGGTATTTAAGGTTTTTTATCCCTGAACTTTCAAGTCACATTTTTGTAATGTAATCTACATCATGCCTACCACTATACAAACACACACTATTTTGATGATTTAATTAATGTAATTAATGACTAAAATGCCATTTTGGGTATTTTCAAAAAAAAAATAACATAATCGCTATGCTATATCGACCAATTTGTGTATTTTTAGATGTCAAAAATACTACAGGAAGAAGAAGTATATTGAAAATGTCATCAGCATGATAGTAGATGGCAATTCAAGTGACATGGAGCAGTTAGGGGAAGATGATGAGGAGGAAGAGGAATGGACTCCTAAGGCTATGCATGATAATGAAAGTTCAGATAGCAGTGATGAAGAAGACTATCAAGATGAAAGTGTAGCCCATACAAGCATGGAAGTTGAGGTCCCAAAAACAACAAACTTTTGTACCTAAAATGAACATTGTTGTGAGCAAAACGTTGCCCAAAACTCCCAATGTATCAAACATGATACAAAAAATATATCATAAACAAAATAATATGGCAAAAATTTGGATTGGGAATTTGTAATAAGGTTTAATAAACATTTAAATTCCAAAAAATTTGAATTTTCTGGTTATTTTTTCATGTGTCAGGCTTTACAGGGGTCATGGTGGCTAATGCGTAGACTTGAAGGGAGGTTTAAATTATAATCGATTTTCACTCCTCTTTGTAATAATTCTGACTTTTATTGCAGAGAATTTATAGGAAATAAAACATGTTATCCACCATTTTACAGAGTAAAAAGGAAATTGAATATTTGACTTGTATTCATCAGAGCGTGACTGTTGAAATGACAGAATAATACATTTGCCAATAATTTAAGTTAATTCAGCTTTTTTTCGCCCCTTCAACAGATAGATCAAAATGTCAAACAGTATACAGTACCAGTCAAAAGTTTGGACACGCTTTCTCATTCACTTTAGTGGGGAAAGTGTTTCCAAACTTTTGACTGGTACTGTATGTGCTGTATTCATCAGCATTATTCCCTGCTCCAGCTTCTTTATAAAAGCAGAATGAGTGGAGAAGGCAAACACGTACAAGAAGACAGAGATTTCGGTTTAGATATATACACAGATGCATACACACACTAACAAACACTCATTCAGCTACAACAAATCACTGGATAAATGTGCTCCACTGACCATGCTTTATGAAGTTGACATTGGAATACATAATTTTGGGCTTTGCCAGAGACATTACTGGCTTTACATCATTAGCAAAGCCAAACAAATAAACTCACATAATCGTGAGCCTTCAGGGAATGCTCAGTTTCACAAATGTCTCAGTTTATCTACAATATTTAACGTTTCTGTAAATAATTCATGGCCTCTACAGTTTCAAATGTTACAATAACATCAGCATTATTTCTCTCTGTGTACAGCGTAGTGGAAATTATTGCTGGACTGCATCTGATAAATAGTAAACCAACCTGATTATTTATCTGGATTCTCAACCTATGATTCACCATTGAGGTCAAGTGAAGGTATTAAAGGTTTTGTGATGCTCCTATAATGAGACAACAATGCCCCTCGGGTAATGTGGCATTTCCACATCTATTGTTTAAGCCATAGCTTACAATGTATGGAAAGATGATGGCAGACAGCAAATCATATTTATCCCCAGATCATACATTTTTCTGTTCTTTCTGTTTTTCCACTGGGAAGTTCAAACAAAAATACAGTACTCAATAGTATTGGACAGGTATGTAGATTAAATAATATCAGTAAGATGTCAAAGAAAAATTGGTTTTGTCCATTTTGGTAATATAAGAAACTAAGATTTGCAAATGTAAGTCTAATATGCATGATCTTTTTAGCTCCGTTTTGTTCTCCACCAAGTCCTTAGAGACATATCTGGCTATATATAAGAGTTTAGATTCTCTGCCCGAACCCGAACTTGACCCGACCCAATATCGGCTGTTATTTTCCGCTGCTATCCTCGGGTCCCTTGATCAAGCATTTGTTTTTTTTTAATCATTACTTTATTAGCCTAATTCAGTGGGGAGACAGCTATGTCTCTCCAGCTTCTCCCG
This sequence comes from Perca fluviatilis, assembly GCF_010015445.1. Classification (NCBI taxonomy): domain Eukaryota; kingdom Metazoa; phylum Chordata; class Actinopteri; order Perciformes; family Percidae; genus Perca; species Perca fluviatilis. The sequence goes on along the minus strand of NC_053123.1, from coordinate 1,025,150 downwards.
TAGCTCTGGGTATATGTCCTGCACTGACTTCAGTGTGAGGTAAACTGTGCTACATCGTGTCTCTCCCATCTGCAGCACTGTTGTCGGTCATGCAGACCGTGGCGAAGGACAATATTAATTCACCATCGATGCAAGAAAGTCTCCTATATGGTTGCAGGGCTTTGATTATATTTCTATTACCCAACTTATTACTTCTCTTTCTAGGTAGGGACTTTTGAGTGGTTGTAAAAGTGCTGTTTTCTTTGAGGAATCGTTCTTTTTCAGATACGAAAGGTGTCGAAATGGAGGACAGCCAGCAGCTGAAAGGTCACACAAGTCAAGAATGCTGGGCTGAGAAATTGAACTAATCAAAATTGTGTAACATAAATGTGCCTTTTAGGGCTTATTGTTACTGGTAGAGTGTATGCTTGGGCACAAATGGCCTTCAGTAGCTATTTTGGTGAGCCCTTTAAAATTATTTAGAGAATCCAGTACAAGTTTATGTGTGCAAACATAACAAGGACAAAACAGTCAAGAGCATGTCATCCCCTGCCATGACCAATGGTAGAGTAACTGCCATGCCAGCCGTGATAATGTGCGGCCGTGCTTCAACATGCTCTAAGTGTGACATGCTTTATTTACGAGATGTCATGGCAGCGGGAGATAAACAGATTTACCATTGGGGGGGGAATGTCAAGGGTACTGGGATGTCTCCTTGTGTCACAATAATGGAAGACGCATTTCAAAAGCAATAGTGGCTGTTAAGTCATTCTTCCAGGCCTCTGTAGATGATTCTTGTGATGTCGCCACTTGAGGAAGTACAAGATAGCCAAGGGAGGTTAGGAAGCAGTAGTGAGACAGGGGTTGTGCTGTAAAGCTGCAGGGATCAGGCCTCAGTGGAGAGGCAGAGGCTATGCTGTCATAATGACATGCTGGTCCCGTCCCACCAGAGATGGATCAACTCGTAGTTGGGTCACACCCACAGAGGACTGAAGGCTGTCTGGGCTAAGGCATGGATACCCGACCCGAGGCCGACGGGTCCCGACGGTACCCGACGGGCCGGGCCGGGTTCGGACAGATATTTAGAAATTATGGTCGGGGTCGGGTCGGGCTCGGTCACATCAGGCATTTGTTGTAAAATGGTGCTGCGGCTCCTGAGAGCTCAGTTTGTGTGTGTGTGTGTGTGTGTGTGTGTGGTAAGTGGGCAGAAGAGAGATAGAGAAAGAGGAAGCAGACGTGTTGTAGATGCAACCGGAGCAGAGTTAGTGGATATTCATGTTATAACGTGGGTCCTGGAAGTAACGAGTCTCTCCTGGTTTTCTGATCACAGTCGGAAACGAAGCGATCAGGAGAGGTTAACCCGTTGAACATTTTAACAGCTTATTAACGTGCGCTTGTTGCCCCGTGTGCGCTGATGCGCTCATCTGTTGACATTTCCGAATGCCTTCCTACAGTTGCTTAACAAAAGCGGGCTTTCCACACAAACAAACGTAGCCTACATGTGTCATTAGTATGAGGGAAAAAAATGAGATGTGTCGGGCTCGGGTCGGGCTCGGACACAAATTTCTTAATACCTGTCGGGCTCGGGCCGGGGTCGGTCACGGCTCTGTCGGACGCGGGCCGGCCTCGGACAGAAAAATTCGGCCCGATCCGGACTCTAGTCTGGGCTTCATGTCGCCATGGACAGAGGTGTCAGTGTAAACCACAAGAGGACACGGGACTGCTGTGTGTTTGTCTCTCCCAATGTTCTTTTTTCAAACCTGAATTAACAACTTCTAACATGTCTAGCCAGTGACTGTAGTACTGCTGGAGCTCGGGCTTACTCTAGAAATATGGATCAGAGGGAATGCAAAACTTATCTTAAGGGACTGCAAGGATAACACTAAAGTAGTTTAGAACAAAATTCTCTATTGTGACCTACTATTATGAGCACCGTACTACAACTAAACATTTGATTACAGAAGAACATTTTTGTTCTTTAGTTTTCCATCTCACCAGTCTAGGACTTGATGTAAATGGACTGTTTTTATATAGTGCTTTTCTAGTCTCAAGACTACTCAAATCGCTTTTACATAGTACAGGAACCATTCACCATTCACCATTCACACACATTCATACACTGTGGCTGAGGCTGGCGTACATCAGATAAAGATTCACAAACATTTACACTCCGATACACAGCATCGGGGGCAACTCGGGGTTCAGTGTCTTGCCCAAGGACACTTCGACATGGGACTGCAGGGCCAGAGATTGAACCACCAACCGTCCGATTGGCAGGCAACTGCTCTACCACTGAGCGACAGCCGCCCCACTATGATATGGTTTATATGGTTTAATTTCCAATATCATCTTAGTAATACTATAAAATACTAACATAATACTATACTTATAAATCATAACAGTAAATGTAAACAGCATCATTAAAATCATATGTGTGTATTAATACATTCATTTGACATCTGACAATGAATGTGTATATATATATATATATATATATATATATATATATATATATATATATATATACACATTAAGCCTTATTATTATATATTTAGTGAGAGTCTGTGCAGAGCCAGTTGTCTGGATTTACCTGATGATGATAGTGGTGGTGTCAGATGTGGTTTCTTCTATGACCCATATCGAGATTAAGCTGGGACTTTCTAGTTTGAAAAAGGCCCGTGTGGGACACCTCTGAACTCAGCGTCCTTACTCTCCGCATTGCCATGCGATGGGATGTAACAAAGGTAACTACTTCAGAGACACAAACATGTGAAGTGGAAAACAAAAATGTATTTAAAAAGAGGGGCGATGCTTGAAATATGTGATGCACAATATCTACTTCAAAAGAAGCACTCACTCTCTCACACACACACATACACACACACACACACACACATGCTTCACCACCACATTGTGATATCCTTTGACAGTAGTGGGCATAAATGCTTGATGTTATGTGCAAGAGAGAGCATGAGGATTAGCTTTTACCAGAGGTGCTGCCAACTCTGACAAGACAGGAGGACGCAGAGAGAAGGTAACGACATGACTACTGGCTGGTAAGTGCAGCACCTGAGTGGTCACGATTAATAGACACAATAGTGTGGTCATGCAAAGACGTGGTTGGACACATGCATCAGGGCTATGCGGAATCAGAGTCATGATCAGTAGCTATGCCTCGCTTTTTATCCATACCATCCATTGGATCTTTAGACATGTGGCGCAACTTAAAGCTGTAGTGCATAACTTTTTTGTATATTAATGAACGTCCGTTACATTCAAGCCATTGCCAAATTAGTTGATACAAAGCTAATTAGCTCCACAAAACTCTCTCTGTATTTCTCAGTTTGACTATGTTCAGAAACTGGTGTCGTCCGGCGACTTTTGCGCGTGGGGATGGTGCACAATCACGGAGGGCTTGAATCATGTGGATGCAACGACAGTGTTGTTGTCATTACTTAGAATTCCTCATGGGGGTGACAGAAACTACGCACTATAGCTTTAAAGGCGAAGTTGGTAATGTTGAAAAGCTAGCAAGGGTTTAAAGTAGCATCTCCTCGGGACTCCGTCTAACCCCTCCCCCTGCCCTCGGGGCTCTGCCCACACACAGACGTGCACGAGCACCGCTGCATTGCTGCTTCAGAGCAGAGCAGAGAAAGGGCCACAGTTTTGCATCATGTCTCATTCACCGGTAAGCAAACACCTGTTATTATCATACCGAATGTTTAAAACAAACATGACTACTGTTAGCAATGCGGCGACGTACGCGGGAGGGGTAGAGTACATGCAGCGTAACAAGGAGGCTTTTTATTGGTTCTTTCCGAAGGACAATGAGGCAGTGATTGGTGGGCGTTTTTACAGGATTACAGCAGCTACAGATGACGGCTCCTTTTCAGAGCCCATAAGTTATTTATAGCTGTCTGGGGGGTAAAGACCATTTCAAACAATATACAGTATCAAAGAGTGTATATTGCAAAAAGTTACTAACCCTGACTTTAACTTGTTATAGTTGGAGATCTGGAGATCGCCTGACTTGACTAGCACCATCACCAGGGGAAATGTTTGATTTGTCCAATAATTTGGTTTACAACCAAATACATGCAAAACCAATGACATTTCCATCAGCCTTAGTTGTACTTTGTATTTCATACCAATCAGCAAATGTTCCAATGCTGACATGCAAACATTACTAAACATCAGCATGTTAGCACTGACAGCAAGCTGAGGTTAGCATTTAGCTCAAAGCACAGCGGTGCATACTGTAATTACAGGCTCACAGAGTCCCTATTGTGTCCATAGAGTCTTGATTTTAGCATTTAAAGGATGAACCACAGGTTGCTTCTGTAGCAGGTGCAGATTGACGACAGAAGGATGAATCTGGTGCCACATATTTTAATTTAAAAAAAACTCAGTTTCTGTAATTAACAGAAGAAAGACAATATGTTGCACTGTAGTTTCCACAAGCCTAATGGCTGCCGACGTTAACAGACGCTTTTGCAAAAATAAGTAAAACAATAAAACCAAAATGTCCCTCAGCACATTCTCATTTCAACAACAAAATACACTGCATCATTACAGCTGCCCCAGTTACATACTATATAGTGGTTCTAAACACATACTTTTTAACAGATTATATTCAGATATCATTTCAAACATCTGGCATTGGATAACAAAAAGGAACCTAATCGCAACTGCTCACACACCACGTTAGCCTAACAGAAAAACACGGACTTAACCAGCAAGCTTAAAAGTAGTGCTAGTGTGTGTGATGCTAACGTTTTAAAGTATGACAACACGTCAAGAAGGCTATTCGCTAAGTTAACAACACTAACATATTATCATGTTTTGATTCATACTATTATTTACCTGTAATTAACAGAAGAATGACAATATAAGTTGCACTGTAGTTTCCACAAGCCTAATGGTTGCCGACGTTAACAGACGCTTTTGCAAAACCCACGTTAGTTCTGCCCCTAGAGTTCACTCTGCCATTTACTGGTCAATGTCACCGCCTAGTGGCGAGGAGTGCAACTGACTTAAACACCGCTAGACAGTCTTTCTTGCTGTAACCACATGCATCTTAAAATAACAAAAATAATGAGAAGGCGAGAAACTAAACTGTTCTAAATTGTATGGGGTATCCTATGGACAGCATATATTCAATATTAACATATTAACCTCAAAACCTGGCGCCACACTTACATGTTGAATTGTATTTTGGAGCATGTTGAGAATAGTTTTGCAGATTTTAGGGAGATGGCGATGTCAATGATGTCTGAACTGAAATGAACTTTAGGCTTCCTGATGGTAAAATAAAAGCTCTCTCTTCCTCCGTTTTATTGTAAGGATATATCAGAACCAGAGCGATACAAGCTAATCTGGTGGACCTTTGGAGAAATGTAGATGATTGTGTTGCTGATTAACAACCGGACATGATCTGGTCCACTTTGTGGCAGTTTACAGTCTCCATGAAGAAAAAATAAATAGGATTCATATTAACTGAGCCGCTGAAAGCCACTAATGATGATTTTTATTGTAATGTGACCAAAATATGTTTGCAACTTCAATCAACGTGTTAGCTTGCAATAATGATGCAGGACACCGAGTAATTCCCTGTAGCATCTGTTGTTGTGATGGCCTCAAACGTTCGTGAGCTGTGCACAGAGCAATACAAAATTGATGTAGTTCTATGAGCATGAGTCAAGGAAAGAAGCAGCCCGTCAGCAGCGCTTAACTTGTTTATGAGTGTGGAGCGTGTGAGATGGACACCTAAAACCAGGGGCGTAGCACAAAATTCTGGGCCCTGTAGAAAGGCATTTTCTATGGGCCCCTCCCTGCATCCACAGCTATTCCTTCTAGCATCTTTTTGGGCCCTCCTCATATGAGGTGGGCCCTGGGTACTCAGTCCCCTTTTTCCCCCCCCAGTCCAATGTCCCTGCCTAAAACCAACCATATTTTAATTTAATTCAATTCAATTTTATTTATAGTGTCAAATCACAACAGAAGTTATCTCAGATAATCTTTTCAGAAAACACATTTCATAAAAAACACAAATGTTTAATGTCATTGTGTTTAGCGAAATGTTGCTATGTTTTCTGAAAAGTCATTGTGTTTCGTGAAATGTCGTGTTTTGTGAAATGTCCTTCAGGGCCACCGTACTTTGAACCTCTGGAATATATCCACTAATTGTTCCAGCAGATTCAGGGCTACTGTAGTTTGCTGAATTTGTCAAACACATTTGAAACTCTGCTTATGTGATATTCCTTTAATTTGAAAAGCCATCTGTCACTCTGTCAATACAGCTCCATATTAAAAGCAAACCTGGCATTTCAATGTGCCAGTCTCTCAATCCAAACATTCCCCTCACATGTGACACAAGCCAAATGTCAGAGTATTATCATAGCTGGGCCACATGTCAGTAATATACTTATGTCATTTACCTGAGACACAAAACATATACATTGAATAAGTGAAATTAAGCCAAATTTCTGGCTTGATTGGTATCTGGGAAGACAACTCAGTTCGGCCAAACCCCCAGAGACATGAAATGTGTTCAAAAACAAGTGGGAGAAGTGTGGGTGCTAAAATAAATGTGACATGTTTTGTTTTTTGTGATTCTTTGTTTTTACATTGCTGTTCGTTCACATTTGTGTCATCATAGGAGTTGAACCGTAGTTATGGAAGAATGAAAAAAGATATTTGCAGATTTCAGCTTGCAGACCTGATGTGTCAAAGTGTGCATAAGTCACTATGTTAATGAAAATATGTATCTGTTAATGTGTGAGGGACAGTATCTCCTGTCCCCAGGTCAGAGTCAAATGCGTGTCCAGTGCTTTTTTTTTATCAGCTTTCCAAGGTAAAGCAGCCATGTAGCCAGAAGGCAGTGGCCATATCCTGCAGAGATTAGGCATATTAAAGCAGCACTTAAAGTATATGGACCTGATTAGCCCCGGTAATGAAATCAAGCCTGACACCACGGTTCCCCTTTTACACACACACACACACACACACACACACACACACACACACACACACACACACACACACACACACAGTTCCCTCTGCCTCTGATCGTCTTTCCCTTAGCTCTCCATCGAGCCCATAAAGCCTGATACCAAGCTCTGTCTCTCTCTCTGTCTCTCTCTCTCTCTCTTTCTCTTTCTCTCTCTCTTCTTTCATTCTCTCACCCTGCAGCCCATAAGCAACCTCCTCCCCCTTTTAACTCTCTGTCTTTTACTCTCATTTCTGGAGTAAGTGTGCTCCCTAGTGTTGTCTCCATCAGTGAGAGACAGAAAGAACAGAGAAGAGAAGAGGCTGCCATTAGACACACAGACACCTACAGACCCACATAATAAGCCAGATACATGGTAAGAAATCGATTTCCACAAAATCAAAACAAAGACCTATTGCTCACTGTGATCATTCCTCCTCTCCGTACTGGCTTCCTTTGCTAAAACTAATGCACTGAAAGAAGTGGGGGACAACCTCACAGTCCTTGCCACATGCAAAACTGCACTCCAAAGTTCTGAAGCTAATCTGAAGCCCAGTTCAGACCAAAGATTCGCGACGAGTCAAAACTGTTTTAGAACGTCGCAGAAAAAAGTTTCCACGGTCCGAACCAGCCCGTCTCAGCTCGACTAAAACCAGCTGATGGCGTCGCTGCGACTCCTTTTCAACAGCCCATAGAGAACTATTTCTAGTCACTGATCCATTATCTTTATTGTGACTATTATCGCCACTGTTCATCACCCCCCCAACCGGGACTGTCAGACACCGCCTACCAAGAGCCTGGGTCTGTCCCAGGTTTCTTCCTGAGAGGGAGGTTTTCCTCGCCACTGTTGCACTGAATGCTTGCTCTTGGGGGAATTACTGGAATTGTTGGGTCTTTGTAAATTATAGAGTGTGGTCTACACCTACTCTATCTGTAAAGTGTGTTGAGATAACTCTTGTTATGAATTGGTACTATAAATAAAATGGAATTGAATTGAATTGAAGTCAGCTTGTAAAGTCGGCTACAAACTATAGAAATAAAATGATCCATAATCCATTTTATTTCAGTTACAAACTGTTAACGGTGTCCGTGAGCACGTACGGTGGAGCGAGCTAGAGAGTGATTGAAGACGGGGAGCGCCTAGGACAAAGCCGTGAATTAGAGAACTAAAACATACACAACACAAAAAACCACTGATTCATATTTAGATGCAACAAATCATATATCCAGCTACAAAAAGCCTGGCAGAAGTACAAAGAGTCGTTGCGGTGGAGATGATACACCGTCTTGTCGCATTGGTGTGAACTGGCAGGTCTCGGAACGCTGCAGACTGGCTCGTTGCAAATAGTCACAAGTTTCAACTCGTCTCGTGAGTCGAGGATATTTGGTCTGAACTGGACTTTAGGCGTCAGCAGTTATGCCGGGATGAGACTACACAATATTTTTGCCTTTTTAAATGGACACTGTGTCAGAATAGATGATCAGAGAGTGCCAAATTCTTGCTGTGTCAGTTGTAGCGTCTTTTAAAGAGGCGATTCGGGAAAAAAGTGCCAGAGACCAACTTCAATGTTCCACCTGAGAACACCAAGAATGGCATTCCTTTTTAATTTCATTTCATTTAACTTAAAGTGATGGTTCGGAGTAATTTACCCTAGGGTCCTTTGCACCATGACCTCGAGCCAAACACCCCCAGAAAGCCTTTTCACCTGGGTCTAAGATTGGGAGTTAGTTAGAGTGTAAGTCGCTGAATAAAGTAGACGGCGTAATGGACTACCGTTTGTATTCTTAAATGACTCCACTAATAATGCCCGAAATGATACCAAAGGTCTACACTAGTACATATAGGTTATGCACTCATAAAACGATGGATTGGAAAGTTTGTACACCAGAAGTTTATGTAAATAACACTTGCCTGCTGGCTTCTGCTCTCTGCTGTTGTTGTTGCTGCTGTAAGACGAGTGCTTAGGGACGTCTACAAATTACAACACCGAAAAGAGATGCAACAAAAATATTTTTTAATTTAACTTATTTTTTAAAGTAAGTGCTGTAATATAACTAGCAGGAGACAAGTAATAATTGAGGTAAGTTTGGAGACATTACCTTATTTAATCATTAAATTAATACATATTTTTGTTGTATTTCTTTTCGGTGTAGTAATTTGTAGACAGCCCTAAGCACTCGTCTTACTGCAGGTAGTAACAGCAGCAGCAACAGAGAGCAGAAGAGAGCAGGCAAGTGTTCATAAACTTCTGGTGTACTTACAAACTTTCCAATCCATCGTTTTATGAGTACATAACCTATATGTACTAGTGTAGACCTTTGGTATCATTTCGGGAATTATTAGTGGGGTCATTTACGAGATACAAACGTGGGTCCATTAGCCCCTGCGCTAAGCTATTCAGCGGCTAACGCTACGCTACGCTAACTCGCCCAATGTTAGACCCAGGTGAAAAAAGCTTCTGGGGGGGTGTTTGGCTCGAGGTCATGGTGCAAAGGACCCTAGGGTGAATTACTCCGAACCATCACTTTAATGTTCACAGTAATGGAAGAGTGATCAGTGTTTCTCTTTGTCACAGAATGTGTTGTAGAAGTTTTTTTAAGCTAGTTGAGAGAAAATTCGGAGAGGGTAGTGTATTTTTCAGGACGTCATGAGTGGTCGCAGATGCTGCAATGTTTATCTTCGACTATGACACACTACATGGGATAAAACACGCAATTTTCACACCCAGCACTGACGTTCATTCCTACGTCCACATGTGTTGGATTGGTCCTTAATCGGGCCGATATTGTAAACTTTAGCATGTATTTCTTGAAAGAAACAAAGCCAGACGTCCTTAAAATGTCTTGTTTTGTCCACAACTCAAATATATTCAGTTTATTGTCACAGAAGAGTGAAAATACTACTAGAAAATATTCACATTTAAGAAGCTGGAATCAGAGAATTTAAACTTTTTTTTTTATCAAAAACTGACTCAAACAGATGAATCGATCAAAATAGTTGGCGATTAATTCAATAGTTGACAACTAATCGATTAATCTTTGCAGCTCTACTGATAAGTGTGTTATATCGTTACTGAGGTAAATTGTTTAATGTGGTCTAGTTGTAGACATATTTAACCAAGCTGCATACTGTATGTGTGTGGATCATTTAAATAAAATATCATCATACATACTATACAATACCATACAATAATTAGGAATAACAGTGGCCAATAACTCTCTATACATACAAACAGGCATGTGGATGTTATATCAACAATTAACCCTTGTGTTGTCCTCCGGTGAGAGTTTTGACCCGTTTTCAAAGTTTAATATATTAGAAATATGGGTTAATTTCAACCAAATTGCCCAAAAATAACATGGATGTACGTTGTATGGAACCCATACAACATTCTTCATTCTTAAACTACTTTCAATGCATTTTGGGTGTTTTATTAAAGTTAATAGTATTTGAAAAAAGTGTTGAAATGGTTTTAAAACAATATCCTGCCTAACTTTGACATACCAGTCTGCAATTCCGTCAACATCCTCTGATTGACTATTATTCAAAATAATTCATAATTTCGGGTTTGTTTTAACTCAAAAATTAGGTATAATGTCCATGAATTTAAAAAAGCGTTGAATTAAGGGACACATTTTTTTTTTTTAAGCGTCAAAAGCACAGTAAAAAGCAATAAAAACATTGGAAAAAGCGTGAAAAAAAATCACATTTGACCCGGAAGGACGACAATTAACAAAATGCTCAGAAATGTAGGTGACCAGAGTATGATAGGAGAAGATGATAGAAAAAATCTAATTGAGTACACTGTGGATGAAGTATGGCGAAGCTCATGAATAAACACATAAAGCTTGAATGCAGTTATGTGTCGAAAGTGGCAGCGGCACGTAACATATGCTTGATAATTAGCTCAGTGCAGCAATCGATAAGCTTACCTAATGGAAGGCACACACTCTAACAGCCACTGTGTGTATACTACAAATATAGATCAGCCACAGCACTGTACATTTTAAAGGGGTGATAGAATGATTATATAGGGTATTTCACACTGTTCCTTATGGTCTCCTAATGGGGTATGTAACATTGGTTGGGCTGAAAATGGCCTGGTTGATATTTTATTGGCCCTTATGCATCCCTTTGTGTTGGCCCTATTTGTAACAAGAGCTTTTCTTCCAAATATGGTATGGTCATGAATATTTAGATGAGCTGCGCGCTGATTGGTTGAGCGACTTGCCATACCCACATATTAGAGACGCGCGCTGATTGGTTGAGCGAATCCCCAATACACATACATTAGAGAAGCGACAGAATCTCATATTCCAGACACTGCAATGTTTCATTACCAAATTCACTTCTGAGACTTTTTTAAGCGAGAAATCAACTATATAAAGCTGAAATATGGGCCGTTTTACAAAATTTGATGGCTAATTGCAAATTTGGTAAGACGTGTCGGACTTTAGGAGCTCCACACAGTCTGACGGCAGCCTACTGGGCTCCATACCCAGCGCAAAGTCACCCTTTGTGGATACTGCACTACGGGGCTCCGCGGCCAGCTGCCGGCATAACTATAATATATTTACGGTTTGAATTTCATCACGCCACTTTGATTTTAAGGCATTTTTATGAACGTGAGGCGTCTTTGTAGGACGAGCAGCTGCTTGCTATATGTCCGATTCATTACAATGGGGAAATACCGCAGCTAGCTAGCTACACTTTCGCCATAACTAAATTATATTTACAGTTTGAATTTCGTCACGCCACTTATATAACATAATTCCCCAATGTCTTATAAAGCTAACCGTTGTGTCCGATTTGATTTTAAGGCATTTTTATGAACGCAAGGCGTCTTTGTAGGATGAGTAGCTGCTTGCTATATGTCCCATTCATTACAATGGGGAAATATCGCAGCTTGCTCACTTTCGCATAACTAAAGTATATTTACAGTTTGAATTTCGTCACGGCATGAATATTACAGGTTCCTCAAGGTCTTACAAAGCTTAGCTAACACTTGTCCGATTTCGGATATCAATTGAATGTATTTTTGTGAATGTCAGAGTTAGGAGGAGGCTAGCTAGCTCTCATTGATGGACTCCATCTCACCGCGGCTCTATCAATGAGACTCGCGGACAAGAGGCTTTATTTCCCCGATTGTTTGTTTAAATAACTCAACACACATACCCATTATAAGATTAACTGGAACCTGCGGGCTGCGGTAAAAGATTGCGCGGGTAACAAGCTTCGCTGACACTGCGGTCGCGGCGCGATGTAGCCACCCAGGCAGCACCAACACACGGCACTAAACTCCGACACACAGTCGGAGAAAATTTGCAATTAGCCATCCTTTTTGTAAAGCGGCCCATATTTGAGCTTTATATGGTTGATTTCCGCATAAAAAGTTTCAGAAGTGAATTTTGTAATGGAATAGCAGAGATCTGGCGTGACCTAGCTAGATTCAGAAGACTACCTGATCTCAGGTCAGTTGTGTAGCCTATGTAAATGTTGGGCGTGACTGTTCTCTTAAGGTTCCGGATTTTGAGACGCTTGCGTAAGCAACTCAGCTTTGTTGGGATTCGCCCGTTTTCAGCGGCAGTTTCAAAATATGAGATTTTCATAGTAAAGGGGTGTCAGTGGGACTTTGAGCTTTTATGTATGTCCTATTTACCCACCGAACTGTCGTTATTCAACTATGACAGGGTAAAATCGGTTTTGCATTCTATCACCACTTTAATAAATTATTAATTTACACACCAATGCATTCACACACTCACATACACACAAAATGGGATCAGCTGTGTGAAATGACTGTGTGTCACGTTGCACTACAACACTATTCAGATTCACAGCTGCACTTGTGCTGAAAAGCAGTCTGTCGTCAGGCCTCTTAATTTGACAGCTGTTCCAAAAAGACTGCAGTCCTATCTAGTGCTTTTTTTTATTATCAACATGCACTTTTTTCAACATGCTCTAACACTTGGGGGACTTAAAGGATAAGGGAAATAGTGTATCAGTTACTCAAGCCCTGTGAAAATGCATGTAATGCTCTCCATAACCCTATTGTTAATGGAACCTGATATGCCAAATCCAAGAGCCACCCCGGTGTAGGCCACATATCTCTATAACTTATATGAAGTGACGGTCATTCCGATGCCAGCTCTCCGCAGGTCCCATCCTTTCTAATTTAATTTTGACCTTTCCATAAATTCACACCCATTTCCTAGCCAGAGATACAGAGGAGAATGATCTTTAGTATTTTAAATTGAAAGGTTGTAATTGAAAGAGCGCCTGGAGCAGAGAGGGGAAATTAAAGGATTTTCATTTTTTACACTGATACCCATGAGGAACGCAGTGATAGAAGCATGTAAGGACATCCTGCATGGCTCATTGCGAGGGAAAAAAACCTAAAGCTACTCTGGACCGTTCCATCAGCTCCCGCCGCCCGCATATTGTAGGATAATATACGCAATGCTTGTGTACAGTACCATGCACGTTGGTGTCTCTCGCCATAAATGGATTGAGCACGATAGATGTGATTGAGGAAGTAAGGAGGAACGGTTGCGTGGTTCGCTTTGCACAATTAAGTAAAGCCACACAGGAGAACGTCTGGCTCATCTTTCCTCTACCACAGAGGAGTAATTTGAGAAAGCCAGCCTTGAGGCTGTCCTTTAACAAGCTCACCCAGATCGCCATATAGTACACCACTCTGGAGGCAGCTGGCTTTAAGTGGCTGGATGTAATTCTGAAGACCAACTGACAAACACACACGGCCCCACTTAAAAGTGTGAAACTCTACAACTATATGCATCGAGATGCCATTTATAGTGCAGCAACTACAGTGTGTGAGCAGCACTACAGTTCAAGTGAAAAAATAGCAATTATTTGCGGGATAAATGCAGAGGGTTTTCCCACTGTTTCCACAAAGACTGCCACTGTATTCTCAAGGCAGCTGGCTCTGTGCAGGCGTGTGTGTTTGTCAGCTGGCACTCAAGAGTACCATACATGCACAGTCACACACACGTGAAAAATCTGTGTATCATATTGTCCGCTTTGCTGCACTCTTGCTGCACTGCTGCGTCAAAAAGGAAATATCCTCCATCACAATTACTGGATAAATGCAGCTGAAAATAAGGGGGGAAAGACCAATTGCAAAGAGACAAGGAGAGCAGAAATGGAAGTGGCCTCTTGTTTGGCGTAAAAAAGAAAAGGGTGCACTTCAACCAGAAAGAGGGGTCCATTTGATTTGCAATTACCTCCCCCCCACCCAGATGATCAGCCGCTGTTTGAAGTTGATTGGCTTCCTGGAGTCTGCCGGGCGGAGAAAGTTCTAGAGGGGCTCTGACCCCTGCCGACCTAAAGGCAAGCACTGCATGACCTGGGCACCCTGGATGCGCCCCATGTGCATCAGTCATGCAATCCATCCTTGTCAGACATCAGACAACAGATGTCGCTTCCTGTTGGCTCCATCTTACCCAGCAACCCTTGACCCCACCGCCACACCAAGCAGAAGACGCCGAATGGGAAGTCAAAGATACATTGACAGTGGCGTCCACAAACAGAGACGTGAACATACACAAGCACACACCGTAGAACAGAACAACTCATACGTGCACGGAAAGTCGTTAACATGACACACAACCGACAGACCAACACTCACACAGACCTCTGAACCCCCCCCCCTTCATCGAGCAGCTGCGTTAAACACCAATCTAATTGACCTGCCCCAGCCAAGCCCCATAATGCAATAGTAACTTAAGCCCGGAGATCACCACTGATGGAACACTAATGCTATCCATCTAGCCCAGCAGATGACCAGGGTGTGGATTTGAAAGGCAGATTTGATTACCTCGTGTTCGTAATTGGCTAAAGTGTGAAATAGGGAAGTATGTGAGAGAGCAAGAAAGGACGTGACACATGAGTAAAGCAGAATATTCAAATGTCCGAGTTGATAGACCCTAATGACACAAGAAAAAGAGTCAAACCTATCTGCAAACATTACTGTTGTAAATACTCGTGCTATCAGTTGTTGCAGCCTGATATAAATCTGTAGTGAATGTTTTCGCCACCTTTTGTTTTGGCTTTCTCTACCAGCGTTAGGCCAATAAAATACCCACTGCAACCGAAACTGAAGTGTATTGAATTGTGGAGTGGAGAGAGGCAGATGGGAAATTGAATGAATTCGTGGTGCCTTTTCAATCTCAACTGTCTAATACATGCAGTTTCCCCCTCCATGAGCCTTCATTTCCCCCTTACTCGTGACATTTGCAACGTATTTAGATTAGATTCCTTGATTTATTTCACAATCTGCAGCATCGGACTATGTCATTCTACAGTCTATTTTTACATTCTTTAATATTGATTTGTTTGTTCTGTGATACTTTTTCTGTTGAAGCTGCACCACTGCAGTAAGGTTTTATTCATAAATAATAAGAAATAATGATAATGAGGCATTTCTACCAAATAGTAATGAGAAAAATAAAACATGTACGTGTTTTTAGTGCAGATAACAAAATCACTGCCCATTATTTGTAATAAATGACGTATCTTTAATGTAGACGTCTAATCGACGTTCACTTTTCAACCACATTTTGCCCAACGACGCCACCAAGACCTGACTGTCCTCACCCAGAAAACAACCTTTAAGGTTGATTGCGCAAGCAGCTCATAATGACCCATGATTACGTGCCACGACCTCTCATGGCTGTAGTAATTATTGAAGTGACGAAGTATAAGAGCGCCAAACAAACACAGGAGACCCTGGTCTATGTCCCGTGTGAAAGCATAAGTCAACTGTCAGTTATTTAAATGAATTGAGTTTTATGGACTTTGACGCAATAACGTCTTTGTCAATGTTTTTGGTCTCTCCCGACTCCTGTGCAAAACATCAGGCTCTGTAGATGCTTAATGTGAGTGAGAACCAGAACAGTAAAGCTGTAACCAATAAGATGACACTATAAAGCTCCATAAGGCCGAGGAGAGCTAACGCAAGCGCTGTAATAGATATTAATTTATTTAACATGGAAAGTAAACATCAGGAACACTTTCCATTTTTTTTTCACAAAGAATGATGAAAGAAAGGCTCAATGAAAGATTGCATTGAGTAACAGAAGCTAGCCGAGCAGCGACTAGCTCAGATTTGACATCAGGACTCCACCTCTCCTCATGTCTTTTTTTCTCAGTAGACATTTTGAATTGTCATAGTAGGAAAAGCACAGGTGTTACCAACATTATCAATGGCTCTGTTCTATTCAAGTGTCCCAGTAAGTCATTGCAGTCTGACAGTGAGCCAGCATGCACAACACCAGGACCCTGAAAGTAAAGCAGCTAAAATAATTCAGCCATCATTCATTTTTCTTTTACACCTGCGTATTTTCTACTCTGACCTGTCGAAATGTCAATTAACTTTTAAATGAAAAATAATCTAATACCTGGTTACTGTATTTGCAACCCCAACATTACACATAATGTTTCTTTAATCAGCCATAACGCAGCTTTCCATAAAGGTCCTATATTGTAAAAAGTGAGATTCCCATGTCTTTTGTTATTATAAAGCAGGTCAAGGTGCTATATAAATACTGTGAAAGTATTAAAATGCTCAATCCACAGAGAACTGCACACAGCCCGAGTTCAGAAACTGTGCCTTTAAACGAGCCGTCAGGACTTCTCTACGTTGTGATGTCACAACTATACTATATATAGGTAGAAAGTGTCACTAAAGTGCCGTTACAATCATTTCCCAGCTGCAATGACGGTTCAGAGACTCAAGGGGTCAGAGTTTCTGGGTCATGCAGTAGACCCAGAAACACTGACCAATCAGAGAAGACGAGGTTATTTAGGGGGGGTCTTAAAGAGACAGGCGCTAAAACGGAGCATTTCAGACAGCTGCTGAATACAGGTATATTCAGACAGACAGTATGAGAAAAATAATGCATTAATACAATAAGAAATGATATTGTAAATATTGTAAATAAATACACCCACAAATTAACCCCAAATGAGCATGATATGGAAACTTTAAACATTTTATTGACAGTAAATCAGCTATCAGTACCCAAATAAAGTGTGATGGAAATTGTTCCCTGTGAGATTGGCACAATGATGCTCTCAAACAAACATAACATCATAACATCAGAGGTTGTTACTTTATTGAACCCTCACTCATCCTGTAAAACCTATATGCCATCTTAAACTATTACGCTGCACAATATATTGGGACAATAATATCACGGGACAGATGAAGGAAATGCACGCATCAGCCTTTATCCACTTAAGGGAAAATAACTAATACGGCAGGACATAATGATGACAGGAATCCGCCCATTCATCAAAATGAGGAACAGTGTAATTTCTTCGCTCATCAAGCACCAGTGACCCTCTGGATGGGAGAACTTTATTACAGCTGGCACTTTAGTGAACGGCGCAGAATTATGTGCATGCACTATACAGTCGTAGAATGGATGTACAGTATCTGTTTACCACTCTACATGGACACAGACACAAATCAGATGGACAGTGAGACACAATCCTAAGGTCAGACTGATGCACTCAGACAGTGTGTGGACTAAGCCAACCCGTTCTTACTCCCAACTACTGACGCTTGGTCAGTGTCGCTCAGCGTCAGATACCGACGCAAAAATCTCCCTTTAGCGTCTGCATGGAACTGTTGTGTATACATAGGCCTATAGCTTAAACCCTGACAACACAATTACACTAAGAGCGTGACACAAGTTTTATCATCTTCATGGGCTCTAAGTCACATCCGCTCCCTCACTCGCACAGATCAATGCTCTCTCAACCACACAGATCATTCAGTGGTTGAACTGATCAGTGGTCAGATATGGACATGCTTTAGCAGCTTGGTGCACCTTGTATATAGAGAGCTGACTACATGATGTCATGATGGCTGGCCTAGCTTCTGTCACTCAATGCGGCATTTCTTTCATCGGCCCTTCTGAAAAAAATCAAGCATATTCCTGGAGTTCCCATATTCTTAGAAGAATTGCCCTCCACTACAACAGTTGCTATAAGACACTGAAAACCTTGTTGTGTATGAAAAGGTTGTTTTTCTCCCTTTTCACTAGCCCTTGCTCCCCAACATTAACAGTGTTGCTTTGAGTCCGCTTAGTTATTATCAGGCCAGGTTATATAAATGACGCAAGCTGACAATAAACATTAAATTTCTCAAGAGCAATTTTCAAAAAGGGGACACAAATAATACAGCCAAAATTGTCCTTGTGTAGGATATGTGTACAAACCCTTACTAATATCATTAGAGTAGCATGTACTACTTAAGTTGGACACACATTTACTTTTTTTAATCTTGACAAGTCATTTTGGTGCCTAAACGTGACTGTCGTTGCCGCAGGACAGTCAGCTTTTGCTAACTCAACTGAGACGGCCGCTGAAGATGACATAAAGGGGAAAGCGGGCAGTGGACCAAACTACTGTGAGGAAAGGGAGGTGGACTCCAAATGTTTCTAAACTTAAAATGCATAATTTTGACCCGTTTGCGTTTGTATTGTTTTACTACTTTAATACTTTTCATTATTTAAATTATAGATTAGGGATGGGCGATATGGCCTAAAATCCATATTGCGATATACATTGCAGCCTCTTGCGATAACGATATATATTGCGATACATAAACTATAATAGAACCATTTCAGACCAGGTTACATAGACCCTAAGGAAAACCAAACTGCTAAATGTATTTTTTTTTTTAAAAGAGAAAGAAACATAGTATGTAGTTTTGAGAACATTTATTGTTCAAAACTGTAATTATACAACATAATGTTGCAGATGAATAAAATTCAAGTACACTAGTTGCAGAGACTTTGACAAAGAAAAAGCTTAAAGTATTGGGTGTCTTCTCTTTAGTGCAAACCATTCTAAAAGGCACTACACTTAGTTAGTTGAAGTCCTTGGTTCTTAAATGCCACCCAAGATGCAGAGAACAGGAAAAACTGGTGTCTGTTTAGTTAAGGAACAGACACTGTACTGGAAATACTTTCAGTATTAGGCAAAGATGCACAGATACTTTAAATAAAAACATATTTCAAACAAAGTTTCTTACCTGCAGCCTAATGTAACGCACGCACACACACACACACACACACACACACACACACACACACACACACACACACACACACACACAGAGAAGAGTCGGGACTTTTCCCGGTGGGCCGGTCTGATAATAGTTATACATTGCAAGTTGTTAGCAACACCATCCGGCGGCCTGGCGCCGCTGCCTGCTGGTCAAACGGTGCAGCCTCTGCTCAACCCGTACGGCGGGGGCCGTAAACGTCCCGGTACATTTTTTGGTCCCACTCCGCCGCTGTACACATGCGCACACGCACACACGGCCGTATGTTCAGCGGGGAAGTACAACGTCTGCAAACACCGGCTGCCAAGATTCCAATCGTCCGTTATATAGTGAACGGTCAGGCTGGTGAAAGGCTCCGTGGCTTAAATCCAAACCAAGTCCAAATAATGGATGTTGCACCGGTCTTTTTCACCAGCTCCTTGTTTCGCTTTTAGTCATGTTTACTCAAGATGACGATGACGCGTCGCAGCCGGTTACAGCTCGTGGCTCTAAACTTTGAGGTAGATTGCGTCATTAACATGAATTAACGCGATAGTGCAATATAATTAAAATCTCTATCGTAGGCCAATTTTGTATAATTTATATTGCATATCGTCTATATCGCCCATCCCTAGTATAGATCATTATTATTTACAATACACTGTTGGTTCTAATTACATTTTTTTTTGGGGGGGGGGACCACCCTCAGACCCCCCTGCGATTTCTGCCTATGCGTTAAAAAGAACGGGTAACTCTTTACTTGAAGGTATCTACATAAGAGTGACATGACACATGAACTCTAACCCTAACCCTAACTTGCCCTGA
Organism: Perca fluviatilis; assembly: GCF_010015445.1. Taxonomy (NCBI): domain Eukaryota; kingdom Metazoa; phylum Chordata; class Actinopteri; order Perciformes; family Percidae; genus Perca; species Perca fluviatilis. Next base: position 1,005,281 of record NC_053123.1, on the reverse strand, counting down.
CAAAAACCGAATGACTTAATGATAGAAGCGTTATGTCATGAATGTTTATGACTTGTTTATAATTTTTATGACACGTTCATGACAGTATCACGACACTCTTATGTAGATACCTTCAAGTAAAGTGTAACCAAAGAACGCTCATATATGTCGTTTTGGGAGTCATTGATAATCAAACTATTCTGTCGTTTAGTTATGAGGGCGTGTTGCTCAGAGAATTATAACCTATGCGTACTGTGTATAACCTATAACTGTCTGACTGCAAAGAAGTTTGGCCTCTTGCAGCTAGTTGTTTTGGTTTTACAGCACTTTTTTAATTTAGCATACTGTATGGTTCATTCTCAGCACTGTCAACAACCTACAAAGTAATTCCCAGCAGGAGTATGGAGCATTAAATCAATTAACAAAATCAAATAAACATAAAGAAAGCTCTCTGATATTTCATGCTATCTCCCTAACACACAGCAGACAGACAAGCTAACTAGTGCAGACATTTGAAAATCTAGCTTTCTCTGGAGTCTGTGTGGACCAAACCAGAACTAAAAGGAGAAAGAATATTGACTTACATTCATAACAGCATTAATCATTTTAAACCAGAGCTTTGATTTTTTTATCCTCAGTTCCTGTTAAATTTAGTTTTAGCAAATTTGGTACAGGTGAGTACCTTAAATGTCTTGAGTGACGGAGAAAAGTGGGGCTGCCCTGGTGTGAACTTCTAATTTTTCCTCCTCTGTTTTCAGAGATAATATGTGGGTGAATAAAGTTCAACAACAATTTCAAACTTCAGCTTTAGTGAATGCTAAATAAAAATAATATTCTCAGAGGACTATATTCCAAATATGACAGAGGGAAAATATCTACTGGAACCAAATCAAAGCACAAAGCAAACACAGAACAAGAAAAGATCGAAGTGACAGAAATACACAGAGTGAATTCAAACTGAGTGTAGTCCTTTTTTCTCTGGAGTTCACAAGAGTGAATCACAACTCAACAGCTGAGTCTGATCAGGGAGTTCATACAACTTCCCAGTGGCTGTGATGTAGAAATGGATGATTTTGGTGCTTTTAGATAATTTTGTGGTTTAAACGATTCTGTGATTTTTGCATTATTCATTATAATGTCATTATGATGCTGTCAGTCAGAAAGTTTATCTGTTACAGATGGGTCTCCTGTTTTGTGTTACTACAGCATTTAGCCATGTTACACGCTCGTCCACTCTCACACCCTCTTTTGAATTTTCTCACACAGACAAATATTGGATTATTCCTCTGTATCACTGAAGGGAGCAAGACTTTTTAGGTGTGAGCGATACAATGCTGTTGGATGACAGAAACATTATGCAATCTTGTACATTGAATATGTAGGGGTACATGCATGGGTAATATTTATTTTGATTGCATTTGTTTTAAATTAAGGGCCACATTTAGACTAGACTTCAGGGATTGGTTGGTTAATTCCGCTGATTTCACACTTCCGATAAACCTTTTTCGGCCGGATGTCCGTCCCCTTCCTCTTTCTTTGTGTTGGTGTTCTAACCTCCGGTGGATTTGTGAGGACTATGGTTAACTGCTCCTCAGATCTCTGCAGGGTAAATCCAGACAGCTAGCTAGACTATCTGTCCAATCGGAGTTTTCTGTTGCACGACTAAAACTACTTTTGAACGTACACATGTTCCACCAAAACAAGTTCCTTCCCGAGGCTATTTTGCAGAGGCACGATTGTGATTGGTTTAAAGAAATGCCAATAAACCAGAGCACGTTTTTCACCCATACTGCATACATGCTGTGTGGACTAGCCAGACTACATCTAGAGTGACATAGAATTGTGCCAAAAAATAGCATGATCCTCATATAGTTTTCAACAATAGAAGGTAGTCACTCAAAATAGTTCACCCAGCAGTGCACCGTCTGGGCCAGGCAAATGTTCAAGTGCATAACACACCACCAGTGTTGTATATGTAACAAAGTACAAATACTTTGTTACTGAATTCAAGTAGAATTTTCACGTATCTGTACTTTACCTAGTTATTTATATTTCAGAAAACTTTCACTTTTACGCCACTACTTTTCCTAAATAACATGTATACTTTTACTCCACTACATTTCCCCACAGCGTCTTCGTTACTCGTTACTTGCAAGACATGTTATCGTACGTTGGCGTGAAAGATTCTTGCTCACAAACAATGACAATTATGTTTCTGTTTTTCTCTTCGTTGATGTCAGACTTTGAATTTGATCTTTAAGATGTGGAAACTTTTAGACTTTTACTCAAGTAAATGTTCTAAATGGGGACTTTAACTTCTACCAAAGGCATTTTCTGGTAAGGTACCTGTACGTTTACTCCAGTATTGCTTTCAAGTACTGTATACAAGACTGCACACCACATAGAACACGTGTCAAATTCAAGGCCCGCGGGCCAAATCCAGCCCCTTGTAGATTTAGATCCGGCCTGTATATCAGTTTGGGTTCACAATACATTTTGGCCCACCTAGTTGTGCGCCAAACCAAAAACACAGGAAAGTGTTTTTTAAACTGCAATTACGTGACATTCAAAGTAGAATATGGCAGATTTGCCGACTCTTGAGACTCCGAAATTTCCCGAAAGGGACTCTTTCGATGACTTTTGAAGGGCTTTTTGTCAACAAAAATGCGACAAAAAGCGTACAAAAATGTCGGAAAAAGCAACATCTTTACAAAAAGGTGACAAATGTCTGAGAAAGCCACAAAAACGTCGGAACCAAAATAACAAAAATGAGGAAAAAAGCTATCAAAATGTTAAAATAAGTGAAATGTAGTAACAAAAGCATGCCAATAAACTCTACATGTCTGGCCCTTGGTGTGATTCTCTTTTTCCAGTGTGGCCCCTAGAGAAAATGAGTTTGACACCCCTGACGTAGAAGCTTGTTTGTGCACCATAAATGCATGTGCACACCGCTTAGAGCTTTTTAACGTGAGCTGCCCGTGGTGCTAAAGATGATGCTGGCTACACTTTTAAGTAACGTCACAAGCATGGACTGTTAATACAGTCTATGGTCACAACTTTTTCCCCCCCCCCCCGTGCGCGATTGCGTTAAACTCTGGGAAAAAGTCCAAAATAAAAATTAAAAAAAAATTAATTAAATACTTTCATAAACGTTGTGGCTGTCACTCTTTTATCATTTCTGTGGATTTATGTGTGTAGAAAAAAAAAAATTATATATATATATATATATATATATATATATATATATATATATATATATATATAAATAAAAGAAAAAAGAAGATGCGGAACATGTAAAAAATAAAAGCCTCTTGAGGCAAATTTGTGATTTGTGATTTTGGTCTATATAAATAAATAAAACATTAATTTGAAAATATCCCATCTGGAAATTGTAGTTTCAACCAGAACGGATTAATATTGTAGGCGGCAAACAGAGAGGAGTACGGTGACAACAAATCAGTTCAATTAATTTGTCTGTATATATTTAGTTTTCATTTTTCTTCTTCAAACATCATCACTCATTTGACATCAAACATCACCTAACAAAGAACATCAGTGTGCATGATTAAAGTATTGGCTTAATACAAATTAAGCAAAACAATTAAAACTTGAATAAGATGTGTAGTTTTTGGATCTGGAGCTTTTTAAAACACTCAGTGGAAGATAAGAGCTTATCTTCCACTGAGTGTTTAGGAGGCACTTGTAAAAGAGTGATTTCTCAGACGGTCTTCAGTTCAGGATTTTACCATCACTTTGGCCCGAACATATTTTTGGGAAATGAGTTCCTGAACAAAGAGCCAACAATGTTTTTGTTTCTTTGGCCAGACCAAGTCAGCCAAACAACAGATGTAAAAGCACCCTGAGTCTTATAACGAAACGTTTGTGAGTTTTGGTTAGATTATTTCAAATCCACAATAAAATGATTAGTTCCGTCTTCATCAGCAACAATTGTGTGCACTTGAGAATTCTTTGAGCTGACAAAAACATTTTGTCTTCTTGTTTTCTGCTCTGGCAGGATCTTCTTTTTTTTCACAGTTTCACACTATATACATCCGTCTCTCTTTCACGCTCTGCTTCATGACGTGCTGACTGAGTTTGGGTTTGCCAAAGACATCCGAAACTTTCTTCTTCATGTAACGCTGCGTGTGTTGACATGCACATAGGCTGAATGTGAGACGTTTCACAGTAATCAACCACTTTTTTTTGTGCTTTCAACCAGTAATTGGTGATGTTATGCTTCAAACATTAGCATGGGTTTTAATGCTAATGTGCAAACCTCCTCCTTTAATGAACAAACAAAAATGAACGTCAGCGTTTTGCAACAACCCCATGACAGTGGGGCGGCCGCATGCTGCTGAGTTGATCATTACTGAAACCTTGTCTTGCACAGAGGCAGGAGCATAGAGACTGTTCACGTACAGGTGTAGCTTTTCTACCATCACGGCAGATGTGCGCGCACACACACACACACACACACACAGTAATTTCACAGTATTCTACCCACAGCGTTAGTCACATGAAGTACGTGCACTAACACACATACGAGCATTTCACACATACAGATTGAGTGTAGCACACACAGTAATTCCCTCCTTCAATCTACCGTCCATTCAGTGTACCAGTGATGTGCCAGTGTGTGGGGTTTATAATAATGGGTTGGTTGGTTGGTTGGTAGAGGGGGGTTGACAGAGCGCCTCACATGTATTAGCGTGGTACAAGCTCACTGATGAGGCCCGCTGAGAGACTAGCAAATGGTGAACAGGCTCACTCTGTGCAATGGGACTTGATGAGAGGAGGATATGATTCATGGCTCCGTAGTCTTTCCAATGCAGATTCCTCCATTTCCCCCCTTTGTCTGGCTCTCTTTCTCTCCAACGGAGGCTAATGCTGGTAGGACTGGGGGCCCTGTATTTTTTTTTTTTTAAATTGCACCAGATGGCAACACATTTTTATCTTTCATTTGGATTGTATATGAAACGGAGGAAAAATGGCAGAGGGATGTTTGACATGTGCTGTAATTGAAGCAGTATTAACTGCTGCAACATGAGCTGATTAATAGGAGGAAGAAGAGGGGCCCGGAGCAGTAAATACTGTACCTGTAACTGCTTTTTTACCAGTGGTGGAAGAAGTATTCAGATCCTTTACTTAAGTAAAAGTACTAATACCACACTGTAGAAACACTCTGTTACATTTAAAAGTCCTGCATTTGAAAATGTTACTTAAGTACTTAAAGTATTAAAAGTAAAAGTACTCAATGCAGAAAAATCCTCACATTTTAGAAACTGGCCAGGTCAAAAGAGTTCTGTCACACCTAATCATTTTAGCTGAACTAAAACATTGTATTTTATAAACGTGTTTTGTGTGAAAAGTCAGAGGAATGTAGTGGAGTAAAAAGTATAATATTTCTCTCTGAAATGTAGTATGAAAAGAAAAAGACTCAAGTAAAGTACAAGAACCACAAATTTATACTTGAGTAAATGTACAATTTGTACTTGAGTAAATATACTTAGTTACATTCCACCACTGCTATATGAAATGTGTGTGTGTGTGTGTGTGTGTGTGTGTGTGTGTGTGTGTGTGTGTGTGTGTGTGTGTGTGTGTGTGTGTGTGTTTTTTGCACTGAAAATGACTTTGTATGGGCAGTTCACGCACATGAACATTTGTTTCCTATTTCCCATTTGGTTGAGGGAAACGTTCCCTGTCTCAAGCCATCTCAAGTCTTAATTAAAACGTCCACACTAAAGAAGAAGTCACGGGGTCAATTGTTTCCTCCCGCGCCTCCTTTCAGCTGCAGCCTCAGACACACACACACACACACACGGTAACGTCGAGTCAGAGGTCCGAGCTTTGAACTGTAGCTGCCATAGCTGGACAGAGCAGCGCTGACAGCTCATTCATGGAGTCTGAGTCGTGCGTGAGAGCACTGCACCGTTACAGTCGCTTGCTTGATTTATTGGTGCAGCGCAAGCATCCGCAACACATTAGTTATCCTGCTCTCCATTTAAACAGCCCATTCATTACACATTAATTAGTTGTTGATAACAGCCCCTGTACTCCACAGGACAATACCAAAACACTGGAAAGATGGCCGAGATCAGGTCGGTTGCCAAAGTCTGTATTAACTTGGGGGCCTGTGAAAGTTGATCACCCGTGCACCCGCTGCACAGGCGGCTCCACTGGGGCTTATACTCTAATGTGCAAGTCATAAACACAGGAAGTAGAGAAATGCATTAGTCAAGTAAGTGCTAATGGCTTAAGAAGCTTTCATTCGTGGCCTTTGCAAAACATAAATAGTATTGGAAATACTTTTTGGCCGGTTGGGGATGTGTTCTAAATGTACTGTCAACATACATTTGGCAGGCAAGTATACAAACAGTGTTTTCCAGCCAGGGTTACACAATATGGCTCAGGGTTGAACACACTTCCCTTAAAACAAGAGATAGATACACGTATCGAGACACAGCTAGTTGATTACAAGACTACAGTGTACTGCAGCCATGCTAGACGCTCTGTGAGGATGTAATGATCGCTGGCACTAGATAAAAGGTTGGGGGATCACCAAGTTTGTTATTTATTTAAGGGGCCACCGGAGGAGTTTTGGGACCTTTAGTCAAAATAGACCTGACCCTCCCTTCATCAGCAATAATGTTTGGATGACCCTCCAACATGATTGGGAGAAAAAGGATGACCCTCCCCAACAATTTATTGTACTGGTTTGCGCTTGGCAAAGCTTTACAGATTACCATTGTTTTTTTACAGCCAGGACATAAATGATTTAACCTCTGCATTCTCATCTGACGCATCCCACTCCTCTGTTCTGGTGTGGGGGCCATTTCAGTAGATTTACTCACTAACGTTGTTGTGGAAACACAATAAGCATGGAAACTAAATGCATACTTCCTTTTTATGGTTGCTCATTCTGTATTGCATTCTGGAAAAGTTTTGAAGAATATATGGTATCTAAAACAAATCATACAATCACACTTGAAGGGAAACATATTATTACCTATTTTGAATGTAAAGATAGAAAGTTGTGTAATATTGTAAATCTCTTTATTTTATTAGGTAAGTTCCATATCCACAAGGCAAAATTTTCTAGTTCAACACCATGCTTCAAACTATTTCAAGTTGAATTTGACATGTAATTTGAGTCTCTTAAGTTGGTATCCAATAAGAAAGCTATTTTAACATCTGATATCTACTCAGACCTCTTTGTTTAAATGCCCCTGTTGTCTTTATTTTTAACATTCTTGAAAGTCTGTCTCCTTTTGTTTCCTTTATTTTCTTATGTTTAGACTACTTCCTTTATTCAATTTCATATATTATTTACACGTTTGTATTTTACTTGTTTACATATTGCATTGATTGAATTTCTGTAAATTATCTTTTGAAATAAAGTAAAAAAAAAAAAAAAATGCACACTTCCTGCGTTACTTCAAATACTAAGTTACTCATCTAGTAAACTAGTATTCACATGAAATAAAACAATAAAACATTGAGACCATTCAGCAAAGCACACTGGGTAATTCAACACTGGTTGCTATGGACTCGTCACTAGGCTTCCTCAGTCATTGAATATTTTAGCATAGGTAAAAGGGCCGAAGCTGAACATTATCCGAAACTCCATTTCTCAGACGAGCGTCAATTTGGGAGCTTGCATGCCACCACTCCTTCCTTCTCCAATCCCTTGAAAAGGCTGTCGTTTGCATAATTTCACAAATAATCACCGGGACAGAAAGGATATACCTCCCGTCTCATGCCTTCCCGGCTGCCGGCTGGTGCTTTCTGCGGCGCGAGTTTCGGCTTTTCAAAATAAAAGCCTGCGTCTGGTCAGCTATGTTTTCGTTCGGTGTTTTGGATGTTTTTGAACTAAACAGTATGGCAATCATGCTAATGAATACAATAATTTTTTCAGCAGACAACAGTTACAACACGATTGAGCTAGCAAAGCAGTTTTGTGTTTAAATGTGCGAGCGGAATTTATTCAGTTTGGGAAATCCCACGGTCTCTAAGCTACAGGTCTGGCTGACTAAACAGGGAGGGAGCCATCTGCTAGCGATAGGGGCAGAGACTGAGAGAGCTACATGGAGCTACATGGATAAATATGCACCAAACAAGCCACTTTGAAATTTTGCTCTTCTCATGAATACAAAAGTTGGGAGACCCTCCCCTGTAGACTAAAAAAAATTGGATGAACCTCCCATCAACAAAGAATAAAAACACATGACCCTTCCCTATTTTCCTCCGGTGGTCCATTCCATAAATACTGAATGGCCCCTTATCCTCTGGGGATCATGAATCTCTGCACAAATCTTTATGGTAACTTAATGTACCGACCATCTCCAGAGCGCTAACATGGCTTTAGAGTTCCATCCCAACGCGTTCTCATGAACGGCTTCATATTTCGAAAGAAAACTTTGTATACGGCCACCGCCGGCCGGTCCCGTGAAAAGCTGTGAAAAGGTGACTGTCAGTTCCAGCTCCCGCTCTTAATTCATGCTTGTTTTGTTTGTGTTAACTTCCTGTTTAATTTTTTTAAAGATAATTTTTTGGGGCATTCACAGGACAGATGAAGACATGAAAGGGTAGAGAGAGAGGGGGGAATGACATGCCACAAAGGGCAGAAGGTCGGAGTCAAACCCGCGGCCACTGCGTTGAGGAGTAAACTTCTATATATGTGCGCCTCTACCAACTGAGCTAACCCGGCCACCTTCCTGTTTTATTTTGAAATACTCACCATCTGTTTCTGTTTCAGGTCACTTGTCCTCCCGTCTTTGTCTGCCTACCCACCTGTGTGATTACCCTCCCTTCCCTAATGTGTGCCACCTGTGTGTGTCATTGTCTCCACCCACCTCAGTGTATATACTCACCTTGTGTCCCTTGTCAGCTGCCAGATGGTTGTTGTACATTGTGTCTCACTCCCCAGCGTTATTCCTAGTGTCTCTTTCCTGTGTGTTTGTATGACCTCTTGCCTGCTTTTGACCACGCTTTTGCCTGCCGTTTTTTGTACCTTCGCCTGCAGTGTACCTCTGTACAATAAACTCTACTACCTGTTACATCTGCTTTGAGTCATGCTTTTGGGTCCACTCTGAGCCGGGTACAGGGCACCGTGAGGTGACGCTCGATTCAGTTACGTTAAGGGACACAAACACCTGTTTCCTCGGTGAAAGTCTTGTGTTTTCCCCTTAACTTCCTCCAGAACATGAACTCCACTCCCCTGCCTGAAAGCCCTGTGTTTTATGCAGCTCTTCGCGCTCTTATACAACAGCAGCCAATGTGGTGCATACTAAATGCAAGGAACATATACGAATTACAGTGCAAATTACAGTGCATAGCTTTTGGTAGCTACATGTACGAATGGTTCATGAGAACAGCCTGTCCATCCATACACAGTTGTGGGGTTGTTTCATCATGTCCCCGTGAGAAGATTAAATGTGATCCAGGAGTGCTTTGAGGAATAGATGCATGTATTTGAATGCTTATCACGAGCTGCAAAGTGATTTATAATACTATGAAACAGGATTTGAAACTATAGGAATTTATCTCAGTGACAATCTTTTTATTGTTCATGTTACAAAGTAATTTTCCAGCTTGAAGTGTTTGATTGAACTAAGCTTCCCTACACATCCCAGATCTGACCTGCGATTCAAGCAAGCTGATTGGTTGATCCGACTCCTGTCGGGAGGGGGGGGTTCAACTTACAGTCAACTTTGTACAAAGATGAAAAGAAAAATCCACACAGACATTTGAACTACACCCATGCATGTTCATGCATTACATGTCACTTAGTTGACGCTTTTATCCAAAGCGACTTACATTTGCTATATATGTCAGAGGTCACACACCTCTGGAGCAACTAGGGGTTAAGTGTCTTGCTTAGGGACACATTGGTTGATGTATCACAGTGGGAATCAAACCAAGGTCTCTCACATCAAAGGCATGTGACATATCCACTGGGCCATCATGCGGAATGGAGAAGCATGTTTCAGCCTTTTGGCATCATAGACATAATGTTGGGTTTGTACAGTCCAAAGTATGTGGTCATCATTGTGAACAGTACATAAGACACTGCAGTGTTTTTTGTAATTAAATGGATTGCACACATAAATTAAATCACCTTTTGACTCAGTTGGTGGTGCATTGTCTTCATGTTGTAAATCACTGTAAAGGGAGCAGATCCTTCTGTGATAAACAGTATCAATACCCATTCCATCAAACCGACCATAATATCATAATATAATAATGTCAATAATATTTAATGCTGACCAGGGGTTGATGCAGACATTGTATAAATGAAGCCAAAACATTTGGATCGCCCCCTTTGTTAGTGGATAGGACATAGGCCAAACTGAAAAAACAAAGTACACGTCTTTTTTTTCTTTTCTTTTCTTTTTTTTTTCGCCCAGCATATTTCCTTGGATTAGGATAGCACCAAGATCTTGGTTGCAGCTCTCGCCATGGTCCTGCTGCACTCCCTGCTACACCCTGCGGTGCCCTGCAGTGTCCTGCTGTGCTCTGCTGTGCCATGCTACATGCTGTGACACCCTGCAGTGTCCTGCTATGACATGAACTACTACGACTACCATTTCTAGTCACTGATCCATTATCTTTATTGTGACTATTATTGCCACTGTTCATCACACCCCCAACCGGCACCGTCAGACACCGCCTACCAAGAGCCTGGGTCTGTCCCAGGTTTCTCTCTAAAAGGAAGTTTTTCCTCGCCACTGTCGTACTAAATGCTTGCTCTTGGGGGAATAACTGGAATTGTTGGGTGTTTGTAAATTATAGAGTGGTCTAGACCTACTCTATCTGTAAATTGTCTCGAGATAACTCTTGTTATGAATTGATAATATAACTAAAATTGAATAGAATTGAATTGAATTGAAAATTGAAAAAATACACGTTTGCCAAACATGGTTTCTGTCATTTTAAGTATTTCTGACGAGTCGTCCATCTTTTAACGTCGTTCAATAGTCCATGGTGCTGACGCAGACATACTTTAACTTTCTACACTCTTTGTTATGACATTTCAGGTCCAATAAACAGAAAACAGTGTTTCTCATTTAGCTTTTTGTTTTTCCTTGAGATCTATCCTTCTAAATCAGCACAGTGGCTCAGTGGTTAGCACTTCTGCCTCACAGCAAGTTGGCACTGTAGAGTTTGATCCCCGGTCCGGGCAGGGCCTTTCTGTGTGGAGTTTACATGTTCTCCCCGTATGTGCGTGGGTTTCCTCCGGGTGTTCTGGTTTCCTACAGTTGAAAATAATAATAATTCATAATAATCTGGCTAACACTGCCGCATTTACAGAAATGTTGATTAATGAGCATTGTCCTAATAAAATAAATAATTCTTAAAGCATTCATGTAACCCAACTTAATTGGAAATTTGTCAGACATGCTCCAAACAGTGAAAATCCTCCAGAGGATGCTGATGATGGATAATTGTCCCCCTCGCTGTCCCTTTCTCATCAGCTCTCACATTGTCAGGATGGGACAGTGGCAGAGGTGTGATAATGCTGTGGGATTTTGGAGCGGGTCATTTAAAGTGCATGGCACATTTCCCCCTGGCAAAGATCGGGGGGTTAGCTTTCCTCAGAGGGGGGGCTGGAATTGTTCGGGGACTAATCTGTCACACCCTCAATAGCAAAGGCCATATCAAAATGCCTTCATGCCTTTTACGCCGGCTAGCCGGGAGAGAACGGAACGTGGGCTAATCGGCTTTCACTTGGAGCTGGGGTTTGGGGACAACATGAGTCTTCAATAATAAAAAAATGGGATGCTTGACCCTGACTTCTAAAGGCTGAGTAGGGAGGTGTGAACATCAGCTGGCAGGATGTCTGCCCACTGAACAGACCAAGCATGGCACAAAGTTCGTTGAAAGGGGAGGAAGCAGGAACCGCTGACAAAGGGCTGCCGAAATCGGTCATCGAGAGGTTTTTGGGTCAATCTCAACTTAGTACTGTCAGATTTAGCTCAACATATTTTGTCAACAATAATAATAATACGCTTTAGAGGCTCATCTTTTAAGGCATTTTTCTGCCATCTGTATTCTTTCACATGTGTAGACAAGAATCATTATCTCATATTAATATTTAGCTCATGTCGGGTTCATGCAGAGTTCAAATTATAGTGAACAATGAGATGATGATTCCACAAAAAGTCTGCACATATCCAATGCGTGTTCCACAAGGTTCAGTGGGCTAGTTTGCCTCCAGTAAAGATTGCATTTTCTCTCGCTCCAATTAATAAATGTTAAAGAGGCAGTCCAGACAAATCACCACCTTCACGCTGTTACTGGCTCTGGTCATATATCTGTGGTTTGAAATGAAAAATGGGGAATAATTATTACAGTAATGTAGATTCATGTAATTTATGTATGCATTTTATCCGTAAAAGGTGTGAAAAATAACTTTGGTAACCCTTAACAAGGTGAGCTACCAGGGCTCCCTGGAGCACTAGTCTTTATTTAGTTTTGGCCGACTGACACGCAGTGATCCACATATTTAACAGAAAGTAAAAGAGAATTAGTTAACACTGATTATTTTTTTTTTTTTTCAAAGAAATTTTTTGGGGCATTTTAGGCCTTTATTGGATAGGACAGCTTAGACATGAAAGGGGAGAGAGAGAGAGCGGAGATAACATGCAGCAAAGGGTCAAAGGTCGGAACCGAACCTGCGGCCACTACGGCGAGGACTGAGCCTCTGCAAATGGGCGCTCGCTGTACCAGGTGAGCTATCCAGTCGCCCATGTTTACTTTTTTAAACCAATCACAATCATCTTGTGCGGTTGCTCTGCTAAATAGTCTCAGGAAGGAACTTGTTTTGGAGGAACATTTGCAAAAGAAAACGCCACATACAATATTAAATGGAGTTAACTGTTGACACAATACAGAAATATGAGCTATTAAAATGAGCTGATACATGGTTAAACCTCATTGGCTCTTACCAGTATATCTCTGTGTGTACTTCACCCACAACAATCCCACCAACTGGTCCCAAAACGTCCCAGTTAGAGAGGAAATGCCGTAAAAAAATTCTTTATCAATCTTTACAATCATTCACCCAAAGAAACAAGCAGGACTGCCTTGTTACATGATCTAAATATTCTTCAAAACTATTCATTTTCAGCGTGTAGCTTGCTAAATCGAAGTTTGTTGTTTCCCGTAGCGAAGGAATTTTGACAACGGTAACACACAAAGAGCGGAAGGTGAGGGACAAAACTTGACATTGTGTCGGATGTTAGGCTTGATCCGGGAATGTTCGCTTGGCCCACATGAAGCAGGTCAAGGCAGGTAGCAATTTCCCAGGGCTTTGACAAATTGGTGAAAAATTCATGGCAGAGGAAAAGCGACTAAAGTGTGGCTGTCGGAGCGCTGGCCCGGTCTTGTCACTCGCACTGTCCCACAGTAGGAGCACAAACAGCACAGACAGAGACAGAGAGACAGGGAGGCTTCTGAGTGCTCACTATTCATTATTTAACACAGTAATATAGTGAAGAGGAAACTCAGTTTGTTCGCAAGAATCCATCTCCAAGTAAATGCTCATGCAATATGATTTTCTTTTGAGCTGAATGCTGTTTGTACTGATGGTGGACAAGACTTTGTGTCAGATGCAGGTGTAAAATCCAGTTTAGATTGTCAATAATCAACTGATACAATTATTTTATATATATATATATATATATATATATATATATATATTAAATATTTTTTCTTTTATTCTATCCTATTTATTATTTCATATATATTCTGTATGTGTGCTGTGTGTCTGATATTTTACTGCTGTAACATTGTAATTTCCCATTTTTGGGATCAATAAAAATCTATCTATCTATCTATCTATCTATCTATCTATCTATCTATCTATCTATCTATCTATCTATCTTATTGGCTATACTTGAGGAACCATATCAGCACAAAGATGTGAAGTTGTGATGCGTGATGTGATTTCTTTCTCTCGGCCAATTTTGTAATTTTGTAAATAAATCTTGTGTTACAAGTCTCGAGAGATAAGTCAGAGCTATGAATCACAGTTTTACAGTTTGCTCCGGATGCTGCTTGTGGCAGTAACCACTGGATGCACTCGCATGATGAAGTTATCATTTAACATGAGAAAGACCCAGGATGTAAACCGTAACGGACATGTATGAAACATGTTTTTGCAAGCAGAGACACATCCACACACATGGCGGTGGAAGAAATATTCAGATCCTTTACTTCAGTAAAAGTACTAATACTAATACTAATAAATAACTAAAGTAACAAGTAACTAAAGCTGTCAGATGAATGTAGTGGAGTAAAAAGTACAATATTTCTCTCTGTAGAGAGAAAGTTAGTAGTAGAAAGTGGCATGAAAAGAAAAGACTCAAGTAAAGTACAAGTACCTAAAATAGTACTTTAGTAAATGTACTTGGTTACATTCCACCACTGCAAACACACAAACACACACACAGAGCCTATGCTGTAGCTACTATCCATCAGGTTGGGTTCAGCGCTCGGAACAAATTTCTCTGTCATCATTTATCTGGATTCTTTTACCAAGCACTCCGACTTCACATGCGAGCCGTCAAGCTCATTTCTCCTCCCACTAATCCCTCTATTCTAATGCTCGTCCACATCAGGCTTGGCCACCGTAAACCCATGATTAATGATGTATTGATTGGACTGTTTTCTAGCACCAAGCCGAGGTGCTGAATTGACAGTGCACTTGCTTATCTGAGCCACCCAGCTTGCCAGAGGAGAATGTTTCCTGCGGGAAAATAAAAGCTTGGTACAAACTGGAGAGCTGAGACACATTTGTTCACTTTTGTTTTCCAACCGAGCCTTCGGGACAGACGCCGATGTAATAGAAAGTCTGTGATGGATGATTCGTATTTCTCTGTCAACTGAAAATCATCCTTTTGTGTAATGACTTACTGTGCTTTTTTTGTTATTCAAACAAAAAATTATTTGAGGTAGTCCCAAAGTGTCCAATATAAAATAATACATAAGACATTACAGAAGTTAAAAAGTCATATGTAAATAAGAGTAAAGAAATTTATCATTTAACTGATAAATTGTGAAATTAAATAATTAATTTTACGCAAGCTAAACTCATTGTTGTGATACATTTTTATTTTATTATTAAAAAGGTATTCTTAAAGTGAGCTTTTTCAAAAGTCTGCTCTTCTTTCAGTGACACGTCTCCTCCCTTTTATTCACTCATTCACTACTCCCTTTATAATGGACACACTCCATAGTTTAAGCTACTTATCAGTTGCCATATTTAGCCATACATTCA
Source organism: Perca fluviatilis (assembly GCF_010015445.1). NCBI lineage: Eukaryota > Metazoa > Chordata > Actinopteri > Perciformes > Percidae > Perca > Perca fluviatilis. The sequence goes on along the minus strand of NC_053123.1, from coordinate 990,022 downwards.
CATTTCAGGCACTTCCTCGTGGATCACCATTTTGCCTCATCATCTCTAACAGCTGTGGAGTCGTGCAACTGCAATTTTTCCATCTATATGTGACACTTTGCATTGTGGGATTCTTAGCAGAAAGTAGTGTACAAGCCATGTACACTATTTATAACGAAATCTATATGGTGGATGAATTTACTGTACACACTCAGAATTTGAACATTCAAATAAAATGGCAGGCAGAAAAATGTATCGCGCCGTAAAAGAAGTTCACAATCTTTTTTTCAGCCAAGAGCCCCTTACAAGATAGAGAATATGGGGACCCCCTCAATTATCTTTTTAGTCGTTAGAGTGTATAGTTATAGTATAGTTATGGGAATGAACACCAAAAGAGAAATTTATTAGAAATATATTAGAATTGCACACACACACGCACACGCGCACGCACACGCATGCACGCACGCACACACACACGCATGCACACACAAACAAACACACACATTTTAACAATTAATTTAAGTCCACTTGAAAAGAATAATTTACATGGGAAATAAATATTTACAATAATTTTTGTACACACACACACACACACACACACACACACACACACACACACACCACACACACACACTCCTATTGCACACAGGCTAAGAAAAACATTACAAAAACAACAATTACAGTTTTTTACAATCACTTTGGCACTAATTTCAGAACCTTGACGTCATTTTTCAAAACTCACAACCAATGATCAAAATGCACATTTTTCAAAACTCTTAACACTTTTTTCAATTGCTTGGATACAATACACATAAACCAAAGATCATTTCTTCATTTAACAAAGATCACCTGTTCAATATGACACAACTTAACATCCAAGTACTACTATTTCAAAAAGCAATTCACACATTACAGTTCAGATGATTACCTATTCATTCCATTGCAATGATCTAACTATCAATCGATACAACTACTCAAAATGATAAGTAACTGTTGCATTACTCTTAATGCATAGTTGTATGGAAACAGACAAACAATATTCCATGTTTAGATCATGAAAGTTTCAATATAACGAGATTCATTGTCACCAATTAGTGTGGAGCATGAACCAGTTAGACTACATTATCTATGGATGTAATATTTCATCATCCTTCTTTACTGTAATGTACTACTGTTTATCAGACACTGTTTCTATGGTCCCATGTACTACCTTTGAGACTATTTACAGTATTGATAGTACTGCACTGTATGAATGCAGACCCTAGAAATTGCTTGTCCAATTCTGCCAACTCGTTACTGATGACTGAGATATATACTTTATATATATATATATATATACTGTACATATATATATATATATATATACTGTACATATATACATATATATATATATATATATATATATATATATATATATACTGTATATATACATATACATATATACTCATACCACATTGTTCGCCATGACAAGATGTTTGGCTGATTGCAATGTAGATGACAACCTGTGGCCAAATCCACAAGACAGAGTTGATGAAGATGTAGAAGGACAGTAATCACTTCTTTGTTTTGCTTTTTACAGTATAAGCAAGTTGAGGAACACTGCATTTGATGTTTTACAGTTCTGTCTTTTCTTTTCTGTTTCCTAGCTATTTCTTTTTGCTTTGATTCAAATCAACCTATGCTGTGATTGTACTGTATTGTTTTCCATCAATACATTTCAGATTTTGTTCAATGATTCCAATGTGTAGTATTCTCTCTACTACTGCAGTACTTTTACAGGGATGTATTTGCATGTAGTACCATAATGAAACATGTATCACCTATTTTGTACTACAATATTTAATGATTGTAAGAACGATGACCCAGTGAAACTATGGGTAGCTTGTGTGTGGGTGATCTAAAGTAACGTTTCAATGGTATTTCACCATAAATTAGTTTTTTGAACCAATGATTGTGCAAGTGCAAGATTTATTTAAAGATATGAATGCACAATGCAATGTTTTGAACATTAGACAGCCTGTGTTACACGTGATGACCGTTGTGAGTTTTGTGTCCAGAGTTTTGAAACATTACGTCAATGTTCTGAAGTTAGTAGCAAAGTGATTGTAAAAAACTGTAAAATGACATGCAATTTGTTATATTAGAACGTAGTCTACTATTTTAGATTTAAAAACTCAACATATTATTCGTTGAACTATGAAGCCATTTATGAAAGATAAGATTCATCCTGTTATCTAATTGTTCTCCAACGACATTCGTCATTCTGTAACTTGAACACAACAAATGTTCAGGATTACTTATTTTCACTCTTGAAATTTCCATCCAAATCCAAAGAAATTCTTATTTTTCTATTTTTAAGTTAACATAGATTCTAGGAGGGGGGAGGGGGGTGGATCAATACAGCATAGTATCGCAATATTTCAATACTGTATTGATCCACAGATTCCCTTGTATTGAATTATTCTTATAATGTGTTGGTCAGTTTGTCTGCTTGACAATCCCATTTTGCAGCAATACAACTGAAGTGAGATGAACAAACAGAGAAATTTATCGTTTTAGATTAAACAGATGTTGACAAATGTTCCTTCTGGGGACATAATTTGAAATTGGAAAAAAAAAAAAATTGAAAAAAAGGTCATAAATTGCAATATATAGCAGAATATTGCAATATGTTTAAAATTGCAATAATATCGTATCTTGACATAAGTATCGTGATGATATCGTGAGGCCTCTGGTGATTCCCACCCCTCATAGATAGGGCATGAATTTGGGGTTAACAGTATTACTAATGTTGAAAACTATTTGGGTGAGGCTATTTGCACCCCTGGTACAATTAGCAGTATGCTATTTGTACCCTGGTGCAATTAGCAGTATGCTTGTACCCTGGTGCAATTAGAAGTGTATGCTATTTGCACCCCTGGTACAATTAGCAGTGTATGCTATTTGCACCCCTGGTACAATTAGAAGTGTATGCTATTTGCACCCCTGGTACAATTAGCAGTATGCTATTTGCACCCCTGGTACAATTGGCGGTATGCTTGTACCCTGGTGCAATTAGAAGTGTATGCTATTTGCACCCCTGGTACAATTAGCAGTGTATGCTATTTGCACCCCTGGTACAATTAGAAGTGTATGCTATTTGCACCCCTGGTACAATTAGAAGTGTATGCTATTTGCACCCCTGGTACAATTAGCAGTGTATGCTATTTGCACCCCTGTGCATTTACAGTACCTTGGCATATATTTACACACAGTTATCCATACTACTCATGTATTACACCTTTTTGGAATATTATCGCCCTGACATTCTTACCCTAACCATAACCATCCCACTCCTCTTGCCTAAACCTAACCAACCCAACCAGAGCAGGCATATTCATGAGTCTTCCCCTACCACCCTGCAAAAAAATAAAAATAAAATAAATACGCGTTCGCGGGTCCTGACTTGCGCAATTGCATGCAAATTATCCAATCCAAATTTAAAAAACTAAGATCACCACACATGGGAATCAAACTCCAAACTCCCATACCAAAGGCAAGCGTACTAACCACTCACCTAGCAGTTCTTTTAGGAAGTTGAACAACCTTTTACCACTTGGTTTCTTTAAGCCTTGGTTGCTAGGTAACCATACTGTATACAAAAAAATAGGTACTAACTAACAAACTAACGGTTGTATGCTTTCAGTGAAGACAGAAAGCGCAACTGTAGTATCCATTTTCCGCTAGAAATTCAATAGTTATAAACTTTAGAGACAAAACTTCCCTAATATGCCAGTTTCTGCGGTCATGGAAGATGAACGTCCGCCATGATTTCAGTGCACGCGAGCAACGTTTTTTTGTTTTTACGTCACAGGGTGTAAATAGCTCAGCTGTGTGGCCGAGGCTATTCGTACCGGGGGTGCAAATAGACACTCCGAAACTATTTTCAGTAGGAGGAGGATTTTGAGCTTGTTCTTCTCTCTCAACTGTGCGTACGGCCATCATCCTTTTCTCTCCTGGCCTTTGCCATTTTGAAGAGCACATTTTGAGCAGGGGAGAGTAAATTACCACTATGGAGATGACATTTCCATCTAATGTTCACTTTGAGGCGAAATTGGTATCTTCCCCAACTGCAATGTGATGTTCTTCCCCCCGCCCTCTCTCTCTCTCTCTCTCTCTCTCTCTCTCTCTCTCTCTCACCCTATTTTCTATTTGTCTGAGTCACACTTCCTTTCTCTCCCCGCACACCCGGCTTCTCTTTCATGACCCACATGCGCTTTTTCAACAGCAATCTATAACCTACTCCACATCTTACCTTGCTTTCCTGCAATCTGAACACTGCACTCTCTCTCTCTGCCTTGTGTCTCTCCCCATCACTCTCTCCTTCACCTGCTCACCCCCACCTCTCGCCTAACACCTTATACTTCCTTGTATCTCTTCACCTGCGATCTGCTTATCTCAGATCTCCTCTCTGATTGGCAGATAAGTATCATTTTGAAAGGACCTCCACAAGTCGCTGCCTTCTCATTTCCTGGCTGAAATGGCTTTTCTGCCTATTTGCTCTGTCAGTGATCATATAGAACATCCCCTGCGTACGGCAGTGATTCCTATCTTCTCCACAGATACAGTAAAAGAGGAGAGCTGATGAGGAGTTTAAGGCAGTGTAGTCACCTTTAGAAACCCCGGAAATGTGTGTTCTTTACTTTGGTTTTTGTAGTGAAAGTTCACAGACATATTCCGTGAACGTGCTCAGCGCTGTAGTGGAAGATACAAAATGAAAACTGACATCTAAGAGTCTCCCTACATGTGTTCCAAAGGCCAAACGAAAATGGACTTGGTGCAGGCATGCAGTTGTGTGTAGCGTCTAAAATCTCATCATTGTGGTGTGCTGATGCTACCTGCTGTTGAGCTGATGTCTCCATACTGCTACCAACACATCACAGTGCGAGAGTACACGCTGGAATATGAATCAGGTCAAGTTTATTTGCATATTGAGTAAGAATATTGTTTCCTTAGAGGGGTTTACAATGTGTACAGCATTCAGTACAACACCCTATGTCCTTTTACCCTGGATCTGAGAAAGGAAACACATCTTTCCTGACTTCTTTGTGAGGAAAACCTTAAAGGCAAGGCGAGGAAAGTATATTTGTATCGCACCTTATCATACACCAATGCTGGCTGCATACACAGAGGTCATTCAAAGTGCTTTACAGGCAAAACAACAGCAACAAACGGAATAATACAATTAGATAAATGAAAATACCGACACATTAAAAAAAAAAAAAAACATAAAACAAGACTCATTTACAGCTGTGGATAAGAAAACAGTCTTTAACTTAGTTTTCAAAATGGCTAAGGTTGAATATATTATTTGCAATTACAGCCCTAATGCTGTAACTTGTTTAAATTAACTAAAACATAAGTAAATTCATCTGTTTATTTGAACTACGGCTTATTACACATGTTTTAAATGTAGTCTCACAGTGAGAAAAAAATAAATCATGTAGAAATAAAGAATTGTGATACATTAAGATGCATCGATAAGCCTTCTGAATCAGAATTGAATTGTGAGATGCATAGAGATTCCCACCCCTACTGGATATTAGCTATCTGAAAAAGCTTAACTAGAGTTTGTTCAAATGGAGTGGTGCTAGCAAGGAGAAGCAGGCAACTGCTAGAGACACCCTGGGGCCTTAGCCTAAGGTTTACACTGAGTCATTTAAAAACTTTAAAGGGTGGTGATGGAGTAGTGGATGTGACATGTTCCTTTGGTGTGGGCGATTGGGGTTCAATTCCCACTGTGATACATCAACCAACATCTCCCTGAGCAAGATGCGAAAACCCATAGTTGCTCCAGAGGTATGCAGCCTCTGACATATGTAGCAACTGTAAGTTCTTTGGATAATAGCGTCAGCTAAAATGACATGCAATTTAAAGAATATCCCCTTTAAAGTACTTTCAGAACAGTTAAAACATGAGGAAAAATTTGTGATTAATTGCTAGTTAATGATGGACAATCATTGGATTAATGTATTTCAAAATGTAAATCAATTGACGGCACTAGTTTGTATTAATTTAACAGATTAGATTTTTTTCTCTCTCCAAACTTTAGGATGTGCTCCTGTCTAGCTAGCTGTCTGGATTTACCCTGCAGAGATCTGAGGAGCAGTTAACCATAGTCCTCACAAATCCACCGGAGGTTAGAACGCCAACACAAAGGAAGAGGAAGGGGACGGACATCCGGCGGAATTTCCGGCAGCAACGGAGCAATCGCGCAAGTGAAACGTTGTCAATAAATACTATTTGGTTTGTAGTAATTTAATGATGTCGTTAGTATGTGCGCCACGCAACCATAATGTCAACTGAAACACTCAGGGTCATATGGTGAGGCGTGGGTCAGGCTCTGTCTTACAGAGGGAGCCAGACTCAACATCTAGTAACCAAACTAACGTTTTAATAATGTACTTTATCAAGCTGTTCCCGCAATCTTATGACCGACTTGAGGACAACAATCCTTCTCTGGTACGTTGTGTTTCGGTCTCCCCTTTAGTTGTGCCGTGTGGTGCTCCAGGTCTCCAGTGCACCGTCGTCATGGCACCACAAGTGATTGCAAAAAGATTTATGATTCAACTGAGAAGGCTCTGCAGGTTTACGGAGCATGCTGAGCTCTTTTATTGGATTATTACAGCTCTGATGCCTACATATAAGAATAGTCACAATTAAAATACAAAGAATGACAATCACAGTACATCTGCTGCCAGTAAAAACCATATTGTCAGATGTGGAAGAAGAATTGAGATCCTTTACTTAAAGGTGCAATATGTAATATTGTATGTAATACTGGCAGCTAGCGGTTAAAATAGTTACTGCACTACCAATTCAAAATACTGGAGAGTCGTCTCCCCCGCCCCCTCCTGCCCAGACTCGAAGTTCACGGGGGTTGCCAGGCTGAGACCGCAGCATTCACAACAACGTTGCTAGACACTTTTCTCACATAGCCAGACATTACTCCACAGCACAGCGGAGTAGCTAACGTTGGTTATATGCTGGCTATATTGACAGTCATAAAAGCCCGTGCTCACGCGGAGCTCTGTAACCAACTGACAGACACACTTTTTCGGCTTAAAATTACAGTATGAACCGCTAAAAACACAACAACCTCACTGTCCTCTCCACACGCCAGTCAGGCACACTTCCTCGGCTTAGAATTACAATACGAAACGCTAAATATACCACTACCTTGCCGACGGAACACACTTCATTGGCTTAGAATTACGGCAACAATCGCTAAACACACTGCAAACTCACGGTCCTCTCTTTCCGATTTACAGCCCCCCTCTCCTGGCTTAAAATAACTCACCGTTGTCGGCTCCAGCCGCTGACGAGGCTACACGCTGTAAACAGCCGTGGGCTGCTTGCCTGGGTCTCCGGTAACGTTAACAGGTAGCAGGGTTAGCATGGCGGCGTTAGCCAGGACCAGTCGGGATCACTTTACTGTCTCAATTGTTTTTGCGAGTAACCAACTCCGGTACTATAGCTATATAATTCAATGTGAGAACACAAATGTTGAAATGACAAAAAATGCCTGTCCCTAGTAGCTGTGATAAATTAGCCTGAAGCTAATGCTTACCGGTTCAGGAGGAAATAAGCCAATTCTGCGTCCTTTTGGGCTCTAAGCTGTCTCCATCTTTCAAATACATCTCGAATATTTACCAGGGGGTTGTTATGTCTCTGGTCACGCAACTGTTAGAAACATGCTGTTTTCTTTTTTTAGGTCGGGTAGAATCTATCTCCGTTGATCCTGTTTGTTTGTGTGCTGCTTTCATGGCTGTACTAACGTTACAGCTGTAGCGCGCTGGGTTTACGTTTTTACAGGTATATCTGGCAACCCGGCCTGGCTGTCAAACTGGGCCGTTGATAACAACACACAGATCAAAACATAAACATAAATTCCGTCACGGAATGTAAATTTCAAAAAGAAAAAAT